>NC_141534.1:259640000-259940000 GCF_021556685.1 Rattus norvegicus | reverse complement strand
ACTACATAAAAGGTCAATACATATTAAAAAAAAAAAACTCTTAAACTTCTAACAGAAAATGAAATTTCAGTGGATGTGATTTCTAATAGTGCCCAACACATTAGTCATCACCCCGACGCCAGGTCCCCATTCCCAGCTACTCAAGTGCTTGAGGCCAAAAGTTGGAGCTCGGGCAGGGCAACATACCGTCCAGATAAACTATAGAACACGTAAACAGCTGTTGTAAAACAGACAAATAAACCATAAACATTAGGACATAAGAACCATATGTTTATAAAACATATAAACTATAAAATACATAAACCCATGAAATACCTTCCCAAACCCTGGGCCTTAGGAAATGGAGGTAAGTGTTTGGCTCAGTAGTGCACATAAGAAAATTGAATTAAGAGCGAGATTAGCAGGGCCCCTGTGCATGGATGACACGCAAATCCATAAAACTTTCCATATTTTATTTTAAGGGGTGGGGGGACTCATGAACCAGAAGACTCTATACGTTAAAGATGTCAATTCCCTCTAGTTAACCTGTGGGTTTTGTGCAATTTCAGTGTTAAAAAAAAATCTTAGCAGGTTCTAGCATGTGCATGCATTTCTGTATCGTTATAATTAAGAAGCCGGTACTGAAGTGTAACTGAAAATAGCAGCCAGGATGTCTTGGGAAAGAACAGAAAGGTCAATGCCTTGCTCCACTGGCTAATGTGACACAGAGGCAGTGCAGACTTGGAGCTGGGGCAAGCACAGTGCATGAATGGGTGGGAGACGGAGTCCGGAAGCATCCGCACATAGAGATGTCTCTCACAAGAATGGTAGCCCCCAAAGAGATGGGAGAAACACTTACCTGTTTCAGTGCTGGAGATTGAACTCAAGGCCTTGTATGGTGGACCTCTTGCTACAGTGAATACACACACACAAGCACACACACACACACACACACAGCATTCCATGAGGATTTAGAAGCAAATGGGGGAAGGTTGGTGGAATTTTCAATGATAATTTATAAATGAAAACATATTCCTGGCCTTAAGAAATGGAAATAAGAGCTGGAGAGATGACTCAGTAGTTAAGAGCACTGACTGCTCTTCCCAAGGTCCTGAGTTCAAATCCCAGCAACCACATGGTGGCTCACAACCATCTGTAATGGCATCTAATGCCCTGTATATAATAAATAAATTAATTTAAAAAAAAAGAAATGAAAATAAATATGACATAAATTGATTAATAAAAGATTGACTGGGTCAGCTACATTAAAAGTTGTGTTTATCAAAGGCATTTAGTAAAGTTGTGTTTATCAAAGGCATGCACATGTGTGCATGTTTGTGTGTGTGTGTGTGTGTGTGTGTGTGTGTGACTAATAAAACAAATAAGGAAAAAGCCAATTCCAATTCAAATGCTCAAAAATTTTGAGTAATTATTTCATTGCAAGGATATGTAAATGGTCTATAAATATTGAAAATAGAATAGTCAGTAATCATGGAAATTCTGATTTAAACCACAATGAGGTAAAACCACATGCTCATCTGTACGGCAGAAGTGAGAAAGACCAAAAGGCAGCCCAGGCCAGGGTCGGTTTGGACACAGAGTAGCCATTGGTGGTAAGGGAAGGCATCAGCACCGTTATCAGGTGAAACCTGGAACCACTAAAACTAAACGCACATGCACCCTCTTATCCACAAACCGTAGCTTTAGGCACACAGCCAGTGGGAATTTTATGCACATGTTCAAAAAAGGACACAAGAATTTTTGTAGCTGTATTTTTCATAACTGTCACAGTCGGAAACAACTCAGCTGCTATCCACACAGAGTAAATAAATTTTAATCTATTTACGCAATGAAGGGTGTGCGGGAATAGAAATATGTTACACAAAGCCCACAGACAGCTTTCTTTAATATAATGTTCAACGAACAGAGCCAGACCCTCCCCAACCCCCAAACAAAGCAGACAACATTATTCTTTTATTAATTTTAAAAAACAGACTAAACTAGTTTATGGTGTTAGAGATTCCTAATAAGTGGGGTTTCTGGGGTGTGGGCAGCGTTTGGTGTTTCCTGTGAGTAGGGCTTACACACACTCACTTTGTGGGGAGTCAGAGAGCTGGATATTTATGGTCTATTTTTCTGTATGCATACTGTTCTCCTATGTCAAAAATGATGAAAAATTAGATCAGAAAGATGATGGCTCAGCGGTTAAGAGCACTGGACCCAGATTCAGTTCCCAACACCCGCATGGCAGCTCACAGCCATCGGTAACTCCTGCTGCAGGGATCTGACGCCCTCTTTGGACTTCCAGCAGCCACATGAATGTGGTCCATTGACATACCCGCAGGCGATAAAATAAAAACATAAATAAAAAAATGTAAATAATTAAAGGTGTTTCGAGAGATACCCTTGCTTCAGAACTCAGCAATTCTGAAGCAGCTTGGAGGTTTTCTACAAATGATGTGGCAGTTACACAATAGGTACACATTGAAATACTTTTAAAATTAATGGACATTATCTTTAGAACTCTTTTGGGCTTACTGAAGGATTGAATAGGAAAATATTTTCATATGTGCCCTCACCTCTACCACAGAGACACAAGCACACACCTCAATGGCATCCAGCATCATTACTGGGGTATAATTTGTTACAATTGCTGAGGGTAACTGAGACATTATTACTCATTGAAGGCCACAGTTGACATTGGGATTTACTCAATTATGTTGGTTCTGTTTAAATGCCCAATAAATATAAAATTAGAAAACCCCATTGTGGTTGGATAATTTTAATTAAAGTCACAGTGAGATACTACCTCATACCTACCAAAGAGGCCAAAATGGGAAAGATTGGTCACACCAGTGTCAGTGTGGCCAATATTGAATAGACTACAACTCTTTTGCCCTGCTAGTGGGAATGTAAGTTGTAACCACTCCTGTGGGAAACCCAGTCTCGTTACATTCTATGGATCTAAGCAGGTGTATAATGGGGGGGGGGGGGGGTGTTCGTCACTAGAGTTAGACAGGGAGTTCTAAGCTGATCTCCGTTCCTCAGCTGCATCCAGCTTCTACAGTGGTTATTCACTTCCGTTACCGATTGGGTTTTGCTCTGTTTCTACTTTTTATTGGTTCTTTATGAATTTCACATCATGCACCCCAATCCCACTCATCTCCCACCACCAACCACCCTTACAATCTCTCCCCACCCCCAAACAGAGAAAAGAAAAATCTCATGGTGGAAGCTGCAGTGCGTCACAGGGTGTCCCACGGTATTATACCCTTTGGTTCACACGTCTTTGCTTGCAAATGTGCATTGCGATGACTTGTTGGTCTGGTTCGAGGCCTCTGGCTTCTGCTACTCTGTCAATACTGGATCCTCACTGGGACTCCTCTCAGAAATCCTGTTGTTGCCCTGTGTCATGGAGATCCTGTACTTTGGGAATCTGTAGGACTGGGCCCTTCATGAATTCCAGCAGTTCATGGATGGGGTAGATGCTGGGGAGGGCCAATTCAAATTCCTGGATCTGGACCTGAGAGATATCTGAGCTGGTCAGCCCATTAGCTCTCTCCCTTACAACCGCAGGGCTGGCTCATCAGCAACTCCTGCAAGCAGGGCCAGCTCTAGCCTGCTGCCCAGGCAAGATGCGGGGCTGGCTCTCCCAGGTCCTGCAGCTGGTGAAGGACATAGACTGTTCTCCCACTCTCACGAATCTGGGACCAGCTCTCCTGCCTGCCATAGGTGGCAAGGGGTAAGAGGGGGTGGCACCTCTCCCCTTGTCACTCCATGACAGACAAGAGGCAGGGCCAGCTCTCCCCCGCTTACACCCCTGGAGTCATCCAAACCTCTGCCACCAAGGTCAAGGTCAGGCAAGGTGCGGGCTGGCTCTCCTGAGCACTGCAGCTGATGAGGGGCAGGGCCAACTCTCCTGTTCTCATGATCCCAGGGCCAGGTCTGCAGGTAATGAGCGGGAGGAGGAGAAGGGAACCCTAGTCCAAATCACCACAGGTCTCCCATGTTGCTGCAGGACCAGGGACCCTGACGTGGCTTTGGTGGCAGCACAGGACGTAAACCACCATGGTCCCAGGTGGCTACCAGCCACTCAAATCAGACTGTTCCTCACTACCCTCAAGTCTCCAGTTCTGCTTCTTTTCATTGTGCCCACACCTTTCTCTTTCTCTCTCTCTCTCTTCCATTTCTCCACCATTTACTTGCTCCTCTTAATGGAGCCCCAAGTCCTAAGCGTCTGGGGTCATCTCAGGAGTGGTCTTGGGAGTGCCATGCCCCACTCATGCATCATGGCTCTGGGCAGTGGTCATGCTAGGTAGGGGTCATCTCAGACATGATCTGCCCCCACCCCCAGGCCTGCACTGTACTAGACTGTCACCCAGCTCCCCCACACCCCCAGTGGCCCCATGCAATAGTTGTCTATCTCAGGCTCACTCCTGCCTGGGGCTTAGAGGTCCCAGGTGGGCTCCTTCTAGTCCCTGGCTTGCTAACCCTCCTGGGAGCCCACCCTGGCCTGCCTGGTGCTGAACTGGTGTCATCTGGGGCTCGCCGTTTTCAGGGAATGGTAGGCTGTTAATCATTCAGATGTACATAGGTCAGAACACTGAGCGTAGACATAGACTCCCACCTCTCTGCGGCCTACACTGCAGCCACCTGCAGGTCATTACTGATTGGTTTTATCACCTTTATTACCATAACTATGCGTCTCCTGGGGATGCTGGGAGTGTTAAACGCATAAGTGAAATAGCAGGTATACGAAAATTTAGAGCCAAGGAGTTGAGATGTTAGTTTCCAGGCCTAACATTTCAGAGCTAGTCTACCTTCCACTTGCCTTCGCTAGTCGGAAAGATGCGTTAGCGTTCTCGGGAATGTCTGAGGGAGCACTGGCCATGTGCCGTCCTGACCGATCTCCCACATTCAGGCTTATGTGACTCATGCGTTGATTCTGAATCAACACATGCTCAGGACAGGGATGTGCCCGCTCCTGCTCCTGGCTTGGCCACCTCATGAGGCTCAGCACGTGAGCCGTGACTACAGAACCTCTACACAGAGAGGGTTCATCGCTGGCTCCTTCTGCGGCATTCCTGAAGATGACATCTCTGAGATGACTAACACGCTGACAGGAAGGGTAGACAGCTGTTCTTTTCTGCCCAAAAGGAGCAGGTCACGTTGGCTTCTGGTAAATGCTCAAGACTACAGGGGAAATTCTAAGACAACATTTTGGTCCTTAAGAGCACTTTGTTGGACATGTTCACCCTAAGCACTGGCCAGAGAGTAACTAGCTCACTTTTTAGTTATTAGAAATAGCAACTTGGGACACCATCCTTACTTCAAGGGGAAAGGAGCAGTCCAAAGTTGCTACGAGATGAGTTTACCAATATTTTAAACTGAATATACAGAAGTTACTTAGCCTCCTGTAATCATCCAGTTCACCATGTTGGAAATCCATCACAAAAACTTTGAGCTGCGTTCAGTAATAGCATTGACTTTATCTTACGTCAAAGCATTGGGAAGGACTAGATCTATGGGAGGCTTGGTTTTAATTATTATTAAAACAAAAAATTATAGGGGGATAACTAAAAACACTAAGAAAATAAAATCATCGATCATTCAAACGCCTGTTTTTACACCTGCAATCACTATGATAAGGACTTTCCCCCATGGTTCTTCCGAGATGTACAAGTAGGCAGTGTGCGTGAACGCTGAATTTCATTATGGCAAAACAGACGTGAATGCTTCGCTCACGTTAACTCTGTTTTCTCCAACTCTTCCTCCTGAAGCTCACAGGACTCTCTCTTCTGTATCATTCATCTATGTTCTTATTAGTGATTCCATCCAGCAGGTGGCAAGTTTTATTTCAACATAGAAAATATATAGAACAGCCCTTCTTTTCTGAAAATACAGTTACCCAACAGTTTGCCATAACCTGCAGGTTTAAGAGAAGTGGAAACCCCCACTCTGACCAAGTCAAATCTCTTCTCTGTCTGAAGGGCCCCTGGCTACACAAATAAATGAGGGGATCAGAATGCTCATCTGTGGATTTATAGAATTTTTATGCTATTGGGACCTGGTCAAAAAAAGAAGCCCTACTGGACATAATGGTAAATACCTTTAGTCCCAGCAGTCAGGAGGCAGAAGCAGGCAGATCTCTGTGATTTTTGATCTAGCCTGGGCTACATAGTGAGATGTGGGGTCTAAAAACTTAATCCTAAATAAAATAATAAGAAGAATTAAAACAAGCCATGTGTTCACTCTGTTTATTGGATGCTTTTGCAAATTGTTTTATTGAGAATGGATTTATTGCCAGATGTGGTAGCACATGTGTGTAATCCCAGCCCTTAGAAGGCAGAGGCAAGAGGGTTGATGAGTTCAAAGCCAGCCTGGGATACCTAGAAAGAAATGGCTTATATTGAATGAAATACACAGAATGAATGAATTAGTAATGGAAAACCTGATGAATAAATAGGTTGTTCTTACATGAAAATGATTCTTGACCATGAAAACCTTCCGGGGTTTTTCTTTCTAGAACAATTCTCTGGGTTAGACCGAGCCCCAACCTACATTGTTGCACAATTTTCTAGAATTGTGCCTGTAGATAACAGAGTTGTGTTTTCAATATTCATCATATTTAAAATCTATAGAAAACTCGTGATGAGTTCTCCACGGTGTAAAGTTTATTTCTACAAATACTCCTACCGTTTTATATGGAAAAATGGGGAAAGGAGGAGACGAAAGGGGAAGAGGGGCACTTCCGTCCCTCTGGACTACAGATTCCAGTTGGAAGCATCCTCTCCTGTTGCATTTTACTAACCACATCCAGTTGGAAAGAGAAAAAAAATCCAGCAGTCCCAGAAAGCTAGTGAGTGGATCAACACAGAGCAAATGAGCACCGCTGTCTTAGGGATAATGCCTGCTTATGCTGGCTTACACACCAGAGGGTCCTCTAAGCCCCGCTTACAAACAAGTACTTAAAATCACTTCTCCCAAAAAGGTTCTGCCCATAGTTCTAAGCACCCCTCAAAACTACCAGATCTCAGTAGTTCTCTGGCTTTTCCAATTCCTTCACGGTGATGGCCCTGGTTCCCTGTGGGCTAGAACAGACTTCCCACAAACAAAATCAAGGAGTGCCTGTGTCTTGCCTTTACCTGAAAATGTCTCGAGGTTACAGTTCTGACCTGTCATCATTCAAAGAGATTAGCGCATCAAACTTTAAATGCGTTGGCAACGGAGCGCCTAAGCAAACATAACAATCAGTTACACGGTAGTAAAACCTCCAGGACCCAAAAGGCAAGCAGGAGCTTGTTTCTTTACCTTCCTACAGCAAAAAGGGGGATGGTCCCCGTGGGAAAGCCAGTCTTCACTTCTAATCATGATCTGAAGCAGGAGGCTGCGGCAGGGTGTAGATCAGTGGTGCCACTCCTGCCTGATTTGTGGGAGGCCCTGGGTTCCACCCCTAAAGTCAAGAAAAGAACTTGACAGGTTGGAAACAAGGGCCTGGTCACACTTTCTGCTCACAACAACTGTTACACAAACTCACACTCCACAGTGGAAATTAACTCAGTTCCTGATGCCTGTGTGCAGGAAGCATGCCTTCAAGCCCTTTGTCCCACCACACCCACTAAAGTCTAACTTACTGGATGAAGTTGAAGAAAAATACCAGAAAGGAAGTAAAGGAGGTGAACATGTGTCCTAGGTCTCCTTTGGGAAGGCTCTTGAATTCACCCGCCCCTTCAAATTTGGGGATCTCCAACCTAAAATGCCCTTCTTTCCTTCCTAGTCAACTCCCTTCTCCTCATTCTCACCTTCCCCAGCCCCACTCCAGCTTGATTTTGTGACTTTTATGTGGCCCTGGCTGTGCTGGAACACGCTCTGTATATTAGGCTGGCCTCTAACATCTGCCTCTACTCCTCTGGTGCAGGGGATTAAAGATGCCTGCCAGCACCTCCTGGCTAATGTCACTGTATCTCTCCACACTCTTCCTAATATCACTGTGTATCTCTTCATATTTTTCCTAATGTCACTGTATTTCTCCACACTCTTCCTAATGTCACTCTCTCTTCATACTGTACCTAATGTCACTGTATCTCTCTATATTTTTCCTAATGCCACTGTATCTCTCCACACTCTACCTAATGTCACTGTATCTCTCCATATTCTTTCCTTTCTCCTCCCCTTACTCCCACTCCCAATAATTCTTTCAGTGAGTTCTGTGCACAGGTCCTGCAGGTACACAGATGACTGCAAGAGCGGGAGCACCATTGACGGGAGTGAGAGAATCCGTGGGTCCCATGTTCAGCATGTTGACATTGACTGTCAGTAAGACATCCATAAAGGTGGGTAGGGCAAATCGGAAATGCTAATCAGACATCCTTGGGAGAGAAATTTGTATTGGATAGCAAATGTGTGATGCCTGTAATTAGCAATCCAGGGAAAGATGAAACTAAAAACATTTCTCTTGGGGCTTAAGGACTATGAATGTGTCAGAAGCCAGGATGTAAGTGTATGGGAAGGTCTTGAGGATGAACAATGGAAGTGGTCAGATCTACTCCATGTAGAGGAGTGGGAAATGTCAGCCATTCTTCTTCATGGGGCCGACCAGCCAGGATGGTCTCCATAGGCCTTCACTGTGACCTTAAACTCTGAAGCTGGCCTTGCCTATGAATGGCAGCTCTTCTGATGTTAGTTTTCTTTGCTTTGGTGCATATTGATCTTTTGGCTGGAGAATAGTCTGATTCTTTATGTAAAAAAAAATAAAAAAAAATAAATCCATGGCTACTTTAAGTCCTCTTGAGACTTCACATAATGGAGATTTTGTCAAATACCCAATAACCTCATTACATTTCTTTCCATACATGTTGCAGGACCAGGAACAAGCCTGGGGAAGGATAAGTCTGCCAACCTCAATAAGGTCAGCTTTACCAATCAGCTGGCTGAAGCCTTTTTGCTCTACTCGATACAAGATACTCTGTTAGAAGAGGAATAGCTCTTCTAACGTTGGCAGGCTAGGGTCCTTCAATGCCAAGAGCTTATGAGCTAGACCAGCAGACTCAAAAGCTTACAGTTACTGAGAACTAGCGGCTCATGGCTCCAGGCTGTAGGGCAAAGACTTGTGTTTCTAAATGCCCAGGCTTATTGCTCTAAGCTTTGATCATCAGTGGCCTAGTATTCAGTAGCTAACACATCCTAGACTTGAAGCAGTTAACAGCAGTAGCTCTTGGTACCCGCTAGTGCCAAAGTTCCTAAGTTATGGATACTGGAATCCACAGTTCATAACAGCAGCCCATGTTACAGCTCTTGAGCCTTGTATGTTGCGGTGCTTGGTCTGAGTGTTACAGCTCATGAACCTTGGTATCACAAGTCCCATCTTTAGCTCTCACAGCCTCCTTTGTTCGCCTACCAGACTTTATCTCCCTCTGCCAGTCTTTGCTTCTTTCTACCAGCTTTGCCCCGAGCCATTGTCTGGAGTTGTCCACTTGCTACCACTGCTGCTGCCATTGTATTTCTACTGCTCAGCAGTTTCCCGCAGTATTTTCATCTCATCCCTCTCTACTTAGGATAAAAATCAAAAGGAGACAAAGAAAATCCACGTTGAAGGCTTTCGTGGACTGAATGCTGCACCACCAGATGATGAGGCAGGAAGTGCTCTCCCCGCTGACTGGAAAAGTAGGCTGAACAGCCCGGTCATATGATCAGGAGTGGGTGGGGTTAAAGTGTTGCCACCAATCCCAGCAGTCTTTCATGCAAATGAAATAGTGTGCTTGCACCAATCATAAGCCTTCTGTGGGCCACTACGGGAAGTGTTTTCTCTTTGGCTTTGGGGAAAATGGGCACAGAGACCTGGAGTCTGTCAAGAGTTGACGTGCTTGGAACACTGCTTTCTAAAGCTAGTGTAGGCTGTCTGGAGGAAATTAGGACTGAACCATGTCTTCAGCCGCAGCTATCAGGAGTGTGTAAAGTGTCCAAATTAGCCAGCAACAATGACAAATAAGACATCCATCCAGTTAGTAGTAAAGAGGGTATGCAGCTCAGGTCTGCCAGGGATAAAGGGTCTATCTACTGCCATCCAAGGGTCCCGCTCATTGATTTTGCTCATTTTCAGAAGAAAACGCAAAACATTATAGAGTATTTACAATAAAGTAACACGCAGCTTAGTACAAAACCAACCCTCTCAGCAGCTCTCAAAGCAATGAAGAGTGCCTAGCTGCTGCCTCAGTTCCTAAGGACAAGGTTAGGTTCCCCCAGACCTTTTCTAGTGAGCATGAATTTCTAGGGGGTACAGCTCTATGGTGGTGCTTGTTTGTATGTAATCTGACCTCGTCTTTGTTCTATTGCTGTGATAAACACCATGATCATAAGAAACGTGGAAAGGAAAGGGTTAATTGGTTTACCAGTCCAGATCACTGAGAGAGGTCAAGTCAGGGAACTGTAGCAGAGGTCATAAGGGAGTTTACTGGTTCTCTTCCCCACATCTTGTTCAGCCTGATTTCTTAAACAACCCAGGGGTGTCACCCCTTCCAGAGGGCTAGGCCCTCCCACACCAATCATTAATCAAGAAAATGCCCCATGGGCCAATCAACCCCAGCTCAGGTTCCCTCTGCCCAGGAGTCTCTAGTTTGTATCAAGTTTACAAAATCTGACCAACACATAATCCTAAGGCTCTAGAGACTGAAGCAGGAGGATTGTGGGTTCAAGACCAGCTTGGGTTATATACCAAGATCTTCTCTCAAACCTTTTTTTTTTTTACCATCATATAAGTACTTCATTGCTGTAGGCCATGTAGCCTATCTTATGAGAACTTATGAAATTATTTTCTGCTTTAGAAACACTTCCCAGTTTTTATGTTGAAATCCCTTTGACCTTGATTAGTCAGACCTTGGAGTTGGAAATAACCTCCCACAGGACACCTCTCCAACTCCATGTCTTTGAGCATCAAAACAGACTCAGGCCTTCCACCAGCCACTCCTTTGTGTCCTTTTATCCCAAAACGGTCCCACCGGCTGACAAAGAGCCAGCCTCCCCCCTCCCCGACCTACACAAATGAAAACTGCATTTCCCTGATGACTAAGGATGTTGAGCATTTCTTTAGGTGCTTCTTGGCCATTCAATCTTCCTTGGCTGAGAATTCTTTGTTTAGCTCTGTACCCCATTTTTAATAGGGTTATTTGGCTCTCTGGTGTCTAACTTCTTGAGTTCTTTGTATATTTTGGTTATTAGCCCTCTATTAGATGTAGGATTGGTAAAGATCTTTTCCCAATCTATTGGTTGCCGTTTTGTCCTAATGACAGTGTCCTTTGCCTTACAGAAGCTTTGCAGTTTTATGAGGTCCCATTTGTCGATTTTTTTTTTTTGGTTCTTTTTTTCGGAGCTGGGGATCGAACCCAGGGCCTTGCGCTTCCTAGGCAAGCGCTCTACCACTGAGCTAAATCCCCAACCCCCCATTTGTCGATTCTTGATCTTAGAGAATAAGCCATTGGTGTTTTGTTCAGGAAAATTTCCCCCTGTGCCCATGTGATCGAGACTCTTCCCCACTTTTTCTTCTATTAGTTTGAGTGTATCTGGTTTGATGTGGAGGTCCTTGATCCACTTGGACTTAAGCTTTGTACAGGGTGATAAGCATGGATTGACCTGCATTCTTCTACATGTTGACCTCCAGTTGAACCAGCACCATTTGCTGAAAATGCTATCTTTTTTCCATTTGATGGTTTTGGCTCCTTTGTCAAAAATCAAGTGCCCATAGGTGTGTGGGTTCATTTCTGGGTCTTCAATTCTGTTCCACTGATCTACCTGCCTGTCTCTGTACCAATACCATACAGTTTTTATCGCTATTGCTCTGTAATACTGCTTGAGGTCAGGGATGGTGATTCCCCCAGAAGTTCTTTTACTGTTGAGTACAGACCACATGAACTTCAAGAAGAAGGACGACCAAAGTGTGTATGCTTTACTCCTTCTTAAAAGGAGGAACAAAAATATTTAGAGGAGGGGATATGGAGGCAAAATTTGGAGCAGAAACTGAAGAATGGCCATTCAGAGCCTGCCCCACATGTGGCCCATATATATATATACATATATATACACACACAACACACACACACACACACACATATATATATATATATATATATATATATATATATATATATATATATATATATATACACACACAGCTACCAAAACTAGATAAGATTGATGAAGCTAAGAAGTGCATGCTGACAGGAACAGGATATAGATGTCTCCTGAGAGACACAGCCAGATCATGTCAAATACAGAGGTGAATGCTAGCAGCAACCCATTGACCTGAGAACAGGAGCCCTATTGGAGGAATTAGAAAAAGGATTGAAAGAGCTGAAGGGGCTGGCAACCCCATAAGAACAACAATGCCAACCAACCAAAGTTTCTCGGGACGAAACCACTACCCAAAGACTATACATGGACTGACCCTGGGCTCCAACTGCATAGGTAGCAGAGGATGGCCTTGTTGGGCACCAAAGAAAGGAGAAGCCCTTGGTCCTGCCAAGGTTGGAGTCCCAGTGTAAGGGAATGTCAGGGGGGTGGGAAGGGGGGAGTGGATGGGGAGGGGAACACCCTTATAGAAGAAGGGGAAGGGAAAGGGATATGGGGCTTATGGACAGGAAACCTGGAAAGGGAATAACATTTGAAATGTAAATAAAAAAATCCAATAAAAATAATATTTATAAAAATAAAGTGGAAGATTAAGATCCAAAAAATAAAAATAAAAATAAATTAAAAAAACAAATGAAAACTGGAAATTCAAAGAGCATATTGGAGCATTTTTACTCCCTTGAAGGAAAAGTCTTCTCGATGTCCTTTTTCTGTTTCTGTGACAAAAGCATTGCTTTATATCTGCAGTGTCACTGAACAAAGCAAACAGCCTTGAGTGCTGGTGCGAAGGCTTCTCTGCAGGATGTCAGTGTGGCTGCCATCAACCGGGATGCCTCTTCCCAGCAGTGCCCAGGCTCACCCTGGTTTCCAGTTAAAATTGTTTCCTTGCCTCCAGAATCACCCATTTAAATTTCATAATTTACATTGTGACAATATATTACTAATCAGTTTGTTTTATTTTGCTTTGCTTTGTTTGAGACAGGGTCTTATGAAGCTTAGGGTGGCCTTGAACTCATTAAACAGCCAAAGGGGACGTTGAACTTCAATTCTCTTTCCTCTTCTTCCCAAATCCTGGAATTACAGGCGTGAGCCACCAGGCCTGCCTTTACTAATAACTACTTGAACCTTATTGAGGATGCACTTACAAATTACATGAGAGTATTATAAATATTTATACTGAAGTTAATACCACTTGCTTTATAATGAGGTTTTTTCCCCCATTGTATCTTTTTTATCTTTGTCTTTGTCACTAAGGCTCTGTTGTATAATTTATGCTCTGGTGTTAGAACATCTCCAGCATTGCAGAACTGTTCATTTCATTCTTCCCTCCATACAAGAATATAAATAATTAATGGTGTCCTGGGTGTTAATAGACTTTGTTCCTAGAAAGAAGAGTTAATCCAGAATTTTCAGGGTACCTGGGAGACACAGACGTGGGAAACACAGCAGCGTTATGTGCACAGCATTCTTACAGACTGAGAATATTCAGTATCACAGGGGACACGGATGAGGCTGCTGCCTCTTCATTGTGTCATCCAAACTGTTATTCTTCATCCATTGTCCTTATTAGCGAAGGGCTTAGAAATAAGCACAACCCATTTCTTAGCTAAGGTGTAGGAAGAGAAGTCTGACATGGGCTTTTGAGGAAGGCTAACGGTTTCTAAGAAGACATAAAGGCATAATGTTACTGTGTATCCTGTAAAGATCATCCTTGTATTATTCAAATGCTGAGTTCTCTGTCCCCACATCTGGGTGCAATCTGGGCATGACATTGTAATGCTTATTCTAAGCATTTCCTGCCTCAGTGTTGTTAAGGCTAAGGAAGGTTATGAGTTCAAGACCAGCCTGGGCTACTGATATCTAATCAAGATTGCCAACTTGATTGGATTGAGAGGGCCTTGGGCATCAGTAAAGTACTTCTCTGGAGGTGTCTACGTAAACATTTCTAGAAGGGCTAACTAGGGGGAAAATATTGAAATGTGAGCTCCATCTCTCTGTGTGAGTCTTTCTGTCTCCTCCCACTCCCTGTTCCTGGCTGCTGTGTACCAGGCAGTAATGACTCTTCCCACCATGCCCTACTGCCATGATATACAGTGTCCTCGAACAAACCCAGAAAACTAACAGACCGAAACCCTCCAAAACATGAGCAGAGATAAACCCATCTTCCTCTAAGTTGCTCCTCAGCTCTATGGCCTACAGCCACAGAAAGTCAGATTAGCACAGAAAATTCATAACAGAAGTAGGTCACCCCTGCGACAACCTAAAGGGCAGCTTAGAAGGAATTTGCTGGAGGAATTCTGGATTTTTGGAAATGTTGCCTAAGGGGAACCTAGACTGCTAAGTAAGTGGCCTAACAGTCAATTCTAGGAAGAACTCAAAAGATCACAATGCCCATGGAAATTTACACCGTGCTCCTGAGGCTTCAGATGGCAATGCAGACTCCATTAGGACTAGAGTTGTTTGTGTTACATTAAGGAAAGGACTTGTCTACATTTTATCTGTGCTCTGACACTTTGTGGGAGGTTGAGTTTAAAGGTGCTGGACTAATTAAACTGGTGGAAGGAATTTGGAGGCATCTCGGCATTCTCGGCTGTGGCGTGGGTATTTATTTACCCGAGTTCACAGTAAGAATTGTTGACACTAACGAGGGCAATGGTTTGGAGGGGGAGATGTGTGAAGTCGAGGCCAAGGAGAGTGTGGCTGTCAAAGAGATTAGGTTCATTAAATAGAAGCCATGATCTCTCCACTGGATCAACAGCAAAGATGCTGTCAGAGCATCTCAGAAGAAGGCTGGACCCCGACCTATCACAGGCTCAAAGCCATGAAGTTTTGATTCACTGGAAAGAATTT
Source organism: Rattus norvegicus (assembly GCF_021556685.1). Lineage (NCBI taxonomy): Eukaryota > Metazoa > Chordata > Mammalia > Rodentia > Muridae > Rattus > Rattus norvegicus. Next base: position 259,925,051 of record NC_141534.1, on the reverse strand, counting down.
GCTTTGAGAAGAAGTTTCAGGGCCACTTGTTTTCCAGGCTTCTCCGTCTAAGTACTGGGAAGCTGCTGCAGTCCTGGACCCAAAGGGCCTGGCTACTCCTCAAGGTAGTAGCAAACCCTGGCACCAATCAACTCCATTCTGGATTTGTAGGCAAAACACAACGTTCCAAGGTCACAACGTTACAAGGTCATGGAGGCTTCCACTTAGATTTCGAAGGAAAGTGTAGCGAGTAGTTTAAAAAAACAACAACCGACCCGCCAATGGCCAATGGCGGTCTCTCCGCCCCAGCCCCACCCAGCGGTTAGCGGTTAGCGACTGCTGACTGCTGAACCAAGCCAGGTTTTGGTTTTGCATTGGATACTTTTCTTGCTGGTCTCCTGTTCTTTGAAATGGAAATGTTTACTCTGTGCCATTGTATGCTGTACTGGTCTTTGTATTTCTTTTTGAGGTTTACAGGAACTCAAGGTAAATGTTTGCTTTGTGTCTCAGAGGAGAGTCTGCTCGACCCTGGAGTTAAGCCAGTGAGGGATCTGAGAGATAGAATGAATTTTGCATTAGAAGATGAGAAGATTTTAGGTCCAGGGTGAAATGTTACAATTTAAGGGGGCGTAATTAGGTATTAAATTTACAAGGGCTAAACTTAGATGGTTAATTTTGATCGTTGACTGAGAGGCTTAGGAGATCAATAAACGTATCTCTGGATGGGGGCCATTTCCAAAGAGGATTGACCGTGGTGAGAAGCCCCGCCCTGAATCTGAATGGCATTATCCCATTGACCAGGGGCCCAGATGAGCTCAAAGGAAGGAAAGGAAAGAGTTCACCAGTGAAGACTCTGTGTGCTTCTGGGCTGCCATGATTTCAACTTTGTCCTACTATCCCCCTCCGCCATCGTGAGGTATGGTCTCCCGGCAAACCAGACATACAAGAGTAGCTGCTATGCTTGAAGTCAAGATGACAGCTTCTCACTTAATTCTGCATTCTGTCACAGAAACAGAAAGTTTAGCCCAAGTATCCAGCAAGGCCTGATCTGAGGAAAATGATGAAAGGAGACAAAGAATGCTGATTCATACATGGAAGTCCTCAGAATGGTTCTTTGAAGCCGAAAATGATAACACTTCTGTAAGAAAACATATCAGAAAAAAAAATCTCATGAACTTTGTTAATTTCTTATATATCATGACAATGGTAGAATTCATTGTAGGAAAAAAATCTAGTCCATGTTTTCAGAAAACCCCGTTAGGAGAACAGCAAGCATAGACAAGGAAAACTAGATATTTGATGAGGAATGTATATGCAGAATGTATAAAGAAGTATAAAATTTCAACAACACTAGAGCAAGCCAGTTTCTAAATAGACAAAATCTCTTGCTGAGTGGTGGTGGCACACACCTTTAATCTCTGAGTTGAGGCCAACTTGGCCTGGGAGTGAGTTCCAGGACAGCCAGGGCCACACAGAGAGACCCTGTCTCAAAAAACAAACAAACAAACAAAACAAAAACCCTTACAAAGACTCACCAGGGAACATATGTGAACAGCAAACAATCTTATGGAAAGATGGTCCGCATCTACTCAACTACAGAACTATAAACTAAAACAATAACAAAACGCCACTCCACAATCACTGGAATGGCTAAAATCAACCAGATAATACCAAGAGCTGACAAGGATGCGGGACACTAGAATTCTCTTACATTGCTCCTGGGAGAAGAAAGAGTGCTGTGGGGGTGCAGGGAAAGCGTTCGGTTTGCCCTCGGAAGGTTTGCTGGAACAACACAATAAATCAACGGGAGAAAAGATACGCAGATGTCCTAGCTTGCAGAGGAGTGAGTCACCGCAGTGTGATTACACATGAAGCCAGTCAGAGCCCCATGTGTAATAATCTCATCACAGGGGAAAGGACGTGTGGGCATATAGATGATTCAGAAAGGTGGTAAATCATTATCGGGGAGCAAATGGGCCCCTTGGGATGTGAATGAGCCCGGGGAATAGGCACTGTCCTGTGACATAGTCCCCAAAGGTCAGGTTGCACTTCATGGCCTCTTTTTCTGTAAGTGGAACCTTAAGACGGAAACAGAAAGCTAGCAAGTCCTTTTGGTTCAATCTGGAGGGCATGATACATGACGAAGTACCATTTCCCCACCAAAGCTGCCCTAATAGGAGATGGGGGAGGGCAATGGGGGGGGTCAAGGACCTTGATTCTAAGATTATATTTTTTTCTAGTTCAGCATGTAAAAACATCAAAGTACCACAATTTGAGGTATCGTTTACTGAACCCCAGTAGTACAGCACAAAATTCTGTTATGTCTTATGAAGCTAAATATGTATTTACCTGGCCCACCATTACACTTCAAGGTACGTATCCCAAGACAACTGATACAATCCAACGTCCATCGCTTTAAGAACGTGAATTAAAAACGTATGCCAAGCAGTGGGAGATCACTCCGTGCAAAGTCAGCCCACAACATGGACAGACCTCGGATACTGACAGGAAAGATGATACACTGCTTCGCCCATGTAAATGACAGTCGGGAAAAGGCAAAGTCAGAGAGAGACTAGAACCAGATCCTTGGCTGTCAGGGGCTGGAGACAGGACTAAAGTGGAACAGAAGTGAAGTTGAGGTTGTAAGGGAATTCTGTGCATCTTAAATGCCACGGTGGTTAGTTACTCCGGACGAGCATTTGCTAAAATCCCTAGGGCCTAAGCTTGTATAGCTCAGTGGTAGAGCAGGTAAAGGCCGGGCCCAGTCCCCAGCAACAAAACCAAGCACATAAGCAAACTCCCCAAACATCACGAAGGGTGGATTTTCCTGAATGTCAACAGCTGAGTAGCACCTCACCACGGCCCGCTAAAGCACCGGGGTCCTCAAAGTCGGAGACCACTGGTGTGATTAGTTCGGGAACTTTTAGATGAGTGTTATTAACCATTAGCATGTGGAGTTGACGGGTGTGTCTGGCACTGAGACCTGATGCTCAGCCTGAGTGAATGCGCTGGAGACATACCCGTGGGGAATATACTGGCAACCACAGGATAGATAATAGGGTGCGGCCTTTGTGTTAATGAAGAGAGTCTTTGTGTGAACATGTCTGTGAAGGGCAGGCCCAGCTCTTGAATCATGGCCTGCAGCACAAAGGAGTGATCACCACCTGACTCAGGCTTTTCAGCTTTTTGGCCTAAAAGCATAAAAATCTGGAAATTAATCCAGCTGTCAAGTAGCTTCCTGCCGTTTTGTCGAACTGTTTTTATTTCTTGTTCCCCAATAGGGATCAAGCGGAACACACATTTCAAACAACTCAGTAAGATAACTCCGTTCTGAGGGCACATCTTCCCCTGTTTTGAGCTTGAGGCTCTGACAGGCTCCTGGGACATTGCTAAGCAAACAACATGGGGAGGAGTTGTCTGCCCTAGAGGTTTAACTCCACCAGGGTGGGCAGAGGCACGCTGCCGAGCTCTAGGCCACCAAGGACTCCCCATCGTGGCAGACACAAATGTTTTTCCTTCTCCCTCTAACAATGAGAGAAATCTTTCATCAGGTTAGAAAAGGTGTCTTCAAGATCTGTTTTGTGCTTCTGTATCAGAATACCAGAAACTGGATACTTTGTAAAGAAAAGGATTGATCTCTGTGGAAGTCCAAGATTGGGGGAGCAGACCTGGTGAGAGCCTTCTCCTTACATGACAGAGCGCATCGCATGGGCAAGAGAAAAAGAGAAAGGCTGAGCTCACTCCTGGTGGAACTGTTAACTAAAGGTGGCCCCGATCTGTTCATGAGGGCGGGTCCCCTGTGACCGCAAGGTCTCTGAAGGGTCCCACCTCTCAATACTGCTCTGAGATTAAGTTTCTAACACATGGCCTTAGTGGGACAGGCTCTGGCCATAGCAAAAGCAGGCAATTGCTAAGGTGAACACATCATGTATTTCTCTGGAGTAGATTGAGCTCTTTTGTTCCAAGAACATGATCGTTAAATAATTAGAAATAAATGTCAGGGTGTTTACAGGGTATGTGTCAGAAATAGCATATGGTGGTTTCTGACCACTTAGATGTGTCCCCTATAGGTGACATGTTCTAGTATGTGTCCCCTATAGGTGACATGTTCTAGTATGTGTTCCCTACAGGTGACATGTTCTAGTGTTGTTCTATTGCTTGGCTCCTAAGTTCTTCAAGCAGAAATGAGCCACTTTTAATTCTCCCATTTTCAACGTGATGGGGCATGAACAAAAGAAGGACTGGAAACAAAGGTAATAATCTCGTTATTGTTTTCATACCCCCTGGAAGGGAAGCTCTAACACAGCTAGGCTTGAGGAAGGTAACTTGGCAGAGAAGGGAAATTGTTGTGGTCGGCGGTCTCAGTCAGTCGGCTTGGAAAAATCCCAGCATCCTCCCAGCGTCGGGTGTCTCTTGCAGCCCAGAGGCCATCACTAAGTGCTATTGTCTGTCCAGCCTCACTGTTATTGCCTCCCACACTGAGCTCCTTTGTAAGTGTGTGTGTGTGTGTGTGTGTGTGTGTGTGTGTGTGTGTGTCGCGTGCGCGCGCGACACACACACACACACACACACACACACACACACACACACACACGAACGCACTCACGAACACAATCACAGACAACTTCTGGAAGTTAGTTTTGTCCTCCCTCCCATCAGGTGACTCCCAGAGATGAGATTCAGTGCATCAGACACTTTGACCTGCTGAACGGCAGCTCTAGCCTTTCACTCTGTTTAAAACCGAGCCTCTCTCTGAACCTCCACCTCAGTTATTCAGCTAGACTAGTTTGCCAGCCAACTCCAGGGATCCTCCTGGTTCAGCCTTCTTAGCGTTAGGATTACAGGCGTGAGCCATAGACTCAGGATTACAGAATCAGGATTACAAGCAGGAGCCTGTGCCCCGCTGTTTATCTGGATTCCCATTGGACCCTCAGGTTTGAGTGGCAGGTGTGTTGTCAAGTGAGTGCTCTCCCAGGCCCCTCCTTTTATCTTTCACCATTTCCCTGAAGCCTCGATAGGATACTTTGTCCCACTGTGCTGTGCCTCGCTCTGTGCTATCAGTGGCATTCATTCCTCAGCAGAGAGCTGGCCGCTCCATTTCCTCCTTCAGAAATCCCCCTCACCTTTGGAACGATCAGACTGCCACATCCAAGCCTACTAGCCTACCCCTTTAATCTCCGTGCCCACACTATGCTGAACCACCTTTCCCTAAGCCCTACTCTTTTCCTCTGTACCCCATACTTGAGGTTCTTTTTCAACCTTAGCTTCTAACACCCACCCAGTGATATCCCAACCTACGGGACTATCCAAAGTTCTGGACATTTATAGTCTCCCCTGTGCCGTATGCGTAATGAGTAGATTTGTACAACCGAAGTCCACCTCAGCTGGTGCACGCATGCTATAACGACTTGCTTCTGGTGCAGGATCAGCAGGCGGAGGCTCTCCTCTGTTGGCCAGCAAATATGTGTGAGGTTAGGGTGGATACATGAATTAATAGATCTGAGGTTGGAATCTGAAGAAAGGAAACCAGGTCATTTGTTGTTATAATAAAGGAAGCTAGGAGCACAGCTGGGGACAGACAATTCAGGACTTGTCATTGACCTCAAGCCACATGGAAAGGGAGACTGTTCTTGGTGACCGTCTCACATCCTTCTGGTAGCCAAGCTTCTCCACAAACTGTAGCATATGTCCTGATAATTCTTTATAGATGATACATTCTCTTCCCCAGAAACCATGGTCGTTAGGGAAGTCCAGGGAGGCGGATTGTCATCTAGTCCTAGTAGCAACAATTGCAAAACAGAAGTAATTTTTGTATTATTTTTAATTAGTGAATTAGTTCTTTTTAAATCAGTGGATTTGCTATTCAAAAAAAGAGTTGAATCATCAGATATAATATTGGAGTGGTTTCCCAAAATATATACAAAAAAAATCTAAAACTATTTTATCCCCCCCCCCGCTCCCTCTTGGTGTCTTTTACTTTTCTAACCCCCACCTCCACCCCAGACAAGGATTCTCTGTGTAGCCCTGACTGTCTTGGAACTCTGTAGACCAGGCTGGCCTCGAACTCAGATATTCGCCTCCTCTGCCTCTCCAGTGCTGGGGTATATGCCCTTTACTTATGATTTTCTCTTAGAAGCAGTGTGCAAATGAGTCCCCGGGATTTAAGGTCTTTGTCTGAAAGCACTATAGACATCACTGCTGACATGCTTTTATGGGAGGAAACAGAGGAGGTGGCATCTGCAGGACAGAGTCATCAAGAACAAACAAGTAAAGGAAAGTGTGTGCGTTCATGAAGATTTGAGAGGTGCTTAGCAAAAGCCCTCAACCCAGGCCACCAAACCTGGGGTTCTCTGTCATATTTCAGAAATGTGCCCATCACAGACTGCAGAATCTACCTGTTCTGGTCCTGCTCAGCCCGGAAGGAGTCTGGTCACATGCTGCCTACCTGCACCACATGTGAGCAGGCGTCCTTTCTCCTCGGCCTATTTTAAAGTCATCAGATGATTTCAGAAATAGGACTGTTTTTCCGGATGCCTTTTAAGGAACTTGGATTTGACTCCCAGCCCATCAAAAATTAATCAGCGTGAGGCTATGGGAATCGGTGGTTAAGAGCTCTTACTGCTGCTGTAGAGGACCCGGGGTTGGATCCCAGCACCCACAAAATGTCTCATGGCCATCAACAACTCCAGTTCTAAGGGGATCCAAGCCCATTTTCTGGCCTCAAAGGGTATGTCATGCATGTGGCACACCTAATGTACGCAAAACACACGTGTGCATAGAATGGAAATAAACCCATCTTTTTAAAAAGTCAACAGGTGGCTCACTCACGTGGCTCTGGTTGCAGTCAGGAGAGACAGACCCCTTTCCCTCCGATGTCTTATTTACTTCTGCTTCCTCATTTCAACAGGAATCCCTTCATTTTCTGGTTATTCTAAAGCATTTCTAGTACCAAGAGTTTCACAGAACACAGCCTCTTTCTCCTCATGCACCAAGGTAAGTCTCATACACAGTTTTGTCAAGAGCTGTAAACTATGAAGCCGGGAGACGTAGAGAGTGAGTACTGAATTTTCTTTTCCTTCTCCCCCAAAAGTGCCCAGTGTAGGATCTGTAAGCATCACAGACACACACACACACACACACACACACACACAGAGAGATATGTAGGAACGTGTGTCCTCATATATACACATAAGCTTATTCCCTGCCCAAAGAGTTCAATGGCCCGATTTTCCACGGGATGTGGAGAATATCAGTAATACTATAGGATCCAGAAAGTGGGAAACCCGGACGTGTTTATGCAATGGTTGCTTGGCATGTTTAATACAGTAGCCATGGTTAGACAGTTGTCTTAATGAACAGGTTTCTATCTACTCTTAGTATCCATAACTCACACCAGTGTCATAGTGCTGCTGACTGGGGAAAAAACACTATTTTGCAGAAGTTCAGTTTTTATTCTTTGCGATCAGTCTGATCTGGTTGGTAATGCCTATTTTCCTCCTTTTCGAAACTCTGGGTGTGCCAGGCACAATGCTGCCCACTTTAATCCCAGCACTTGGAAGACAGAGACAGGTAGATCTGTAGGAGTTTCAGGCCAGCCTGGTCTACGAAGCACGTTTCAGACAAACCAAGTCTACATTATGAGAACTTATCGCAAAATAAGTATCAATAGACTTAAATGTAACAACGTGTAAGGGTTCAGAGGTCAAGTGGAACAGAGGTTCAGCCATCTATGAGATATAAAGCAACCTTTGGTCAGATTTCCCAGCTCAGGACTTCTCCTTTCTCTTCTATGACAATGAGGAGACCAGTGAGCTGCTCTGTGAACGGACATGCTCGCTGCCAAGCATGAGAGCTGCAATTCAAACCCTGGAACCACGGGAAAGGAGAACTGACTGCCCAAAGTTGGCTCTGACCTCCACACGTGAACCTTGGTGTGTGCACATCCCCAGAGAGAGAGGGAGGAGGAGGGGGAGGGAGAGGGAGAATAAATAAATGTAGTAATTGCTACAGGGATTGTATAAGAGAATGTGTGTAAAATAATTGGCGTATAATAGGCCCCATGAGAAATTAGATTAGGGCCCCCGGTGTTCTTCCCCAAGGATCCACAGTCCAATCTCCTGGAAAGTGCCTGTAAAGACTAGAAGTTTAAGAACACTTTTCAGGTACCAAAGCCCTTCGTGACCCCTGAATCCTTGTGTGAAGAGAGAACCTCGCCGTCCGGTCCTCGCCTGCCACCCCGCCCTTCTCTCTGTACACAGTCTGTATAGAGTCTGTACACAATCTGACTTCATCCCTGCTCCTCCAACCGTTATGACTGTCCCACCTCAGAGCCTTCTGGCAGTCTTGTTCTCTGTCCAGGCTCTACAATACTCTAGACCTTCCGCTCACCTCTGTCACCTCCGTCACAGAGCAATGTAAATGACACTTACTTAGCCCTGCTCAAGATTTTGTATACTTTCATGGTTCCTCGCTCACAGTCCCCAGAACTGCTTTTTCTCAAAGAAAAAGCCCCATTCCTAAGTTTGTCACCGTACATATTGTTTTCTTGACAACCAAATTGTGACACAGACCCCCATCCAGGTCATGTGCAAAGTCTTAGCCCCCAACATCTCTTGAATGTATCTGTATTGGGATAAAAAGCCTTTAAATAAGTGATTGATTTTAAAACGGGGACATTAGGAAGGAGACCTGATCCAATCTGACTGATAGCCTTCCAAGAAGAAATGAGGGGCTGTGCGATCACTTGGTTTGGAGGACAAGATGGTCTCTACCCTTTCTCGAGCATCCTTCTCCAACATGGGTGACTGAATGCCCGTTGCTGACAATCTTCTTCCTTTTAGGTCACCCTCATAGATCAGGTCACCTCTTCAAAGGAGCAACAGTCACTCCACCAGCTACTCAACCTCTCGGGATTTACCTATGCATCGGTTCGCTGTTTGACCCTCGTGCGTGGGGTCTGGCTTGGCCAGGTTGGAAGAGAGAGGTCAAAGGCACAGATAGGAGAACCAGATCTTGAACACACATTCTCCATGGTTCTTTCCAGAGCTCAGAGCTCAGGTATCTTGGCCACAGGTCCCTGTGAGCAGAGATGTTACTGGACACACGGGTGCTGGGATTCAGGAACCCTATGTTGCCAAGGGAGGGGATTTCTAGGAATCGCTAGGGTATGGTTATTTTTCAGCTGTGAGGGTAGGGAGGAGTTGTGAAGGGTATTTCCCGTGGGCCAGCCCTTCATTCCCCTTTTCCCTCGGGTCTATAAATGGTTAACCTACTTGAGCTGGCAGGGGAAATTTTCTGCCCGTCTATAAAGTTTGGTTCCCGAAGGCAGATTTTTTTTTTTAAATCCAGCAAGTGTCAGATAATTGGAAGGGTGGAGTGAGGCTGCAAACCACGGCGCACCTTTGTCAGGACTTGTTTTTGAAGCAAAGCGCTGAAGGAAACAGGAGGGAGAGAAGAAGCGAACATTTTTGAAAGATCACTCAGCTTTAACACACCTTGACTAGGTCTGGATAAAAAAAAAAAATAGTGCCACGGCAAACTTCTAGAAGAAAAGCATCTGAGGAAGAAAGAGAGAGAAGGTGTCTGCTTGAAGCTTTTTCCAGTTCCTCCAGACTCCAAGCCAGGTGAGTTGCAGGAACACTGAGCGCTCTCTCTCTCTCTCTCTCTCTCTCTCTCTCTCTCTCTCTCTCTCTCTCTCTCCTTTCCCTCTGAGATTTTGGGTTGAGGCTTGCTTTCGATTGTAAAATGTTTACTGGGGAAAAAAAGATGAAGTTCGTGCCTGGCATTCTGTCTGGTATTCTGTCTGAACCCGTTTATTGATCATACATGCATGTGTGCACGCTGCTTAGATTTGGTTGCTTTTTAAGGAATACCAAGAAAGATCCATGTGAGGAGGCAAAGAGAAGGTCAGTGGAGAGCCAGTGGGCTCTCCCGCAAGGACTTTCCTCCGCTCTTGTCAGTGTTGTAAAATGGCTCGTAGTAAACTGCTCCCGCCTGCTGGCAGTCTCACCCTCTCTCTCTTCCACTAGACAGTGGAATGGCTCAGCAGGGGAGCTGGAGTGCAGGTGAGTGGTGGCCTCCCAGGCACAGCCGTGGCTGTCCAGGCCTCTGCTGTGGAAGGGTCACATTAAGCACGGGGGATTAATAGACATGGCTCTTCACCCTGTTATACCTCCCCTAATTTAAGAAAAAGTGAAATCTTCGAATGGTATAACTTTCTAGAGTCAAACTGGAAGGGAGAGAGGAGAGAGAGAGAGAGAGAGAGAGAGAGAGAGAGAGAGAGAGAGAGAGAGAAGTGTTTCAATGCTTCCACTCCTTGATGGCCAATTTGGTCTTTCTCTTTCACCCCCCCCCAAAAAATGAGTTTAGACTTATCAGTTTAGGTCTAACTGGACCACAGTTGAACTAACTGGCACGTTATCCCTTCACTTTTGGAGCAAAGCAAGCCTTTGCCGTCTCACTTCTCCCTAGAAGCAGTTACTCCACAGTCTAAAGTTTGACGCTGTTCCAGGTGCTTTCTGGAAAACTAGGCCTGTTCCTTCCCCCCTCTGTGTTCTTGGAGCTGAGGCACGGATCTGAGTGGAAACTAACCCAATACTTGTCCATCTGCTCCTGGATGCCCTCAGACAATTAGGGGTTCTACCTCGCTCTTAGACCTTGCAAAATACCACGCAAATCAGACCAGCGTGTACTGGGGTCAGAGTCAGTGAAAAGCCCACTTTAAATCTGCAGGGAAGCTCCTTTGATGGGGTGGGGGTATGATCAGGTTGCCAAACACAGATTGTAACCAATGGGAAGAGGTCTGTTAGCAGCGCTTGGCTTATTTGCCACCACCAATGGCAGCCACAGTGGCCAAAGAGCTGACATAATTACAAGTCAACGTCTTACCTGTGGTCATGAAACTCTAAGGTGACCAAATGTAGCAGGCAGCAAGCTTGTCTCTGGATGTTGAGATTAAACCCACGATGTGAGCACCAGGACTCTGATTTCCCTGGTCCTCAACCTGCTTGGCTCCTGGGTGCTGTCAGGTCAATGACCAAGGCATGAGTTTTTCATTCTCCAGCAATTTCAGTGTTACTTTATTTCAAAATTTACAGTTTATAGAGATTGGGGTAACAAAAAGCTAAAAAAAAAAAAAAGAAATACTTGTGATTCTTTAGCAGAATATAGGAGCCTTTATTCCTAAGACTAAAAGCTAGAAATTAAAAAATGTATCTTCATTATTCTCCCTGTCTCAAGAACAGGTGTTTGTGTGTCCTTAGAAGATAAGGTCAAGGCCGTGGGTTGCTGGCACTGACCGTGCTTGGTCCTTATCTGTATGTCTCAGACCATAGCCCTGTCAGAGCTGTGGCAAGTGGATCTGACACCATTCGAAAAGAAACGTAAAGGAAAAACTACTAGTCGAAGTAGAAAACTGTCTCCAAATTTTGTCTTCAGACATAAGAAAGTCGAATGGGGGTCAGTTGGATACTTAAAAAAAAGAACATTAGCCGTGAAGTAAGTATGAAGCAGTTGTTAAGAACACAGGGTAGGCATGTTCTTACTCATGGGAAGCTAAGAAAGGTTGACTTCATACGAGGATTGAGAAGGGTGCGCGCTAGAGGCTGAGAAATGTAGGGGAATGGGAAAGACAGAGGCTGCCTGACAGCTGACAAAACACACCTCGGGGAACTGGTTCTCCTGTTCCACAGCACAGGGCGCGGTGGAGTTGGGCGCGGTGGAGTTGGGTGCATGGAGTTGGGCGCCGTAGAGTCGCCGATGATTTGTTAAGTATTTCATAAACGACTGGAAGAAAGGTTTGTAGGTACCAAGACTCTGAGAAGGGTCTAAGGAATGGAAACATTTACCATGACGAGACCATTGCATGTACCTGCACCTAATCATAACACGCACATTGCCTATGTCACTTGAAAATACCCCTGAGAGCCAGGTGTGGCCGCACGTGTCTTTGATCCCAGCGCTCAGGAGGTAGAAGCAGGCGGATCTCTATGAGTTCAAAGCCAGCATGGACGGCACAGCAAGCTCCAGCCAGCCAGGGCTACAAAATGAAACCCTGTCATAAGTAAATAAAAACAAACGAAGGTCAGGAAAACATTAGAGATGGAAATTGGTATAACTTTGGAATTAAGAACTTAAACGACCCACTCCTTCTTGTCAGGGATGAAGCAGCCCCAAAATTCTAGGAAGTTAAGAATTGTGTTGGTTGACAAAGCTTCCATTAAGTGGTACTTTGGGAATTCCAGAGAATGGACAAGGCTGCCAGGAACGGCAGGCTCGGGCACGAACCCGGCTGAACTCTCTTCTCCCTACAAGTTCTTGGAATGATTCAGACAGAATTCCTGTGAGGAAAAACCTCTGTCCTGGGGAACAAACCTACCCCAGGGTCCTGTCTGCAGCTGTCATCCTCCATGAAATCATTAACTCATAGCAAGTCTCTTCTTTGACTTAAAATAATCCTGCCATCTCCAACAGTCAGGCAGGACCCAGAAATGCACAGCTATAGCATAGCCAACGTTAGAAAGACAGAATGCTAAGAGGAATGTGCCCACTGGGGCAGGTTCTACCCACAGTGCACTTTCTCCTGAGGAACTCGGGCTAAGAAATGACTCAAAATCATGAAACCTAGGAAGCCACAAAGCACCTATTGCTTTGTGCCTTGTGGAAGCTGGGGAAACCCTGGCTTTTCGCTAAAGAAACTATAGAAACAGAATATTTGTCATTACAATTTGGGGAGTAGACGAAGGACCTAGGCATGCCAGTTATTGTCCTGGATACAGAAAATCCAGCAGAATCAGGCAGGGTTAGCTCTGGGAGACTGGACTTCTCCAAGCTCACACCCACCTGCCCTCATAGCTACCAGGAGAGTCAGCCAATCCCATCAGTATCATGGAAATATCAAAAAACGACACATGTATAGTTAAAAGACTCCAACACTAAAACAAACAGTTATCTCAGAGTAAATTTCCTATTGATTAAGTACCATCCAAGACAGCCAATGATCTCGCTAACCAGCACCCAAGTGTGCTGAACTGGTGTATCTCCTCAGTTGCCTCCTAGTTCGTGGCTCGTGGTTAGTTTGAAGCAGCGGTCCTGACACTATTAATTCTTAAACTAAGGATCTCAAAGAGGACACCCATCCTCACACAGACTGGCATGCGCCGTTCTATAGTCTACCACCGCCAGTCTTCCGGCGTGGTCACCAGCCAGCTCTTGCCTTTAATGAGGCTAGACTCCCTTATTAAGCTGTTTTATGGAGCTGTTCCTCTTAGCTCCGGGAAGCATACCTGTGAAGGCATCTCGGATTCAGCTAACATTTTTTTTTACATGATGGTGCATTCTTTGTCTGGAGCGAGGTTTAAGAGACACCAATGAACAGGGAGGTGGCACACTCAGCCAGGCCCTAAAGCTAACTCTTGCCAGTCTCAGCTTATTCCAAGTCTGCTCCCCAAGCTGCTTTCATTTTGTCACAGTCTCAGCAAGGAAGTCACCTCAGGCTACACTATGACTTGTATAGATGACTCTGAGACACTTTTGCCTTTGTGGGTCCCTTCCTTCATTACAAACAAAACAAAAAACCTCCCAAGAAAATATAATCCAGAACAGACTGTATTTATTTCCATTCTGAGCTTAAAAGAAATTAAAATAACTTTATGGCTCCTCCTCAATGTACAAACACATGTGCACACGTGCGTGCACATATGCACACACACACACACACACAGCACAAACAAATAAACAAACAAAAAACCATGTTGTGGGACTGGAAAGACAGCTCATCAGTTAAGGGCACTGGCTGCTCTCCCAGAAGGGCCCAGGTTTGATTCCCAGCACCCACATGGCATCTCACAACCGTCACTCCCATCTCAGAGGATCCTCTTCTGGCTTCCACAGGCACCAGGCATGCACGCAGGGCACAGATACACAGGCAGACAAAATATCCATACACAAAATTTTAAGAAACAACAAAAACCATGTTGTAGGGCCCACTCACCGCTGTGCCAGAGCAGTAAGGGGACTGGAAGCCATAAAGCAAGTGAAGAGTGCAGGAGAGAGCTCAGGAAGGGGCAGAAATGGCTCCAGTTCTACAATGCGGACAGCAATGCACTAAAGAGCTGGGGAAGAGACCGGGAGCAGAAGGGGAGGACCACAGGGAAAAGTGGTGAGGGAGTCCTCCCACAAGCTGACACTGAGCACTCAGGCAAGAAGAGCTCAGTGGGGATCCTTCCTGTCCGTTCCTCTGTGTGGGCCTTCAGCCCATAGTCCACCACCACCACCCTTTGTCTTCCCCACCTGTTCCACCTGTGCGTAGGAACACAGCAGCCCAGAGCCTTTTCCTTCCACAGTAGGGCAAGAGTACAGCTGTTGGTTTGCATTGTCCTGCTTGTGTCTGCTTGTCAATCTCTGGGACTAGTCTGTTATGAGGAGCACATTTCAGACTTTGCAAACCAGAATGATCTAGGCAAGTGTACGTGTGCACTGTTCTCACACTCAAACCCTAGCGCAGTGTGGAAGTCATATATTCACAGAGGTCCACCTAGAACACGGGATGCTTAAGTGTGTGTGCATGCATGCATGTGCGTGTGTGTGCATGCGTGCATGTGCCTGTATGCGTGTGTGTGCCTGTGTGCGTGCATGCGTGTGTATGTGTGTGTGTGCTCCTGTGTGTGTGAGTGCATGTGCCTGTGTGCTCCTGTGTGTGTGTGTGCCTGTGTGTGCCTGTGTGAGCATGTGTGTGTGTGCCTGTGTGAGCATGTGTGTGTGAGCATGTGTGTGTGTGCCTGTGTGAGCATGTGTGTGTGTGTGTGCCTGTGTGTGCCTGTGTGAGCATGTGTGTGTGCCTGTGTGAGCATGTGTGTGTGTGTGTGTGTGTGTGTGTGTGTGTGTGTGCATGTAGAAACCTAAAGCTGACAACAGGTGTCTTCCTCCACAACTCCCCACCATATTTATTAAGACCAGGTCCCTTGCTGAACCAGGAGCTTGTCAATTCTAGCTAATCTAGTGAGCCATCTTGTCCTGGGGAGCTCCTGTCCTCTGCCCATGCTTCTCGAGTGCTGGAATTACAAGCAGCCACCATACCTGTCTGGGTTTTTTGAGGGTCCTGGGTGATCCATGTTTGTCTCACAAGGATTTAATCCACAGAGCCATCTCCAGGACTGGAACAGAGAACAGTGCAAGGCACACGAACATGCACTCGTCAAAACCCCCAGTGCCTCACAGCACACCCTCCAGTCGTTCATCACCCTGGGAGACCATGGATGTTACAGTTAGACAAAGGGTGGGGTACCTGGGCTGTGGAAGCCTTTGGAGGCTCAGCAGAAGGCAAGCTGTCTCACTAGATTCTAAAAGGGGTAGACCGTAGAAGGGAATCATTGGGCTTTGTCTGTTACAATCAATGGCCAGAGTGGAGGCTGATGTCTGTACAAGTCATGCACAATAGTTAGCCGTTGAAAGCTAGGAAACAGGTTTTTTATTAGCTTGACTCTGTGTGCGTGCGTGTGTGCATGTATGTGTGCATGTATGCATGTATGTCAGGTGTGGACTAGACTTGCTAAAAGCAGTGGCTTCTGTTCCTGCAGGTGGCTATGGGATGGATGTGACCAAGAAAAGCATGCGAGATGGCACTGAAGTCACTGAGAGAAGTAAGTGGCCGGACTTCTTTTACTCAGAACCATTTCAGCTCATCTGAAAACAGTGTCCCTCTAAGTCCCCCACCACCGCTGTGTCTCTGCGCAGCGTCACAGACGCCACACCCTTTCCCAGGAGCGCTCCACTCAGTCTTTACTTTCATACATTTGATTATAATCAAATGAGTTCTGTGTCTTGTTCCGGGATGAAAATTGCCATTTCTGGGCCCAGGGGTGTGGCTCGATGGAGGACCACCTGCCTAGCACACACCTGCCTCAGATCAGGGCGCTCTCCTCAGTACCACAGAAAATGAAAGAGAAATAAAAACAGGAGAGGAGGAAGGGGTTGCGGGAGGAAGGAAGTAGAGATGAGAGGAGAAAGAGAAAAGGATATTTTTTTCCTGAGTAGGGTTACAAAGAGCAGAGTTTTAATGCATGCCTAATCTTCTGTGGTTTAGTGACTGCCCAATTCTCTGGTTTATTTAGCTCTTTCTCTACCTAGGCATATAGGACAACAGAAATCTAAAAGTATAATATCCTATGCCTTTTAATATGGGGCTGACACAAGTCTGGTCTCACCATCCAAATGTACACTGAAACCGGAAAACAGACACTTACTGTGTGGAACTGTCCAGATGATAAATTGAGGGGTATTTAAACTGTCTCTCAAGCAACTCTAAATTAGGAAACTTTTTTCACTTATTGTGTGACTTCCATTTATGTCCAACCACAACAAAAACAACAACAACAGCAGCAAATTCTAGCTCCAAAGACTTGGAAAATAAGTTATTTTTATGTGTCAAAAAATCCCAGAGGCCTATACAATGAGAGGTTACTGGGAGCTCAAAGGCCATTACTCAAATGAAGCCGCCGTCTTCCTGTGAGTGAAGAACTATCCCCCTCTATGTCTTCACTGCCGTTTCCACTGCGTTCAAAATCCCGCGTTTCCAGAAGGAAGGGAGAACTGACTGGGAGCATGTCATGTGGAGGACAGAGACAGATGGACGGTGTGACTGGAGCAGGCGCCAACCGCTGGCTTCACGCAGCACACAGTGGCCTGAACCATCTCCTTCCGGCCCTCCTCCCACACTGCTGGCTAAATGTGAGATCCAGGCCCCGAGCGGTAGAAGGAAAGAACTGACTCTTACAAATAGTTCTCTGATTTGCCCATGGGTGCTGTGACACATTCGTGCCCACACACACAGTGACCACAGCCAGATGAGGCCCCAACTATGAGAGAGTACTGATGGTCCTGGTATGGCTTTGGGAATCCACCCCAACCTCATGTTACTTCGGGGGAATGGGGTCCTGCCTCTGAAGGGATTCCCTCGGATCCCCTAAGCTGTTAGCACCTCTGCCTGACACCAGAGGAACTCCAGCAACATAAGGAGACACTCCTGAAAGTCAGCCCCTGGGATACAGGCCTGGCTAATTTCACTGACCTCAAAAGTGATCTACTCAGGCTGCCCTTCCTGTCCACACTGGTGAATGCCCTTGAGGGTTGCAGAAATGAACCATGGCAGCCTAGAGACACCCTCCACTTCATCAGGACGTCCAGAGTGAGACCAGCCAGGTCTTGGCTCCAGCTGGCCTACCAATCTTTGGGAAGGAACAGAGCCGAGATAGTCTTTGGGGATATGAGAAAAGGGAAGCTGGCCCTCTTTCAAACTCAAAGCTAGTCCTGGACTGACGGGATCAGTGGGAGGCCTTGATGCCAAGACAACTCATTCTTCCAGTCGGTGGATGACGTCCTTTGGCACCAAAAGGAAATGTTATATTCTGCGTTCATGGAGCCTCATTGTTGTTGCTGTTCATATTTTCAGATTCCTTGTCATAAGACACAGCTACCCAAAACCTTAATTGAGCCGAATTCTTTCAACCTGTGGCAGACTGCAGGTCCTGCCAAAACCCAGCAGTGCCAATGTCCCACATTTCAAATGTTATCCCCTTTCCCCGTCCATAGACCCCCTATCCCATCCTCTCTCTCCCTGCTTCTATGAGGGTGTTCCTCCACCCACCCACCCACCCCTTCCTGCCTCCCTACCCTGACATTCCCCTGCACTGGGGTGTCCAGCCTTGGCAGGTCCAAGGGCCTCTCCTCCCATTGGTGCCCAAGAAGGCCATCCTCTGCTACCTATGCAGCTGGAGCCATGGGTCTGTCCATGTGTCCTCTTTGGTTGGTGGTTTAGTCCCTGGGAGCTCTGGTTGGTTGGTATTGTTGTTCTTATGGGGTTGCAAATCCCTTACTCCTCCATTGGGGACCCTGTTCTCAGTCCAGTGGTTGGCTGCAAGCATCTGCCTCTGTATTTGTCATGCTCTGGCAGAGCCTCCCTGGATCCAGCCCATATACAGCCACCAAACCCAGACAATGTTGCTGATGCCAAGAAGTGCATGCTGACAGGAGCCTGCTACAGTGTCTCCTCTTTCCTTTGTCTTTTACAGTTGTCACGGAAACAGTAACCACAAGACTCACATCCTTACCACCAAGTAAGTGGCTCGGAGCTAGCGGGTCCCGTGTGAATCTGTGTGTAATCTGTGGCCTTGGTCATGAGAGTTTACTTTCCCGCTGAGAAAATCTAAACCCTCTGGAATATGCTCTTTTGCAATACTGATGTTAACAGACAAGGGCTACCAGCTCGCGCTGCGTGGTTCACGGTTGGAGACGCGGTAGCAACTGTTTGCCAGTGTAGTTTAAGGTCAATCCCATCACTCTCTGTAACATATTCACAGCCACGCCCCATTCTTCTCTGCTCTCCCTGGCCCCTAAGAACTACGTCTGCTGTCTGTCTTTATGGATTTGCTATTCGGCACAGTAAAATACTGGAAATCCTAAGCCTCCGTGAGCACTCCACTTTGGCTCAGCACTTCCTAAGTATTGGTGGATTCTAACAGCAGAGATTTAGGCCCGACACTACCCCTGGGCCCTGATGGAACCTGGAAGAGGGAGGACCCACCCATCTGTGGCCAGAGCAGGGTAGTAGAAGCCAAGAGGAGCCCAGAGCCACTTCTTGTCCTTCCAGCTCTTCTAGTGGCTGCTGTGTCTAGGTCCCTGTTGCGCACTTGCAAGAGGCAAGAACAGACTTCCTCTGAGATAAAGGAGCTTGGCATCTCTCTGCTGCCTAGGCTAATTTTCCTACCGAATAACTTTCTGGGCTGAAACCAGAAAGTTCCCATTCCCACGGAGCAGGACATTCCCTCCAGACATCTGTACTGAAAGTAAATAGGGGGAAAGAAAGGTCAGCTTGGAATTTGGAGGGTGGTAAAAGAGAGAGCCCAGCCAGCAGGATGCTGGTGAGAAGGAGGGAAGGCTCCTTCCTGTGACCGGGCTCCACCTTGAAGCTGTCACGTGCTCTTGCAGAAGGGAGCACCAGCAATGGATACACTAAGACAGGCTCTCTGGGTGGAGGAAGCCGACTAGAGAAACAAAGTTTGACCCATGGAAGCAGCGGCTACATCAACTCAAGTAGGTGCCTGCGTGTCTGAGGGGCAGGGTGGTAGACAGAGGTGAGGAACGGTGAAAACCCACCCACCATCTGCAGTCAGCTTGTGAGCAGGACCTTTACCCTGTCTGCCACGACTCGTTCCACACAAATGAGTTACCCAAAGGACAAGGGAAGGTGAGACTCACACTCAAATCACCAGCATTAGACACCTACATGAAAATGGGTGAATGTCCAGGACAGGTAACACCCAGGACACAGAGTCCCTCTACTTAAGCCACAGCTTTTAGGAAAGGCTGTGCATGGTTAAGGTTTGCAATCAGATTACCAGCAATACACGAAGGGTGAAGGCTGAGTTGCTCTGCAGAAAGACTCCAGTGACATGTCGTCCTGTGCTAGTGACATGTCGTCCTGTGCTACTACTGCTTTCTGCTGGGTGAGCACCCAATGTGAGCCTATTGTTCCCGAGAGGCAATCCTTCATGTGAAAGCAAAAGAAAACAGAAGTGTGACAAAAACATGCACACACATGCACACACACACACACACACATACACATACACACACACATACACACACATACACACACATACACATACACACACATACATACACACATACACACATACATACACATACATACATACACACATACATACACACATACATACACACATAGACACACACATACACACACATACACATACACACACATACATACACACATACACACACATACATACACACATACACACACATACATACACACATACATACACACATACACACACACATACACACACATACACACACACACATAGACACACATACACACACACATACACACACATACACACACACACACACACACACACACACACACACACACACACTCCAGCAGCAGCAGCAGTTCTGGAAGTCACTAAGATATGGGAGAGAAAATAAGAAGGCAAATGGAACATTCAGAAGGGCCCGTCCAACGGGTTAACATCCAATCCCTCTGAGCAGGGGTCAGTGGTCCAGCATCAGGTCAACTCTAGGGTATCCTTACCACTTCCATGCACCCTGTGTGTGTGAAGACATCCTACCTCTCAGTGTCTGCCCCAAAAGTCTGTAACAGCCATCCTGCCTTCTATTCCTTTCACAGTGTCCCTCCCCTGGAGTCCCCTACCCCTCTCCCAGGGCCCTCCCTTAGCATCCAGGGGGTCATTTGGCTAACACCACTGTGTTTCCATGTCGTGGTACCATCTGGTGAGGCGGTGCCACGAGGGAGGCTATGCCCTCTTTCCCACTTGCAGGCGGAAGCCTCCGAGGCAACGCTTCCACCTCCAGTTACAGGAGAGCTCACTCACCTGCCTCGACCCTGCCCAACTCTCCCGGCTCCACCTTTGAAAGGAAAACTCACATGAGCCGCCATGGAACTTACGAAGGTATCTGACCTCTTCCCAGTGTAACATCATTCGCCCTGTGCACGTTGGCTTCTTGGCTTCTCGTGTGTCTGCACCCCTCCCCATCTTGCATCCACACTATTGAAAGATTCATTCATTCATTCATTCATCCATTCATTCATTTTTTTATCTACCTATTCACTTCTCAACTGACATGTCATCAATAGAAGAACACAGAAAGAGCAGTAAGGCTGAGTGGACGGAGGTTTCTGTTTTCCACTAAGGAAACCAAAGACGACTATGGAGGTGGTGCTACTTAAGCCTGGGCCTCCTAGTCACAGTCACAAAGGACAGGACAGTTCAGGATGGGGAAGCCTTGGCATACAGGACAGCCCAGAGCTAAAACGGGACTGGGAGGCCCAGATTCTGTGCTAGGTTTAGACTTTAGTCTCCACTTAAGAAGATACAGAGCATTTTGAACCAAGCAGTGGATCATATTTGAGCCCCAGAAAGCTTGTCACTGTGGATAGGTGACAAATTAAAAGGAAATCTTCAATAGTGGAGAAAACTCTGGACTGGGACTCGGTGGAGAAGGAGGGGTGGGAGGGGTAAGAGGCAGAGATGACAGGCTTTGCCATTGATGAAATAGGAGGAAAATCTGGAAATAGCCTAGGCTTTCAAATGCGTATTGGGTTCATGATGGTGCCCACAGTTGAAACAGGAAACTCTGGGAGGAAGGCCCTGCTTGGGTGAATTCTGCTAAGGGAATTCTCCTGAAACACTTCCAGTTATGGGGGGTCACACTGCTATAGCTGGCACCCCTGCGCACTAGGAGCCTTATGGAGGTAAGTAGCCATTTGTACTAAGTGGTCCATCTCCTCTCCAGGGAGCTCCAGTGGCAACTCCTCACCTGAGTATCCACGGAAGGAACTCGGTAAGCCCTCTCCTTCTTTTCCAGTGGAATGTTTTAACAGTGCATGGTGCATATGCATGCACACACTTGCACACATGCGCGCACACACGCGCGCGTGCACACACACACACACACACACACACACACACACACACACACACACACACACACGCCTCAATGGTGGGATGCCGGGCAGGGATACCAGGAGCCCAATAGCTTCTTTAAAGAGTTTGGCTCCTGCTGACTTGCTTTCCACTCCACTCTGAAGCATCCTGAGGGTGACTGCCAGTCCCATTAGCTTGCTGTCAGCAGCATTTGCTCATGACACCATTAAAATAGTTAGCTGTTTATACAAAGTTCACACTAGGACACACACACCCCTAGGGCCAGCACTAACTGCAGGGGTCCTTCTTTCCGTGGGCTTCGCAGAGGCCACCGAGGAGGAGCAGCAGCCTCCGTGTGCAAAGGAACACTCCCCAGCTCCTCCATTGCTCCTTCCCAGGGCCCACATCACTCATGTACGCCACCCTAAGCTGTGTCTTCACTTGACCTTAAGTCTTTTCTCGATGTACAGAAGAACTGAGGTTACAGAGTGATTGTAATTTTCTGTATTTGCTTACCTTGGGAACATCAAGGCAGGCTTTAATAAAGATTTAGCAGTCATTGGGTCCGTTTGACAATGTTCTCAGCTGGTCCAAATGCAACGCACACACACACACACACACTCACACTCACACTCACACACACTCACACTTACACACACACATACTCACACACACATACACACACATACACTCACACTCACACACATACACTTATACACACACACTCAAACACATACATGCACACAAACTCACACCACACACACACTCACACTCACACACAGTTACACACACTCACACACACTCACACACACATACACACACATATACACTCGCACACACTCACACACACATATACACTCACACATAGTCACACTCACACACACACACACACACACACACACACACACACACAGACCTCTATCTCTCAGACGCCATGCTCTAAGCATTAGCTAACTCAACATTTGCTCAGTTAAATCACATTGAAATTTTGCAAAAACATTATCTACCCCTTCAGCATCTGGGAAACATTTCTTCAGCATCTGCCATACAGAACTCCCCTACATCCCCCCCAACACCCCAGTCTAGATTTAGTCACTTTGAAAATATCTCCAAGTGTCAAAAGTATTCAGCATGCCAGAAACGTGCCTAAGACCATATTTCTCTCTTTCTCAGCCTCTTCTTCAACCAGAGGACGAAGCCAGACACGAGGTGAGGACCAGCACTGAATTCAGTTCAACTCACTCTGAGCAGTTAGTACGCACCAGCCTGGAGCCAGGAAGCCGAGCGCAGAATAAGAACACGTAGCATCCCCTTGAGGAGCCTCAAGCACTGATAGAGTCTTGGCCAACTCCAAGAGCATGATAATGACCTACTGGGCTCCAGTGACCGTCTGGACGTCACATTGGTCCTCACAGCTACCCTTCCAGATGTGCTTTGATTGCTAAACGAAAGCCCCTTTGAATATAAACGAAAGCCCCTCTTTTCCAAATTTTTGCAAGGGATAATTTTGTAAAGCCATCGTCTAAAAATGATGCAGGAGAGAAAGGCTCTAGGAGAAGCCACCCCAGCAGAGCCCAGAGTGGCCACAGGAGCCCTGTGTCAGGCTGTGCTAAAGGCAGAGTCCTTTGTGGGCTCAACATGTTCGCCGTGGCCAGGCCCACCATGCCTCACTATCATCAGGAGCTTAAGTTCAGGCTACCCAAGCCACCCACAGCTTTAGGGTGATTGCTAAAACACACCCACTCTCTAACCCAAGCTAATACTGTTAAGCTGCCGGCTTACGGACTTCCTGTTGTGATGACTAACTGAACTTCGGAGGGTTTAGAATTCTTTTGCCTGTACCTTAAATGAGCTGGGAGGCAGGAAGATGCTGGATGCTGAGAACTGGGAAGAGGGTGGTGATAGTGCTCGGGGCCTCCTGGATTTCGTTAAATCTCAGGTTCCCGGGGGAGGGGGCTGCACAGTTGGCAAGTGGAGTGGGAAAGGGACATCCCCTTTGTAGTGACACTGGGGTTTCCTAGTGAAGAACTGAGAAATCACAAAGTAGCCCAGTGAGTCATGCTGTGCTCAGAACCCAGGGTCCAGGAAAGTGTTGCAGACTCCTACATCCATAGCGTCCGTGTCTCTTCTCTCCCCTTCTACAGAGAGCGAAATTCGAGTTCGACTACAGAGTGCGTCGCCATCCACCAGATGTAAGTGGTCACTGTCCTGCCACCATGAGAGTGTCTAGGAAACAGAGTAAATCAGATACAAGTGCAGCACAGTGAGCGGGGAAGGGAGGTGGTTAGGGACTATATTGTTTTCTCTGTCTCTCTGTCTCTCTGTCTCTCTGTCTGTCTGACTCTGTGTGTGTGTGTGTGTGTGTGTGTGTGTGTGTGAGTGTGTGTGCATGTGTGCACACAATTGTACTCAGTCATCAAACATCCTTGAGGGCTTCCTGATGTGGGCCCCTGGGTTAGGGTCTTGAGCCAGGTTGCTGAGTAGGACATGCCCTCTGGTTAGTAGATCAGAGTCTAATGGGAAAAGTGGCAAACCACTCTCGACACCCGTAGCTCAGCGTTAAAGGGAGAACAGCCCAGCGGATGGAGACAGAGGCAAGGGCCAGAGAAACAGCCTTCCTATGCTAGGGGTTGACTGAGGAGAAACTGAACGGTGGGTCAGGGTTAGGGCCGGAAGACAGAGCTAGCTAGAGACCTCCCAAGGGCAGTTCTCTAAGGGGTCCCAAAGGAGGGTTCAGATGAGAGAAGCTTTGGGAACTGAAAAACGTGGGTTTCAGCTTCATTTCCAAGGTCAGAGATTCACCAGTTTCAACGCACTGGATACTTTAGATCCCCCTTGCCCTTGTTAGAGGCTCCTTGGCAACAT
The DNA here is from genome assembly GCF_021556685.1 of Rattus norvegicus. Classification (NCBI taxonomy): domain Eukaryota; kingdom Metazoa; phylum Chordata; class Mammalia; order Rodentia; family Muridae; genus Rattus; species Rattus norvegicus. The sequence continues at coordinate 259,900,740 of NC_141534.1, read as the reverse complement.
TAAACAATCCTGACCTCACACTCACACACTGGGATTCAAGGACGAGGCATAAAAGAAGGAAGAGCTGGTATGTGGCCTAGGACCCTGAGCGAGTGAGGCTGGCCCCAGAGCTTGACACCTGGTCATAGGATCTGAGCCCCTGTCTAACCCTTTCTCACCAGAGCCCTTCCAGGCTTAGAGATGTTAATGTTGATCCCAATGGATGGAGCTTTCTGGGGAGAGAGGAAGGGCACCTCCCAACACCTGCTGTCTATCCATCTGCTTGTCCCCTGCTCATTGTCCTTGCCCGATACTCTCTTCCTTCCTGCTGGCCACTCCGAGGGTCACAAGGACCTGGTTCTCCTGGCTCACCTTGCTACAAATAGAACCATCCAGATGGACCTGAAACTAAAGCAGACACGAATGCAGATGAAGAGAAATGTTTGGATGTTATAAACCTCAAGTCCCTTTGACACTGACCGGCATACCAGGTCATCCAAGGCACCATATTCAGGAGAAGGACGATTATTAAACTAGTTTCTTAAAGAGCCTAGCTCTCTAACACCCCAAACCCAGTGTCTTCCAGGCACAGACACCTCTGCGGTGCCTAGTGAGGTCGAGTCAGGAAATACCTTCCAAGGACTCGGAGCTCCTGTGTTTATGGCTCTGTTAAGGTTACAAACTGTCAGACTTATAACAGTTATAAATTGACACGATTTAAAATTATAAAGCAAACAGAGAGTGTCCCCACAGAGGAGGCAGACAGCTGCCTCTCTGTTATCAGAGGGCATTGGATATTCGTTCCCTGATCTTTGGACTTAGGAAAGGGCCCTGGGCCTGATGGGAAAGTCTGGGGCTCTTTGCAGGGACAGAACTGGATGAAGTGAAGCGCTTGCTGAAGGGAAGCCGATCTGCCAGTGCCAGCCCCACCAGGAACACCTCCAACACACTCCCTATCCCCAAGAAAGGCACCGTAGAAACCAAAACGGTGACAGCGAGCTCCCACTCAGGTAAGCTTGGCAGCTCCAGTCTGCTGTGGAGGTCATGGGGACAATGTGGCAGGTGTGCCCTGAAGAACTTCCAGTTTTGCCAGAATGGGGAAAAATACTGAACTCCTGCTCTTTCCACACTGTGGAAGTCTGGGCGGGGCCTTCTCATCCGCCCACTTCGTTATCTTCTGAGGATCTGGTACCCAACTCTAAATCCTTGAGATCCCCCTCCAGCAGGTTCTGAGAGTGCTAGGTGTGTTGGTGGGGTTCCCCAAAAGAGACTGAGAGGAGAGTTGTACTGTTCTCGTCATCATCGGGAATGGAGCATTTATCCTGCGCCTACTGTGCGTCAAGCCTTGAGAGAAGGCTCTGTACAAGAGAGGCATAGTCGATGCCATGGAGAGGACAGGGGTCGCTGGGAAGCTGAACAGGATTCCAAGACTAGGGTCACATGGGACGAGGCATTCTCAGCACCCTTAATGGAGCGTGCGTCTTCCATGAGAGAAATGCTTCTTCGGGATGACAGAAAGAGGAGTCGGCAGAGCCATGGGCAGGGATGAGAAAAGAATTGACATCTTCTGTGCGTGTCTGGGAAAGTCTTGATACTGTGACCTTCCTTGTGTGACTTCCCTATAAAGCCAAGCCTCCAAGCATGTTAGCAACGGCCTGGCCAGCCCCCTCTCCCATGTAATAGGTAGAAATTGAAGATCTGTGAAAAGCCTTGTCATGGACAGAGTGCCTTCGGGTCTGGTTGACTCACAGAGATGCTTTAATGATCTAAGCAAGAAAGCTACTGCGAGGGGCTGGGGATTTAGCTCAGTGGTAGAGCGCTTACCTAGGAAGCACAAGGTCCTGGGTTCGGTCCCCAGCTCCGAAAAAAAAAGAACAAAAAAAAAAAAAAAAGAAAGCTACTGTGATCGAGGAGTTTTGTTGAGTCCATACCCTGCATTTGCTAAGGGTGACTATGAGTGAACTACCCCTTGACATCTTTGAAAATATTGGGGCAGTAAGGGAGTTAGTTGTCCCCATTGATGGAGACAGGCCACCAAGAGGTAGGGGGGAGAAAAGCTTAGAAGACACTAATGCAAACCAATATTAAATCTCACCAAGAACTGGCAAGAGTTTTGCGATCTAAGAGATCACATCTTGACTTCAGTCAAAAGTAGAGTGACTGATAGGAGTTCTCAAGATATGGGACGTTCAGTGCTAAACTTAGGGAAGACCCAGCAGGGAAGAGTTCAGATCTCTCCCAGTGAAGTATGTGTGCGTTCTGTTCCCAGTGTCAGGAACCTATGATTCAACAATACTGGACAGCAACTTTCCCCCCCACATGTGGTCTTCCACCTTGCCGGCAGGGTCCTCCATGGGGACCTATCACAACAACATAGCGACCCAGAGCACATCCCTCGTCAACACCAATGCCTACTCAGCAGGATCAGGTAGGTATGCCGGCTGGGCTCGTCACCCCCACATGGGGACGGCTGCAGCTCTACTCTGCTAACGACGATCTCCCTCGTGGTATGCCATCCCTACAGTCTCCTGGGAGGGGCTTTTCACGGCCTACTGGCCAAGGCATATCACACCAGATGCCCGTTCATTTCAACCTTATCAACTAGAGTCTAGCAGGTAATTTTTGTAGAGTGAACATTCTAGATGGGATAGACATAATGGGAGAAAAGGGATCAGAAAAACGTGTGTCAATGAGTGTGAATTGATTGTGGGAGTCTTGAACAACTCAATCAATTTTCCGACACCCCACTCTACAAAATGGAGCCACTAACAAGAGAGCCATTAACTGGATCCACCTGTCTACTCCAGGTCTGGCCGTCCAAAACCATCTTTGTCTAGGACATAAGATACCACAGGGTAAGCCTCTGGTTCTCTGCATCAAAGAGGGAGAACTGAATACTAAGGTTTTGGTTTTTTCTTCTAACAACAGAAGTGTAACAAGACACACAAGCCAGATCCCAGCATTTCTTCTGACCCTCCCAGAGTCTGAGCTTTTGCCTTGCCCTAAGCCTTATTGTCACCTGCTTTCTTTTCCCACTGTAGTCTTTGGAGTGCCAAATAACATGGCGTCCTGCTCTCCCACCCTGCACCCGGGACTCAGCAGCTGCTCCTCAGGTCAGAGCCTGCCACCTTCTCACCTTGGTTGTCCCCTTATGCTATTTTGAAAAGAGTTTATTTGTGTTTATTTCGTGTAAATGAATGTTTTGTCTGCAAGTGTATTTGCTCACCATTACCGTGAACTGCCTGTGGGGGTCAGTAGAGGGCGAGTGACCACCGGGAGCTAGAATCCATATATAGGCACTGAGAGCAGCACCAGTTAAGGCAGTCAAGACAACCCCCTCAGACATGTCCAGAGGCTGACTCGAGGTAGACAGTCCCTCACTGAGAATCTTCCCAGGTGATTCTAGATTACGTCAAGTAGGTAACTGGACAAGCCATGAGGTCGAAACTGAGGCAAGGATTTAGCAGGGTATGGTGATGCACGCCTTTGGTCCCAGAACCCCTGAGGGGAGGCAGGTAAATATTGAGTTCAAGACCATATTGGTGTACACAGTGAGTTCCAGGGCTGTATAGAGATACGCTGACTCAAGAGGGGGTCTTCAAATAAACCGCTTTAAATAAAGCCCAGTGGTCGTTTTTACGGTGTGCCAACCGGGCCATTGCCCCTGTGCAGACCTGGGGTTAGAGCAGGAGAAGGGGCGTGGCGGTGTTCAGTTCCTGCTTCCAACTTGCCTGTTCCTTAGTTGGAGTAGAAAACACCCAGCCCACAGGAAACACAAAGAGAATCCTGTAACACAACAGGAATTAAGTGAGTTTGTAAAGAATAAGGTCTAAGAGGCCTTCCTGAAGGCAGTGGGCTTAAGAACTAGGACAAGATAGGACATTAAGCCCCACGCTGCTGGGGAGAGTTGATTTCATAGGCTTTCTCTGGGCTGATCAGACGGCTCCCGAGCTACCTTCCCGGGTTAGCCAGCTTATCGGTGCTTTCTCGAGGTGTTATCTCTATGGTGTGTCTCAAAAGTGGGTGGGGGACCAGGGAGGTTTCAGTGCTTGAGTCAGAAGGGTTGAAAGGGAAGGTGGAAACCCTCCATGTTGGTGTTTCTCAGCTCAGGTGTCTGTGTTCAGTTCCCACACTGTGCACCAACTAGCTAGCCATAGAGAGCTACAGGAACGGGATATTTTAGGATTTCGAGGGAGGCTAATATTTAGCACCGCTGCTATGAAGGCACATGGCTCTTTCCCTGAAACAGTCATTAATAATGCTTACTCTGGATGGGAAATGATCACGTTACTAAGAGCAATGAAAACCGGGAAACTATTACAGTCTGCCAAAAAGAGTTCTCACGAAAATGATCTGGGGTGTGGGGTGGGAGGGAGGGGGCTCCAGGAGCCTTCGGACACCCGGGGAATCTCCTTATCTATCCTCCGTCTCTCTCACAGTGTTTGGCATGCAGAACAATCTGGCCCCCTGCTCTTCTGTCCTCTCCCATGGCACAACCACGGCTTCCACAGGTTGGTAGCGCAAGAACTGGGAACTGACAGCCCTCAGAGGCTACAACCTACCACAAACCTTTTTACAAACAGTTGAAAGGACTGAGTGGTCTTTTTCCCACCCATAAAACACAGCCCTCCCTCTGAGCCTAGAGAGGCCAACTTTTATCCCTCACCATCTCTGGTATGAGTAAAATACACAGGGAGCCTGTAAACCGAGCCCCTCACCCTGCGACTCCTCGACTTCTCCTTCCCACACATCCCTCAGCCCAGCAGGTCAGGGCAGTGGTCTCTTGAGCTCACAACTCACTTTTCTGCAGCCCACTGCCACACAAATAAATCTTAGTGATCGTTTTTACGGTGTACCACCCGGGCCATTGCCCCTGTGCAGACCTGGGGTTAGAGCAGGAGAAGGGGCATGGCGGTGTTCAGTTCCTGCTTCCAACTTGCCTGTTCCTTAGTTGGAGTAGAAAACACCTAGCCCGCAGGAAGCACTAAGAGAATCCCGTAACACAACAGGAATTAAGTGAGTTTGTAAAGAATAAGGTCTAAGAGGCCTTCCTGAAGGAAGTGGGCTTAAGAACTAGGACAAGGGGGTTGGGGATTTAGCTCAGTGGTAGAGCGCTTGCCTAGGAAGCGCAAGGCCCTGGGTTCGGTCCCCAGCTCCGAAAAAAAGAACCAAAAAAAAAAAAAAAAAGAACTAGGACAAGATAGGACATTAAGCCCCACACTGCTGGGGAGAATTGATTTCATAGGCTTCCTCTTGGCTGGTCAGACGGCTCCCGAGCCACCTTCCCAGGTTAGCCAGCTCATTGGTGCTTTCTCTCCTGCAGCATATGGTGTGAAGAAAAACGTGCCCCAGCCACCCACTGTCACCAGCACCGGCGTGTCCACCTCTGCCGGTGAGTACTAGTACCAGCTTCGAGGGCCCAGGCTGGCACACAGAAAGAAGTGCTCTGGTAGAACACATGGTGTCCTAGAAGAGAGGCGAGAATCCGTGCGTGGTCTGGGACCCACAGACACAGCTCACCCCAAAGGTCTCTTGGATGTCTCTACAGAGATGAGCACTCCCCTGGTATCCTCCCAGGAGCAGGAAACTCCACCCCTCGCACCTGCCTACTGTCTGTTACACCCCAGCCACCACACTTATCTGGGAGCTGTTGGCCTTCTCCTATCACGTGATAAACCTACACGATAGGTTTGTCAGAGGCAGGGAGCCCAAAAGGAGCTGCCAGCACCTCACTGCTTTCTACAGAATCTTTATCAGTTTGAGTTCACTCCCCACACAACAAGCTGTTTCTTCCAGTGCTTAGATCCTGGTGGGTCACCTCCTAATCAGAAGTTCACTCATTCAAATTAAAATTTTGTGGACAAGACTCGTGGGGAGAGCAGGACAATCCAGGGAGGTAGAGCAGATTAGAAATACACAGTACACCAGACAGTTCCAGAGAATGACATGGTCCCCAAGCGAGCAAGTGATGTGGTAGACATGTGGTCCATGCACGAGGGGGTAGAGCGCTAGCATAGGGCTGCCCAGGATGACACAACTCTATCCAATTAGTTTAAGAAGGGCCTAGCTGGTGAAGGAGACCTCTACAAAATCAAGGAAGGCCTTATGCCTACAGGTAGGGAGATAGCCCCATAAACCAGTCATCCAGCGCTGCTGATGTTGGTCTAACCTCATGATAGCCAGACCTAGCCGGTAAGATGCTTCGTAGCATCACTGTCTAAGAGACCAGGAGCACCCCCATACACGCTGGCGAACCTCCTTTCCTCCCCCCTCACCCACTTCTGTCCTCTACAGCCTGCACCACCAGTGTCCAGAGCGACGACCTCTTGCATAAAGACTGCAAGTTCCTGATTCTGGAGAAAGACAACGTGCCCGCCAAGAAGGAGATGGAGCTCTTGATCATGTCCAAGGACAGTGGGAAGGTCTTCACTGCCTCCCCCGCCAGCATCTCTTCAAGTAAGCCAGGACGCAGGCAGAGCGGGTGGTGTGCGCTTCAGAAGTGCAGGAGGCCCAACACTCTCACAAGGTGGTTTGAACCGGTTGAGTCATCAAATCATAGGGATCTCACTTTGATGGGGAAAAAAAACTGACTGGACATGCCTGGAGTGCAGAGAAGCCAGGAAAACTTGAGTGCTCCCACAGGGAGTCTATGGGCAACAGGAGGCTAGCCACAGCCCCCAGTGAGGGAGATTAACCCAGGAAAATTAGACTAATTTCCTACTAGGCTGACCTTGGTCTTCCCAGGGAGAGTGGGGGGAGAAGAGACCAGATTATCACCAGCTCTCTGCACAGCTTCTTTTTCAGAGGACACCCTGAAAAAGGAGAAGCAGGCTGCGTATGCCGCTGACACATGTCTAAAGGCAGATGTGAACGGTGAGACAAATCCGACCCTGTCCACCTGACGTCAACAAAGTTGCATCTCATTGCTTTGTCTTCTGGGACCATAACACTGATGTGGGGTCAAGTGACCTCACCCAAGAGTGTTAGGAATGTAGAGACTTACTGGGTGGGAAACTGCAGTTTTAATATGGGAATGGGTGTGTGTGTGTGTGTGTGTGTGTGTGTGTGTGTGTGTGTGTGCACGTGTGTTGGGTACACTGTGTGGGATGCATGTGTGTAGGGGTGCATGTGTGGGTGTACAGGTGGAGGGGGTCACATGTGGGCATTCACTGCATGGGGTTTCACGTATGGGGGTGCACATGTATGAGGGTGAACTGTGTGGGGTACACATGTACATGCTTGTGTGATCTTCCACTCCTCGTGATCAGCTACAAACTTATGTATGTGCTTCTAGGAGACCTAAACACTGTGTCTACGAAGAGCAAAGCCATCTCGGCAGGTGAGTAAGAGTGGGGGGCCCTGCTGTGGAAGGATCTGAGGGTCCGGCCATGGTTAGCAGGGCAGACGATAGTGCATGTGAGGTGTTCAGGTCAGGCCTCCTAAAGGCCAGAAAGTAAGAAGGCTAGAAAGGGAGTCGACAGGCTGAGGGCTGTGGGTAACCACGGAGTCACAAAGACGATGTTTCCCAGGCTCCAACTCCTAACCGTCAGCCTGTGTGATCCCTGAGGCCCAGAGTCTCCCACCAGAATAGGCTAACAGGACAGGCCCAAGATGGTGCTGTTCCCCTGCGGTTTCGTCACCTCCTCCCCAGCCTTGGGGGAGAATGCATGAAGTTCCCATCTCCCTAAGAGAACTGCCAGCTTTACCTTTTGAAGCGTGTTCTTAGGTTCACGGTGCTAAGTGTATCTCCAAAGTACTGTGGGAACCACAGGCACGGTCAGTGAGGCACAGCGACCAGAATGTGCCGGTTTAGGCTTAATCAGACGAAGGCGTTGGGACAGATGTGTGTGGCACTCTCAAACAGTGAAGATGTATTAAAGCCAGCGCTGTGGGCTGAGTCCTCCGATGATTTCACTCCGTAACCCGTTCTATGAAGCAGGTCTTCTTTGAACCTCGTTTTATAAGGTGTCAGGGTCACACAGCCAAGTCTAGGGTTTTCAGACTTACTCTCCAGCCGTAACCCTGTGTTCATGAAAAGTTGCATGCACGTAATTTCAAATCATCCTCCTCCTCCTCCTCCTCTTCTTCCCCTTTCCCTCCTCCTTCCCTCCTCCTCCCCTCCTCTTCCTCCTGCCCTCCTCTTCTTCCTCCTTCTCCTCCTCCTCTTCTCCTCCTCCCCTCCTCCCTCCTCCTCCTCCCCTCCTCCTCCTCTTCCTCCTCTCCTCCTCCTCCTGCCCCCCTCTTCTTCCTCTTTCTCCTCCTCCTCTTCTCCTCCTCCCCTCCTCCTCTTCTCCCTCCTCCTCCTCCCCTCCTCCTCCTCTTCCTCCTCCTCCTCTTCCTCTTCTCCCTCCTCCTCTTCTCCCTCCTCCTCCTCTTCCCCACATGACGTTACCAATTCTAAAGGCAGATAGATAGGCAGGAGCTCCCTGCCTTCAATTCTCTCTTCCTGTTTCTTCCTCAGAAAACCACAGCTATGACCGAGGTGTCGGTGGTGGCAGAGGCAAAAGCGGAGTCGCCGGCGGTGGTGGTGGTGGTGGCGGCGGCGGCAGCGGCGGCGGAACATGGGGGGCTGCACCTGCCTGGTGTCCCTGCGGCTCCTGCTGCAGCTGGTGGAAGTGGCTGCTGGGCCTGCTGCTCACTTGGCTGCTGCTGCTGGGTCTGCTCTTCGGCCTCATTGCCCTGGGTAGGTGTCAAGGCCGCCAAGCCTCTAGTCCCCAGCCCCTCTACCCTTTCCTAGGGATGGGAAACCACAAGTGGTCCTGAGTGTTGGGTCCACGTGGCTGGAGCTCACAAGCGTGAACCCAGTACAGATCACCATGCAGAACGCTGGGAGTCTAAGGTCCCAGGCTCCTTCACGGGTGGCCTTTAATAGGGCCACAGTGCCCCATGGTATTTCTGCCTGAGCAGTTAATCTCTTTCCTTGCTACCACCTCTCCACCTCCCAGAGGAAGGAGAACCAGCTTTGTTTGACTCGGTTCCGGTGGTGACAGGGCCAGGGTTCCTTGAGGTTCAGGAGGACATTGGTCACTATCGGCCACGAGGATTGTCTCTGCATCCGTATTGCTGGAATATGTACCCATGGGTATAAAGAAGGCCCCCAGACCCAGAGCCCCAGAGCAAGTGCCAGACTCAGTCCTCAGGGATGGCTCACATGTGTCCCTCACAGCGGAGGAGGTAAGGAAGCTGAAGGCCCGCGTGGAGGAGCTGGAAAAGACCAAGGTGCTATATCATGACATCGTCAAGACGGACCGAAGCAGCAGGGACCGCCTCCAGGGTGAGGCACCCAGCCTGGGACCTGGATTAAGCAAGGCTGAAATGGATGACTACGGCCAGGAGGCCATCTGGCTGTTTGTAAGGAACAAGCTGATGACAGAGCAGGAGAATGGTGAGAGCGGGCTAGGGACAAGGCCAGGGAGCCCAGAACACTGGGTTTGGGTGGCCTTATGTCTGTCCTGGGGACACTACTCAGCCTCTCCCCCCCTCCCATCCTGTCCCTCATTACTCTAAGAGGCAAGAGGGAACTGGGCTGGGACTCCATTTTCACTGTGGGAAAACTGAGTCCAGGAGAGAATTGTTCAAGAGCATTGAATGACAAGGGGGCGGAGGCTATGTTTCTAATGGCTAGCAGGTATGTGTGTGTCTCAAGATTCGCTCTTTCTTGTAGGAAATCTCAGAGGAAGTCCTGGTCCAAAAGGTATTGGAATGGCCCGCCCTTTCCCCTGTTCTTAGTCCTGGAAGGAAGGCATGTTTCCCTGGGATTGGAATCTTTTTCCTCTGTCCAAACGGAAAAGTGTGGATACCACCTAACTGTCTGTCAGAAGGATCTGCAGTCAGTCAGACATCACAGCAGGGTTGGAAGCCTAGGCACCACACAGGAGAAGCCTAGTGGTCTGTGCCTGTGTGTCTGGCAGGGCTGCAGGGGTCGGCCTCTCCCTTTGATATGTGGCTCATATGTTGTCAGACCTCTGTGAAACACGGGCGTAAAAGTGGTTCTTGGTTATTGCACGATCTCACAGTATCGTCTTTCTGGTTTTAGGTGACACGGGGAGTCAAGGACCTAAAGGTAAATATTCCAAAGACCTTAAACACTGGGGAGGTGAGGGGTTAAAGCAAGCAGGAAACACCTCAGGCTGAGAAAGAAGATTTAACCAGCTACAATCCTCACCTGCTGGAAGAGGAGGTACCTGGTCCCACCGGCCCTTGCTGACACAAAGCAGCTTCTCTTGCCTAATTTCACTGGGAGTCTTACGAACTCTGGCGTGGGAAGGAACTACCCAGAGACTCTGGGCCCTTCCCAGTGGACATGGGCCCAGGAACCTTCTGTCTTCACCCCCAGGGGTTCTGCACTCAGGGGTGCCGTACCTAGGAAGCCCCATTCCAGGAGAAAGATTCCCCTCTGACCTGACTCTGTTCTAACTCACTTCCCAAGAGATCCCAGGCAGGAACTGGGACCCTCCTTTGTCAGTCCTTCACTCCCGTTTGTCTCCTTCATGGTTCCCACACACGTCCAACTTCAGCACACACCCTGGCCCCCCACTTAAGTCTGCCTCCCAACGCCTGCAAGCCCACACTCCTCCTGACCCTACGTAGGATGGGAGCTTGGTGCTTCTGGAGCCTGATATGATGTCAGGTAAAGGGCAGGACTTCTGAATGCATCTGAACTTCAGAAAACCATCCAATTTTCTCTATAATTATGTCCCGGACAACTTATGGGGCCTAAGGATACAAGAAAGTATCTGCGGTTTTAGCAATTTGAATGGAACTGGATGTATCCGCTCCCGAGATCCCCATGTGAATCCTGCTAGTGGCTCCTCATGGGACAGGGCCAGTTCTCCATCTGACATCTCCTTTTCTTTTGTCCCCACAGGAGACCGAGGCCTTCCTGGGATCCCAGGTGTGTAACCTGCAGTGATCTCTGGTGCTGTTGGTTTGGGTGCGCTCAGTCCTAGCTGCCAACTTCAGGAGGAAGCACAGGCTGAGATCTTCTTTTACACCCACAGGTACCCCTGGGCCCCTGGGCCACCCCGGCCCGGAAGGACCAAAGGGACAAAAAGGCAGCATTGGTAAGAACCCCCTTTCCTAAGCGTTCATTTTCTCCTCGCTCTTAAGCATCCATTCAGTAGACCCTGTTTTAGAAGACAGCAGCAGAAACTACAACAGAAAAAGACGGAGAGCTGGACATGGAATTTGAAAAAGGAGAGGGCACAGTAGGCATACACCTAGGGACACATTCAGAACAGAGGGGACAACCGAAGCCAAAGCCCTGGAAGGTAGATGAGGGGGCTGGAAGCTGAAGAGGCAACGGGAGCGGCTAAGGGCAGCAAGCAACATACGACATCAAGGCTAAACCGGTGCAAAGACAGTTTGCCTCCTGGTGAACTGAGAAGGAACTTACAGATTTGGGGCAGAGGCAGGATGTCAGATACCCACAGGGTCACTCTGGTCCTGGGTTGAGCCAGGCTGCAGAGGAAGAGAAACAATAAAGGTCTAGAAGAGGCACTGGGCCATCGTTCTGCTGAGGAGGGGTTGTCTGTGGGCCATGGCATGGGACCCTAACTGTGAGGTTGACTATTCCCACCTTTAGGAGATCCAGGCATGGAAGGACCCATAGGCCAGAGAGGACTAGCAGGCCCCATGGGACCTCCTGGTGAACCTGGGCCTCCGGGGTCTGGAGAGAAAGGAGACAGAGGTAAGACGTGATGCCTACCCCCAAGAGGATGCACCCTCCCTCCCTACCGCACCTCCCTTCTCTAGCAGCATTGGCTGAACGCCTGCAGGGATGGATAGTCAGGAAGGTCCGTGCTACACCCTGCAAAGGCCAGTTACTAGGGGTGAAGTGTGGCCAGGCTGCAGGGTCTGATCCAGGGCTAAGGAAGAATCTGTGATTTGCGGGCTTACCCAGAGAGCGAGGTCTCGGGGAAGTGACCCTCCCAGAGCAGGTAAGGAGCAGAGCCAGGTCCTCCACAGAGCAGGAAGCACAGCCAGGTGTGGGGTGAGCCTTCCAGCCTCTGGGGCTGGGACTTAGCAGAGCAAAAGGCAGAATTCCTGAGTCAGAGAAGCCTAGAGCTTTAGGGAGCTGGGGAGGTTTTGAACTCAGCTTCTTAACCATAAGACAGATGTTACGGGAAACTGAGGAGGACACCAGGAATCTTTTGGTGCCTCCCCCTCCCTAAAAAAGACTGCTCGGGTAAAGTCACTGAGGACTGCTATGTCTGGGTGCCCGAGTTCATGGAGACTGAGGCTCATTAGTAGTCTCACCATGAGAGGCACCAAGTGGACCATTGGCAGAGCGGGAAGCCTCCCTTCCAAACCCCCGCCAGGGCAGGAGTTTCTCAGCATGCTTCTGCTGTTTCTCCTCAGGGATTGCTGGAGAACAAGGTCCTCGGGGTCTTCCCGGTGTCCCGGGTTCTCCGGGTCTCAGAGGTATGTCGTGAAGACCATCTCAAGTTTTCAGGGAGGGGCTGCATTCAGAGAAGCAGGACCTGGACTTCCCAAGAGTGCTGGTTGATAGCCCCAGATCTGTACTAGATGGCTACAAGTGTCCCTCCACAAAGGAGTTCTGGTTGTCAAGACTTGGGCTTCGATTTTGGCCTTACAGCCGGATGTGAGACAGATCCCTATGTCTGTCCAGTGACACATTATGTGGTGTCTAATGAGAAACCAGGTGATTTCTGCCTTGACTTGGACCTAAATACACACACAGGGCAGCCCAGGGGCAGCCTCCCCTCTCCACCTATGATCTAGACACGTGTCTTTCTATATCTTAGGAAGAAGCAGAGGTCTGTGGACCCTGCCAAGCTGCGTCCCCACAAGGGTCAGGCCTGGACCCTCTGGTGTACTGTCCTAGCAAGGACCCATACGGTCCTCAGAATGAGCTCCTGGAACTTCACATGCCCTTTTCACACTGGGGTCAGTTGTCCCAGCCAGTACTTGGCCTTCTGATGATTGTCTCTCTCCTGTTTCTCAGGTACCAGTGGCTCTCCTGGTCCCCAGGGCCCCCCAGGTCAGTGCTGCTTGTAAATACATGCTGCTTCTGTGGTAGAGAAAGGGATGTTGAAGGGAAAACCAAACATTTTGAAAGCAAAAGAAGTGATTGTACGAAAGGCTTCCTGGACATACAAAACGGAAGTCCACGGTGTAGCCTGCGGCTGAGCTTACGTGTCCTATCCAGATCACTGAGGGACTGGTGTCAGGTCCGAGACCTCCCAGTGGCTTCACTATCAGGAAGTTCCCATCCGGCTTCTGTCTTGTCCCATATGTGCCAAATCACCCATCCTGTTACCCGGAGAGCTTAAGCTACAGTCAGTGTCTCTGTCAGCATCATTTGGGGCATTCTAATGCCTGAGCCTGGTGAGTGGCAGGGACCAAGGTGACTGGCTCTGGGCCAGCAGGAGCCTAGAGAGATGAGGGAGTCCACCGGGAGCAGCCCCTGACTTCTGCTTCAAGGTGCATGTGCACCTCTGTGTATGTGTGCTGCCTGGCTTCCAGTTCTCTCCTCAGGGTATCCAGGCTTAAGTGTACACGTGTGTCCAAGATGGGACAGTCACCTGATTATATGTTATCCTCTGTTGGGCAGGCTCTGTGGGTCCCCAAGGGCTCCGAGGTGAAGTGGGACTTCCGGGTGTCAAAGGTAAGCTAGGGGAGGAGCAAGAAATAAAAGCATTCTGTGGAGACCTCTTATTCCAGAAGAAGGTCCAGGGACTCAGGGTTCAGAGAGGGTCTGACAGACATGACCACAAGCCACCAAGTGCAAGGCAGGAGGTGAAACCAGTATGGGGTAAAAGCTGTCTTCAGAGACAGACAGACAGAGACAGACTGGCCCTTGTTGGCCATCCCCTACAGGGCTTTCCACACTAAGGTAACTGTCTCCCTTTCAGGTGACAAAGGACTCGTGGGACCACCAGGACCCAAAGGTATACAATTCCCGCCTCAGCTGTCTTCCCCACGGTCTGTTCTGCTGCCAGGCGCCCAGACACAACCTGTGTACAGGGTTCAAGGGCACATATGGCTCTGGGGTTGAGAGGGGGCTGAGAGTCCATTCTTCCCCAGCTTCTCAGAAAGGGAAACTGAGGCCCAAAGAAGGGAAACAAAGTATCCACATCACATAGGCATTGTCTAGTGGTCTTCACAGTGGTGAGGAGGCACACTCTGAGGTGTCTGCCCTCTGTGTGCCCAGGACACCTAAATTAGCCACAGCAGAGGTTGTGGGGGAATCATGTTGTGGGTGAATCATGGGTGGACCAGCTCCTCCAACATCATCCGTGAGCTGACTCTCCAGTATCCTGCTGCAGTGATCCGTGTCATGAAGGGAGATTGCTTTCCTTGTTCATAATTGATGATTTTCCCCTCCCCCTGTACCTTTAGGTGACCAGGGTGAGAAAGGACCCAGAGGCCTCACAGGTCAGTAACCCATTCATGACCTTTTAAGACCTAGCAATCACCAGAAGTAGGACAAATACAGAATTTCTGTCTTAGAACTGTCAAAGTACTTCTACTCTAAGTAAAGCTCTGACAAAAATTAGATACACCAGGGTTGGAGGTTAAGCATGTGTCTAAATGCAGTCCATTTAGCTACAAGCCGTGTCTGTTTGGTGCAAAGGCTAAAGCTGTCTTTGATCCTTTGGGGGAATCCGGCTGGGGAAATTAGGAATCAATTCCCAAAGCAGCCTAAAGTGTACACCAATCCGCCACTGCTGCTCACATCCTGCCAACTGCATGGCTTAAAGATGGCTGAAAGTGAGAGCACTTTGACCACAGAGGAAACCGCACTCATACATGTACCCCTCAGATTAGCCATGGCTTCTGGGTCAGTCTGAACCTGCTGCCTACGGGGCAGAGCTGAAGGGTGGTTCTGACCTTGGTGGCAACGCAGAGGTTGCCCCTCTCAGCTCCTCTGGGTGAAGAGTACGCAGGAGGAAGCAGGCAACTGTGTACTTCTAGTTGTGGAGACTCGATAGTTCACTAGCCTCCAGCAGCAGGTCCTTTGTTCTTTGCAGGGGAGCCTGGCATCCGAGGTCTGCCTGGAGCTGTGGGTGAACCTGGAGCCAAAGGAGCAATGGGTAAGTGTCCCGCAGTCTGAGCTGAGCACCCCAGGGGCTCTCTAGCTGCAGGTTTCTGGGAATTTCTCATAGTTCTGGAATAGGCATTGCCCTTCTTCCCTGGCTACTTCCTGTCTACCAAGGACTTCCAAGGTTTGAGGTTCCACAAAACCCTGCAGTGGTCCACCTCAGGGATGGCTTCCAAGCCAGATCCAGGCCATCACCCTTTGACTAGCCATGACTGAGATGCATATATCTAGACAGGGAGCCCAGCCTCAGCCTCAAGTCCCGCAGAAGCTCACCCCTCCCCACCCACTCCTGCAATTGGGATATGGCACTTTCACTACCATTCACTGACTAAGCATTAGTAAGTGCCTACTGTATGCCGGACAGTAAGCTACTAGGGTGTGGCATATTTCATCCCTGCAAGTTACGACAAAGCTTGTCAGTGGTGACAGGGACCACGAGGGGCACAGAGAGCTAGAATACAACCTGAGAAGAGATGGTTTATAGCCTGGGGCACAGAAAGAAGAAAGGGCATTTCAGATGTTCCTTAAATCCGAGAAAGTGTTTAATCATGGCCAGTTTGGAAAACTGTCCGTGCAGAGGTACCAATGGTGTGGCTAATGAGGGAAGTCCTAGGGGGACTCACGTTGGAAGGAAGTTAGGAAGTTGCTTAGGGGGGAAATGACAGGAACCCGAAGGACCTTCACATCTGGGTCCTTGGGTGAACGAGGCAGGCCCTGCTCTGGTGGTGCACTGGGGACACAGAAATACGCCTTAGGAGAAAGAAGCTGTGAGGAGACTGTGTTGGAGTGTATCACCAAGACAGGGCTCCTGAGGTTGGCAGCCATGGGAGAGCTGCATGAACCTTCCACCAAGGAGGCCATGTGCTCCAAGCCTAGTGGGACAGGAGAGTGTATTGAACAGACTTTACTTTTCTGCTCTACCAGGTCCCGCTGGCCCCGATGGACAGCAAGGTTCCAGAGGTTAGTCGCCATGCTGTGGTCTTCATGGTCACCAGCTGCCCTTGCCTGCCCTTGCTTTGCCCCCACACGCATGCCTGGGCCCTCCATCCTGATGACAAAGGGACATGCAGCAGTCTTGGTCACCGTGCTTCCTCCCGCCTACCTGCCAGCAAGCCGCTGAGGAAAACCCACTGGCTCGGAGGCACTTTCCCAAGGGAGAGCCATCCCCATATTTCATTCTCTCTGCAGGTGAACAAGGCCTGACTGGGATGCCTGGAGCCCGGGGCCCACCAGGACCCACCGGAGACCCAGGGAAGCCAGGTAATGAGACAGGAAAGGGACGTCATGGTCCTCTGTGTGTGTGCAACTAGGGAATGTTCCCGTGCGTGTTTGCACACTGGGGAGGTGGGAGGTACACGGATGCTGTATGGTGTGTGCGTGAACCTCATCGGGCTCAATACATAACTCTGACCACAAGTCGACATTTCGAAAAGGACAGATTAAAGTAAGCAAGGAGTTCTAGAAAGGGGCATGAGTGCTCTCAAAAATGAACACTTGAACTCAAGCTCAGGATCTTGCCCGTCTCCTCTCCTGGGGCTGTACCCAGGCCTTCACCAGTAGCTACAAGTCAGAAAGGAGAGACCTTGTTAGCATGTCCACTGAGAGGCAAGAGCAGGATTCTCAGGTCTGTGGGAGGAAGAAGTCAAAACCAGACACTGTGACCATTCACTCAGGAACCCTGACTGCTCAGCTGGTGCTCGGTGAAGTGTAGTGGTGGTGGTGTGTGTGTGTGGAGGGGGTGATGGCAGTATTTGGTGTCATGTGTGTATTTGCGTGTGCATGGGGACCCAGTACTTTCTGGACTCCTGGCTCTCCTTATGTTCCTGAAGCATCTATGAACTAAAATGGGCTCAAGACCATCGCCCAATGGAGCATCGGGTCATATCACAACAATTGCTCTCTGCCCAGAGATGGGAGGACTATGGGTCAGACCACTCTGAGGCGTGTCCTCCTGTCGCCTCTGACCCTTCACTGGCATTGCCCACCCGCTCTGCAGGCATGGTTGTGTTGTGTTGTGGCTTCTTGGTGCAGTCCTTAATCCTTCAACTCTTGGCCCGATGGCTTCTTTTCTGCAGGTCTCACAGGACCCCAAGGACCTCAGGGTGAGTCATTCAGTCCCTCCCAGATGCCATCTCCTGCCAGGCCAAACGCTATGACCAGCACCTCTGTAGTTACATGAACCTGTCCTTCCCTCTCCTGTCTCTAGCAAAACAGACTCAGGCTCCATCACAGTGAGTCCTGAGAAGGACCACAAGGGGAACCCCCCTACCCCACCCCCATGCATAGAACAATATAGGTGACGGTCTGATATCAGTAATGTCAGATCCTGTTTGTGGTGTGCGCTCTGTCTCTGGCAGGAACACTGAGGAAGGACGCTGCTGGCTAGGAAGTCTCTTAGCCAGCAGATGTGGATTACACACACACACACACACACACACACACCTGCATGCCACTGGCTCCCAGAGGTCCCTCTTAGATGGTGGCTTTATTGAAGCCCATTGGTAAAACCTGTTCAGGTTTAAGAAATCTTTACCACACCCAGCCCCTCACTTCCTCTAGTCAAAGATAGCGAAACCAAGCCCAGGCTATGAAAATGTTGACAATTGCTTCTACTCTGGACACAGCAAGACCCCCACAGCAGTAACAGGGAGAGGGAGAGTGACGGCTTTGTAACACAGGGTGACAGGAACCTCCCCCCCCCCAGCCTCTGTCTGCTTCAACCCAACCCTGATGGGACTCCATTTCTTAGAGATAGACAGGGTTCTGGATGAGAGCTCCATTGAGTGAATCCTGTTGCTTCTGTCAGGCAGCCAGTGAGGCCAAGTTGAGTGGCAGAGTGCTGGCTGGTTACTGCCAGTGGGAAGAGAGGGAGGGAGGGCAGGGATCCAGAGCCTGGGCCTTCATCATCCTGACTGACTTGTGTTTAATCACATCAGGACTTCCTGGTACCCCTGGCCGACCAGGGACTAAAGGTACGTGATTTCTCCCAATAAGGTGGATCTTTTTTTTTTTCTTCTCACCAGCCATTTTTACAGCTGGGAGAGTTTGGCAGGTGGGAGGTCTGCTCTGACCAGAGCCTAGACCAACAGTGGCATCTAGTGGCTCCAAAGGGCAGCTGAGAGGTGGGAGCACTGAGACCCTGAGAACTCAGGCCCACTTGCTCTAGGCTCAAACCGGAGACTCATTTTCAGTTCCCCCCAGTCCATGTGTCAAGAAGATAGGAAAGGAAGTTTGCTTGCTCCAAGCTGTCTAAACCTCTGTTTGCCTTTAAAAATGCCTGCATTGCCTCTAAAATATTCCTGTCATCAAGGCCCCATCCCACACTTACCTCAGGCTACCTGAGACTAGGGCCACCCTTGGCTCTACCCTCCACCCTATCCCAGGTGTGACCGAGGACAGCAGAGACGAAGAAAGAGCTCTAGGTAGGAAGGGAGAGGCAAGTCAAAGGCTCCAAGCGGTCTGACACAAAGTAACACTCTAGCTCAGTCCTGCCTGTCAGACCCCAGGCCTGAGCAAACCTAGGAACGCGGAGTGCTTGGGGACACACACTCTTTTCTGTCCTGCGTCCTCATGTTCCTGATCCTCGGCACTCTGACCATTACAAACACCCCCAAGTGGGACCTTAGATGGGGAAAAAAAGGCTTTAAAAACTATTATTTTCAATGAGCAGTTGAGCCAAAAAGATCTTGGAGGATAAATGATTGCAGGTGTAAAATACGACGGCCAAGTTCCTACTTCCCCGGGCCAGTAGATCTCTGGTGGCTTCAGAGGGTTAGAGATACCACAAAGTATTCCTCCTCAGGGACTTCAGGCTCTCCTGAAGGAGATGCACTGGTGAGGCTGGTTATCAACTGTTACAGTGTATTCTCACAGACCTTTCTCCTGCCTTGGCCCTGACCTCCTGCTGTGGGAACGTGAGCAAATCCCACCCTTGTGCTCTCCCTGAGAGGAAACCAAAGCCACCGTTCGTTCCACTGTGGGGCTTAACATAATTGTCCACACACCTTAGAGCCCATGGAAGGACCTGGTCAAGGGAGCCTCTTTGTTTAGTTCTGAGAATAAAGCTCAAGTATGGTAGGCAGGCTCTTTGACTGAGCCTGGCTCCCAGCCCCAGCATGCACGGCCTTCCCTACTCCTTTGCTGGCCCCAAGCCCATCCATGCATCTGTGGATCTCTAGTCAAGAGCTGCTGGAGTGGTAGATATGTTTGGGGAACATATGAATCCGGCGTCCTCTTCCCAGAAGTCCTTCACTCATGAATTCATTCTTGTCCCTCGAGACTAATGGCACAGAAGAGACGTGACCTCAGAACTGACCAGATTTGCCAGTTGCCAAAACTCTTTTCCTGGTGTCCTGTCCTGTCATCCAGGGAATTCGCGCATGGGATTGTGACTTTTATTTACCCTGTGATCTTCAGATCATTTTCTCGCCTATGACCATGACAGGAGGAAAAGATGGGGCGGGGGCTGAGGATGAGTCTCAGGTTAGTCTCCCGTTCTGGCCTCATGGAAGGGCAAATTCTTCCACAGCCTCCCAGGAGAACCCTTCTCTGAGAGATGACTGATGCTCTAAGGCCTGGGTCTTAAGTTGAGAGACGCTCAGTGTAGCGTAGACTCCCTTTATCACTAAAATCCCATAACTTGAGGGCAAGGGGACCACAAATGACCCTCAAATGCAACCAGAACCTGAAATTGACTCATCAAGTCAATTTAATCCTCTCGCCCACTCCCTCTGTCCTCCCAGGTGAACCTGGCGCTCCAGGCAGAGTCATGACTTCAGGTAGGCAGCGGAGGGTTCCTCCCTGAGTTCTACTCACCTGTCCTATGTGGGTCATCTAGGGAGGGACGAAGGTGGGCACAGACCATGTTGTGGCTCCTTGACCCGTAGGTCAGCACAGGGAAGGAAGGATGTCAGAGGGATGAGAAGCAGAGACTCCTGTCTTGCTGGTTTGCAGCCTACTGGGGGGCCTGGCACCTCTGAAGGTGACCTGTACTCCATGTTTGTTTTGTTTCCAGAGGGATCCTCAGCAATCACTGTGCCGGGACCTCCCGGACCTCCCGGTGCCATGGGACCCCCAGGACCTCCAGGGACTCCAGGTCAGTCTGTTCTCTTGCTCTGCCCCAATCAGCAGCAGGCTGTGGATACAATGGATTCTAGCCACATTTGTTCAAACCCTGACATTGAAGGCAGGAACTATGGAGACAGAGAGAGAGACAGAGAGAGATAGGGAGAGAGAGACAGAGAGAGACAGAGAGAGAGACAGAAAGAGAGAGACAGAGAGAGAGACAGAGAGAGAGAGAGAGAGAGAGAGAGAGAGAGAGAGAGAGAACGCTCATGCTCATAACGGAGGAGCCCAGTGCTACTCTCAGCACTTAGAGATGAGAAGCTGAGACCCAGAGTGGGTAAATTACTCATCTAAGGTCACAAAGCAGACAAAGGGCAGGGGAGGTCTCCATCTGGATCATTCTGTCTCCAGAACCAGGGTACCTAGAAGGAAGGCTCCTGAACTCTTTGCTTCTTAGAAAAATAATACAAGAGGGTCTGGGTCATCCAAATGCCAGCTCTCTGTGAGGCTGCAGAACTATGTAGGAAACCTAAGAGGAAGTAAAAGAGCCTCACAGTTGGGTACAGCTGCCTTCTTACAAACGTAAACAAAACCAAAAAATACCGCCGAACTAAAACAAAGCAAAATGCTTCGGTGTAAAAAAAAAAATCGTGATTGGGATGCCCCTCCCCCATTTTCCAAAATGCCAGTTACCTTGTTTTATGTTTTGTTTAAAATATTTATATTCCAATTAAATACACAATTTATACCCAATGCAAGTGTACCGCGCTCCTATGTAAGCATGCTGTAGTGAGTGGTGGACATTTAAGTGACCTAGATGTCCCCAAACTGTAAAGAAATTATCAAAAGAGGCAGCCCTGCCCACCTCGGGGTCCGCTTCCTGTCAGCCTTACAGGACTGGCCTCTGGTTGCTAATCCTAAGGTAGCCAGCTAGTTCACTCTGGGAGGACTCCTGTGTCCCCAGTTGCCTGCCCTTTTCTCAGCTTTGGGGGATGGAGGGGCTGTGGTTTAGCCTTTTCTATAACCCTTTCCAGGTCCGGCTGGCCCTGCTGGTCTCCCAGGACAACAAGGTATGTCTCCCTCTGTAAAAATCACAAGCTGTGGGCTGGGTGAGGCCGGGATGGGGTGAGGGTGGGGTTTAAGTCCTTCAGTTATAGATGGGAGAGGGGATAGGAGGGCCCCCTGGACTTTCCAAAACATCGGGCTTCTCTTCACCATGGGCCTTGCAAAGCTTCCACCATCTTTTGTCTCTGCCCATATTTCTGAGAGGGTCAGGGCTCCTCAGGTCAGGATGCTCTGTAGTATTCTGGCCAAGGTTAAACAGACCACCATTTTCATAGTCCTTGGGCTTCAGACACCAGACTCTGATAACAACATTACCGTCCACCAATTTGTCTAAGTATCGGGATAACGATGGTGTTTGAAAAACTGACCTAAGTCACCATGAGCTTTGGCCAAAGTCAGAAGTAGCAGCCATCGTTGCCTTGGCCCTACTTTCTCCCCCCCCCCCCCCCATCTGTCTTTCCTCCTTCAACTGGAACGCAGCCTCTCTTCTCTAGATTCCGCCCTTCCTTGCCTCGCCCTTCCTCAACTAGGCCCCGCCCTGAGTCTGGCCCCGCCCAGAGTCTGTCCCCTCCCCACAGAAATCTACTGAAGCAGCGTGCATGCTAACCCTGTGTCTTCCCCACAGGCCCACGAGGGGAGCCGGGACTTGCTGGGGACTCCTTCCTAAACAGTGGCAGTTCCATCTCCGAAGTCCTCTCTGCCCGTGAGTGCACACGCCATCCAGGGCAGGGGTTGCTGGGGAGGGAATGGAAGAGATTACAGTGTTGTCAGGGCCCGGGCAGCTACACCAGTGAGTCATGGAGAAGTTTCAAGTCAGAGTGGCCATGTCCTCTGCTCTGCAGTGGGAGCCGGTAAGAACAGCAGAGAATGTCTTGTGTGAGAGGCACAGTCACAAGAATATGACAGCCAACAGGCTGTGGCCCTCCAGCAGAACCTGGGTCAGGTCAGACACTGGGAGTGAGTGTGACCGGCTGGAGTTGTCTCAGTCCCAGGAGGGCTGACTCTTGTGACCTCCTGTCGGCAAAGAGCCCAAGGGGGACTGCAGTTGGGCTCCCACCTGAACGCTTGGGCTGTCAAGCAATGAAGAAGCAGCCAACCCCAGCGGTGTGAAGCCAGTCAACCCCAGCAGTGTGAAGCCAGCGCATTAGGGGTTCAACATTTGGTTGGCGTCTCGCTGGATCTGAGCCATCCCACTATCCCCATGGAGAGGGTCTCAGTGACCCCGGCATATGGCGGAAGAAACAGAGATTAAGAGAGGATTTGCAAAGTTGCCTCAAGTCACCTGCTAGATACGCAGAAGTGGGGATTAAACTCTGGCTGGCTGACACAGAAGTCCCAATTCTTACCCATCACTCCACATGGCCATACTGTCAGTTGTCAGCCCTGCTCTGCTTCAGAATGGTGGCATCTCAGCAGATGGGAACCTAGGGGGTAGTTGTGCAACTGGGGCATGAGCTGTAGCCCAGACACTAGCCATCTTGGTAAAAGATTCGGAGCCTGGTGAGGAACCTGGCCCAACCTTCTGTTTCTATTTGCTTCTCTCCACAGAAGGTGTTGACTTTCGAGGTCCCCCTGGCCCACCTGGCCCACGAGGGCCACCAGGTAAGAACTCATTGCTCTTTGGAAGGTGGGGAGTCATGAGGCAGGTCATGAGGAAGCTCAGACCACAGGAGTTAATCATGCCCTTAAAGCAAGCACGTTCTCTTCCTTCTGCAGGGCCTTCCATTCCAGGCCCACCAGGACCCAGAGGCCCACCAGGTGAGAGCTGAACTCCTTGCTATGAGGGGATAAAGACAGGGGGGTGGGAGACAAGGAAACCCAGAGCCCAGAGCCCATGTTCTCCTGGGCTGGTTCTCAGGAAGAGCGTTCCTGACTTGATCCTGGTGGGGCTCTTGACACACCTGTTGGCATGACTAAATCCTGGGCTTCTTTTCCCTAGGGGAAGGCGTACCAGGCCCACCCGGCCCACCAGGATCCTTCCTGACTGACTCGGGTAACATTGGGGTCATCCAGTCACACCTACTCCTACCTCAGACCTAACCTGTCTGTGGTTCCACATCGATCTTCTCTGAGGGGAGAGTGAATACAGAATCGCCCTTGCTGCTTGTGGGGAAAATATGGGAGCCAACCCAACTATACTAGCAACCTGGCCGGAAGGGCGAGAACCAGCTCTGCCCCTGGGGAATGGCCACTGCACTCGGGGATTTGATGAAGTAGGAAGGATACAGGCACACAAACAGGGCAACATTAACAAAGAAATGGGGGGTTGGGGATTTAGCTCAGTGGTAGAGCGCTTGCCTAGGAAGCGCAAGGCCCTGGGTTCGGTCCCCAGCTCCGAAAAAAAAGAACCAAAAAAAAAAAAAAAAGTGTCCACTAACAAAGAAATGGATGGAGTAAAGAAGAGTGTTGGCCACTGTGGAAGACCCATTCACCCATGCATGCACCCACCCACCCACCATCTGCATAGTCACCTTCCCAGTCATGCCCAACCCTTTGACCATGCAGATATCCCCACACATGTCCTTACGGATTCACAGGCACAGCGGATGTCAGAGAGCATCTGCAGTGTGCCCGGCTGTGCTAGCTGCTGCTTCCTCAGAAACAGCACTTCATCCACAGCCCCACTCTCCTTCCTTGCAGAAACCTTCTTCTCTGGCCCTCCAGGTCCACCTGGCCCCCCAGGTCCCAAGGGAGACCAAGGTAAGAACAGTGTCCTGGGGTCCCAGAAGCCATCATGTTGTGTCCTCTGCTCATCTGCCTGGTGACAAATAGTGTGGAGGAGACAGGTCAGGCAGGAGCGCTTCTTGATCCTCCTGCCACGGCCTATGAGCAGCTCAGCAGCCTGCAGCACGGGATGGGAGCAGGAGAGAGGCAGGGTGGTCAGGGACTCTGTCAGCAGTCTCCACCTGACCGACTGTGTGGAATAAGACGCCATGAGTTCTGTCTGAAGTCCCCATACCTTCTCACAGTGGCCAGTGGAAATCACAGTAGCTACTGGTAGGCGTCCTTGTACAAGGCCCTCCAGGACTCAGAGGACATCAGGGTACATCAAACACTACGTGGGGTAGGAGGTGAGGTGGCAAGAGCTGTCCCCCAAGGACTCTGAGCTTGTTCAAAGTGCATTTGGTCCACACAAGTGGATCAAAGAGTGACTGTGAAATGGACAAGTGTGTGCAAGTCTCAGTGCAGTGTCAACGTGCGTGCGTGCGTGTGTGCACGTGTGTATGGATGTGTGTGTATGAGCGTGTGTCTGCTCAGAGTGCATCCCTCTTGGAGCAATTCTGGCCCTTCAGAAGCCTTCCCAAAGAGAGATACGGTATCTTTGCAAGCATGGAATGACCGCCCCCACTAAGGGTGCTAAACTTCACTGGGAGCTGCCCAGAGAAGGAGGTACACTCAACACTCTTGATTTGGGTTGCAGGTGACCCCGGTGTCCCAGGCACTC
Source organism: Rattus norvegicus (assembly GCF_021556685.1). Classification (NCBI taxonomy): domain Eukaryota; kingdom Metazoa; phylum Chordata; class Mammalia; order Rodentia; family Muridae; genus Rattus; species Rattus norvegicus. Next base: position 259,876,120 of record NC_141534.1, on the reverse strand, counting down.
CTGGCATCCCTGGTGGTCTTTCTCATGGTAAGAACTAACAGAGACCAAAGTTCCTCTCCCATCCTCCGAGGGAGCCTGAGGGCTCCATTGCAGTGGTGATCCTTCCCTTCTCTGATTTGCCTGTTAACGATCTAGAGCCACCTTTAAGGAGGCCACAGGCTTGTGGGGATGGAAGGAAAGAAATGCAAATCCAGTGTCATCGATTGTGCCTGGGGACCAAAGAGAATGGAGCAGGCCCTTGGAGCTCCCAGGCCCTGAGAGGAAGGCGGCTGAGGTGGGGAGCAGAGTGCTGAAGGAAAGGAAGGGGCAGGACATCTGGCCTGGGCCAGCACCCAGTTCTGCCCCCTTGCAGATGTGCTCCTTCTGCTTGCCACCATCCTAGTTCCTCTATGGACAAAGCCTCAGACCAGGCAGGAACACAAAGCCCTGGCCCGACCTAGAGTGAAGGAGCTGAGTCAGGATGCTTTCTCTTCCGTCCAGGGACGTCGTCAGGCACTATGTACGCACAGGGCCCACCTGGTCCCCCAGGACCTCCTGGGCCTCCAGGATCTCTCAGCAGCTCCGGCCAGGAACTCCAGCGCTATATTGCAGAGTACATGCAAAGTGAGTGCCCCGCCCCCAACACACACACACACACACACACACACACACACACACACACACACACACACACACCCCTATACACCCCTCAGAGAGGAGGTTGAGAGGGATGGAAAAGGAATATTGGGGTGGTAATCTGTGTGAAGGCTGGCCTGTAGTCAGCTGACCAACATTCCTGTCCATACATGTGCCTCATCCTCATCCTACCTGGAAGTCTGTATGCACACATACAAATACACATATGCACGCATACAAGCACACATACGAGCACACATATGCACACGAACACATTTTCAGAAGTGTCCATGCCCCTCCCATCCCTGTGTATAGGTGATGTGTCAAACAGAAGGCTAATTGGAGCCCTGTCTGTTTATAACCTCACGAACAGCACAGGCCTTAGGCTCAGGCGCTGTGTGGACCAGGACAGGTTCTCTCTCTTCCTCCTGGGATCATACGGAAGTCAGATGCTCTCGGCAGCAGGCCTGACTGCTTCATCCCTTGTTGGCAGGTGACAACATCAGGACTTATCTCTCAGGAGTTCAGGGTCCCCCCGGCCCACCAGGTCCCCCAGGGCCTGTCATCACCATCACAGGGGAGACTTTCGACTACTCCCAGCTGGCAAGCCAGGTTGTGAGTTACTTGCGATGTAAGTCTGTCAAACTTCTTGTGCTCTGCTGCCCTCCTAATGTGTACCCCTTGTTCCCCGAAGCTCATCTCTTAATTCATGGGTTGTTCCACTCTTCTCCTGAATACATCACCTTTGATTCTACACCCATTATAGCTGGGCCACAGTGCCCATCCTCAGCAAACCCTGGGTCAGACTGGGACAAAGGCATAACAGGGGCGGGCATGCTAAGCATTTGACCACCATGTGCCCAAGTATGGACTCATCTCTGTTCAGAAAAAGAGACCTTTCAGCTTGGCAGTGTTTAGTAGGAGTCAGGCTAAAGAACATTCTAGAACATGGCACTCCCTATGAAAAGCCAACATCGATTGCTGGCCTCTTCTGGCCTCCTGACTAGCCTGAAATGCCCCATTCATTCATTTCACCCAAAGACAATGACCAATCGACTTAACCTTTCATAGTCTGGATGCAGAGGGTCTGCTCCAAGACCAAGGAGGTCAGCCAAGGTCTTCTTCCCACAGCATCAGGCTATGGTGTTGGCTTGTCCTCTGCCTCCTCCTCAGAAGATATCTTGGCCATGCTGAGACGTGAGTATGACAGAGTGGGGAAAGAGTAGGGCCTCTGTACTCTTTTTCTGTTCTCAATAGGACGGCACATGTATCCTGGGTGGTGAGCTCTGTAGGGCACATGTGTCACTGGGTGGTGAGCTCTGTAAGGGCTGCAAGCAAGAGGAAATCCTCTGTGACAAGTAGCCGCTCATTCACTTTTCTGCCTTATGTGCTGAGTACAAATACATGGAAAATGGGAGAGGGAATCTCACAGCTTCTTCCACTCCAGGCCCCTAGAGCCAGGCTGACTTCCGCTGACGAATGCGTGCTCACCAAGAACCAGGAACTCCCAGCTGTTATTGGGAACCAGGCTGGGCAGGTAGACCCAACTTGGCTCCTAGGTTGATCCATAAGGAATCCTCTCCTTTCCAGGCAATGATGTGTGGCAGTACCTACGTCAGCACCTGGTGGGCCCTCCGGGTCCCCCGGGACCACCAGGAGTCAGTGGAGATGGGTCCCTCCTGTCTTTGGACTATGGAGAGCTAAGCAGACACATTCTCAACTATATGTCAAGTGAGTGGTCAGGAGGGCACAGAGTACGGACAAGGGCATCCAATGCCACTGAGATGGCCCCACTGAGCACTCCCACCCCTGCCCACCAGCTGCGCTGACCCTTGCAGAGGCAGCAGTCTCCAGAGTTGCTCAGAAAGAGCAAGCCTGAGAGCACAGCAAAAGAAGCCAAGAGGAGCACATGGGTATACCACACCCAGCAGCTGGCAGTGTACCTGAGCCCTGCTTAGTGCTCTCCTCATTGGGTGCCACTGCCTACAGTGTGTCTGCATCCCGCTCCTCTCTACCTTCCTTCCTACCACCGTGCTTTCCCTTCCTCAGACCCCACTTTTCCTCCAAATTGCTATCTACCCTCCCCTATCCCACTTGAGTCTCCAACTACTTGGGATCTTGTTCCCTAGGTTCTGGGATCAGCTTTGGGCATCCTGGACCACCGGGCCCCCCTGGCCTGCCAGGAACATCCTATGAGGAGCTACTGACCATGCTCCGAGGTAAGGCCAAGCAGGAACATCCATCAAAAGGTTTGGGATGGAAACTGAACCCTTGGCTCAGGCTGTGACTGACTACTTACTGCCCATCGATGTCCCAGGGTCTGACTACAGAGACATCATTGGACCTCCAGGGCCCCCAGGGCCACCCGGGATACCAGGCAGTGCATGGTCCAGCATCAGTGTGGAGGACCTGTCGTCATACTTGCACAGTAGGACACTAGAGAACAGGGAGAGAAGAGCAGAGGGCTGCAGCCTGGCGTTGAGGGCATCCCCTAGTCCTCTAGGGCTGCCATGGAGAACTGAATTAATGTGCCCTTCCCCAGTGGAGCATGCACAGGAGAGCCCTGGTGCCCTGGATAGAGCCACATGGCTGTAAAGAACCATGAGCCTTGGCAGGGGAGGAAATGGGAAGAAACAAAGCTCCTAAATATGGCCCTTGCAGAGCCTATGAACTATGGGATTAGTCACTGAACAAGGCATTGCCCTGTATTATGTTCTAATGCCTAGTGATGGTCTAAGAGGACACAGGATGTGGGGTGAGGGGTGGAAGCATCCCTTGGAAGCAGCCATTCCCAGATGATGCCTGAAAGGGACCAACTAGGCCTCGCCCACTCTCCTCTACTCCACCCCCAGCCCTCATCTCTTGCACCCAATCCATGGGGGGCCCAACGTAGGCCAAGGCCAGGCTGAGAATCTAGCTGTTCTGCCCAGGATCCTGACCTTCCTCTTTCTCTTCTCTCACACAGCTGCTGGTCTGTCCTCCATCGCAGGCCCCCCGGGCCCCCCAGGTCCCCCAGGTCCTCGAGGGCCCCCGGGTGTGTCAGCAGCTCTGGCCACCTACGCAGCTGAGAACAGTGACAACTTCCGCAGTGAGCTGATTAGCTACCTTACAAGTAGGTGCCTTGATGTCAGTCTCCCGCGCTCTCCCGCTAGACCTTATGCAGGATGTAAGATGGTCAGCAGTGTGGACAAACCAGTCTCTTTGCTCACCACCATCCTTCTGTGCATGGTCAAGGGCCTCAAAGTTCACTCTAGGGGGTGTTAACACTCCAGAGATCCCTAGCTCTCATGTTGTCCCCCACAGTCTGGGGTAATGCACCTTCCTACCCCACAGGTCCTGATGTCCGCAGCTTCATCGTTGGCCCTCCAGGTCCTCCAGGGCCACAGGGACCACCTGGAGACTACAACTGGGGTAGCGGCTCCTCAGCCAGAAGGGGCACTTCCTACAGCTCTTCCATGGGCACAGGGAGAACCAATGGTGGCTCCCTGGGCGAAGGTGGAGCCTTTGGTGCAGGAGATGGGGGCCCCTACGGCACTGACGTCGGCCCAGGCGGAGGCTACGGGGCAGCTGCAGGTGGTGGTGTATATGGCACCAATGGCGAATCGTTCCGGGGCAGCTTCACTGGAGACCTAGATTATAACACGCTGGCATTGCGGGTGTCGGAGAGCATGCAGCGTAAGTCGGAACCTGTGGACCTTGGAGGGGGAGGGGCACGTGTGCACCTCAGCATCTGGGCTTCGCAGAACGACCCTGGCTTTTAATGTACTTGGACCATGCAGATAGCAACTCTGGAATGAGATGGGCGGGGACTGAAAGAGAGGAGACCCCATCCTAATTTTACATCATCTCAGTGCAAGGGACCCCAAGACAGACTGATACCTGAGTAATGGAGACCAGGGCACACAGCAAAGGGCTTGGTACTCTGCTCAGACCAAGTCTGTCAGGAGTGGGTGGGCTTTGTGGAAGTTGTTAGCCAAGAAGCTCGTTCTTTAGCTATCAGAGAAGGAAGCTACACGGCTTTTCCCTCAAACGGTTTCATCTAGTTTAGCTGCTTCGAGTGTGGCAGTCTGAGGGTGCTGCCCTCCTGCTGATGATAGTGAAGTGGTACCCTGGTATTCTGCAGGTCAGGGTCTGCTACAAGGGATGGCCTACACTGTCCAGGGCCCACCAGGGCCACAAGGCCCTCCTGGCATCAGCAAGGTCTTCTCTGCCTACAGCAACGTGACACAAGACCTCATGGACTTCTTCCGAAGTAAGTATATCTTGAGGGCTCTTCCAGCACTAGCCTGCTTAGTCTTGCATGGGGCCCAACAGACAAATACCAACTTAATAATCTTCTCCCCGTAGCCAAGAAGGTAAAATCTGTGACATCTAGCTCTGGTTCCTTGCACAAGTCTGGACACCATCACTATCTGTGTAGCTTTGAACAAACCCTTGACCTCCCAAGCCTCAGGCAAGCTCTAGTCTAAGGCTAGATTTTCTCCCTCCTTGCAGCATATGGCGCTATCCCAGGACCCCCTGGGCAGAAAGGAGACATGGGAACCCCAGGTCCCAAAGGTGAGTGACAGACAGCAGGGCTCACAGGACCAGTTGTTATGCGGCCTCTTACTGGGGTCGCCTGTGCCATCCTGTGCCATGCCTTTGGCTCTGTACTCAGACACTAGTGTCATACCCTTTCTGTCCTTCTAGGTGACAGGGGCCCTGCTGGACCACGAGGTCCTCCGGGGCCCCCGGGCCCCCGAGGGAACAAAGGAGAGAAAGGGGATAAAGGTAAGCACGGGCAGCGTGTGACTTCTGAGGTTCTGGGGTTCAGTAGAGAAGGGGTCATTTGAGAGAGTCAAGCAAAAACTAATGCAGAAAATGGTATTGCATAGCTGAGGAAAAGGGAAGACCAGAGCTGCTGCAGTGTGAGAAAGAACCTGGTAACAAAATAGCAAGATATCTTGAAGGGGGCAAGGTCATAGGTCATGAGGTATTTAACCCCTACTCGTCTCTGGACTTTCAGGTGACCAAGTCTATACTGGGAGGAGGAAGAGAAGTATTGCCATCAAGCCATAAGCTGCACCGGGCAGAGCCAAGTTCCTGGACCAGTTCTTGGGCGCCTATGTCCAAGAGTCACCATCCTGCTGAGACCAAGTCACCCAGCAACACGTGTTTTAGTCTGAATGAAATATATACATACAGCAAACTCAAAGACACACAAAGAAACAGCTCCATTGGTTGGGTGGACCTGCGGAATAGCTGCAGTGTTTAATATGAGACTTAGCTTCTCTGCTATATAGATCTGAGCTCCCTGGCTTCTTCAGCATTTAGCTCAGGCCCCTGCCAGGCCTCAGAAGCCAGTTACTGAAATGCTGGCTGTGGGATCTTGGAGCTTTGCCTAAAAATTAAGCCCAGAAAATGGAAAATGGGAATGGGGACCTTTGTGGGTGACGCATGATGGGTTGGGTAAGTTACAAAGGCTGCTGTCAGCCCCTTCCTCCCCTGTCCGCTCTGAATTCTCCAGTCACAGAAGTGGTTCTTGCAGCTGAAGAAACTCGGAAGGTCGCTTCCTCAGAGGCGGCGACATTTCAGTTATCATGGTACGGACACCGATCACCTTCCCACGGGCTTACACGGTTTGACTGGTTGTAGCTGTGGCCCGTGTCCACAGCTACATGCCAGAAGTAACAATTATGACACCACACTAGGCCACAGCAGACAGGACAAGAGGGGCAGTGGGCAAGGAAGAAAAGAGAGTACAGAATTCTTGACACTGGGGAAACATGGCTTCCACACCCCCATTCTGCACTAGGAAATGGCATAAAAGCCGGGTACGGTGGGTTTTAAGCACTTTTCACTGTCTAAAAGCACTTGTATGTGATCTGTAAGATGAGAAATCATTTCAATTGTAAAATTTTTCAATTAAAAGGTTTTTTTTTCTTTTTTAATGTACGTTTAATCATGTGAGAAAGTTTAGAAAAAGAATCTGGGTTAAATAGGTCTGCTTCTAACCCTGTTTATCACAAATGGACAAGATGACTGGTTGTAGTTTTGGCCCAGCCTTTAGCATTTTATCACCGGGGTCTCTGAAGGCAGGCTTCTGAAAGTTACCTCCTCAACCGGACACACCAGACACAGCACTTTGTTGTCTCTAAGTTCCTTGAAATCTCAACACATTAGCAAGCTTCTCTGCAATGAATGTATGAGTGGAAGCCAAATATATAGATGAAGATGTCTGTCTAAGGAAAATACACATGCATAAAATGCCTCAAGAAAATGCACAGTAAAGCCAGAAGTCTGCACTCAGCACGGCAGTCTGTTCATTGGTTACAAGCCGTGACTCTCAATTGCTGAGCAATTAGCTAAGCATGGATGAACGGAAACCCACTTCCACACCTCTGCTCTTCCAAGTCTGGACTTACTTTCCTATATTCTCTCCTGAGGCCCTTACGTGCCATCCTAGAGGAAACACACAATTTAGGTCCACTCCCACAAGCGGCTGCGAGTGGCACCAATGCATGAGCCAAGCATGAGAATGCTGCGTGGTCTTTTGGCTAGACTATCCCGATGGCTGCCCAGGGGGACCAACATGAGAATATTTGCAAACGAATTCATATGGACTTCACAATTTCAGATAACTTGCTTTACCTACCCATGGGGAAGAGAACCCACTGTGTTTAATAATAAATGCATCTTTTAACTTTTAAAGAATTTATCAATTTCATAATGAAAACCCTATGAGACAGTACTTTTTACTTTGGAGCTCAAGTATTACTTATTCATGATTCCTACCTTGATTAATCAGGCCTGGGAAATGTTCCCTTGTAGTTAGACGTTAAAAAGACATCATCTAAAGGTCTTCGTAGAGTTGTGCACCCAGAAGAAATGGGAGGAAAGTCCAACTGTGCTACCTTCTCCAGACAAAATCCGAAGAGGACAACAGACATCAGCCATGTCTTCGGCGGGAGAGCAGTGGGTCTGAGCACCTCTCGTTTCACTGGGAGAGTGGGGAGTGATTGGAACGAGCTCAAGAGCACAGATCCCTCTGAGACTAGAGAGTGGCATCAAGAGCTCCTCCAGCCAAGCTGTACCCAGGACAAACCAGGCAGCCACGGCGTCTACTGAGTGGTACAGGCCATATTGATGACAGTGACAAGAGGGGGTTTTAGCATGTGATTTTTCATCCATTTGAAACAAATAATCTACCCCAGTGAGAAGAAAGGGAGATAAAAGCACATACTCATTTGCATGCCAACATAAACATTTTTAACATCTCCCAAAGGAGGAGTTTACAGGTTGGAAGGTACTTACCAGCAAAGCAAAATTTACATTTGTCGGTAATGGGAGAGGGAGAGGGAGAGGGAGAGGGAGAGGGAGAGGGAGAGGGAGAGGGAGAGGGAGAGGGAGAGGGAGAGGGAGAGGGAGAGGGAGAGGGAGAGGGAGAGGGAGAGGGAGAGGGAGAGGGAGAGGGAGAGGGAGAGGGAGAGGGAGAGGGAGAGGGAGAGGGAGAGGGAGAGGGAGAGGGAGAGGGGAGGCAGGCTCTCTGGGGAGCTGATCTGTAAAACTTAAAGGAGAAAGTGGTCTGAGAGCCTGCCTCCCCTCTCCTCCTCAAAAAATATATACAGACAACATCAGTAATAAACATGGAAGGCCAGAAGACTGGGAAAAAGAAAAGCTTAATAATATAGCTAGAACCAAAAGGGGAAAAAAAAAAGCTTCAAAGTGTCTCAGGCAGGACAATTCATTTTTAAGATTTTTAATTTAAAAAAATGATTCCCAAAAATAGATTAAGAAATAATTTTATTGTTTAACAATCCCATGATTGAAAAGGCATGTTTCTGATCCCAAATAGACAAGAAGCACACTGTGAAACAAAATTCTCTTTGAAAACTTAGCTTGTGAACTTATTATACTGCAAAGAATCACATTTTTTAAGCTGCAGCCAACATTTGAAACTGGTAAAACACTTTACTCCAAGCTTTGTAGCAGAAATTTTAAAGCATTATTAAAACCATGTCAGCCAAAGAACAGGACAGCAGAGGCATCGACTGTGGCCTGTCTTACGAGAAGCATTAAAAATCAGCACCCCGCATCCTGCATGGCCGTCTCCAGGGAGGACCAGAAGGGTCAGAGAGCTGAGGCCCCTTCTTCCACAGCAGCTCTAGGTGTTCTATTCTGCAATGTTTCTAGCTATTAATTTGGCCAAATTTGGCTTCTTAGAAGAGTCTTTGTCATTTAATAAGCACAGTGTAGGATGGGGAAAGTATGAAGGTGTGAGGGAGCGGGAAGAATACAAAAACAATCACTTCTGAGACTTGCTGATGCTCAAGAAATCAGAGAGCCTCCGCGAGGGTCTCCTGACCTGAGAGCGCGTGCTTGAGGAAACACTGCTTAGAGGTAGCTCTGGTTCTGCTCCTGCTGTCCTCACTCACTGTGTCCTAACATGGGAGAAGCTTCCAGTATCGTCAGCAACCTAGAAACACTCCCAACTTCCTCCTCACACGCAGAAAAGGTAAGGAAGAGCTGGATACGACTCCACCTAATACAACAGCTGATGGAGCAGCCCACGGCCTGAGCCTCGACAGGGTTAGGGAGGAAACCCTGTACGAGCTCTAGGAGCTGGACCTGCAGAGATGGGGAGGGGTGAGGCGTGTCCACAGCATGCAGGGACTGGGGAGGTGACTGTTGACAATTCCCTTTATGCTCTGCATGGCACATTCTGCCACAGCAACCAAGCGACCTAAACAGGAACAGACTCACCGTATGAACGGATGCCTCTGCCCCTCGGCCCCTCCCCACTTGTACTTCATGCAGGAGAGAACAATCACCATTATCTACTTGGGGTAAGGCCTTAGAAGGAGTAGGCAAGTTTGCTTGGAAACAGCATGTTCTGTTACAAACACGTCCTACACATAACCTGAAGTGCTGAGATGAGTGTGCTCCACTAACAGTCCCTGCACACACAGGAAGGCAGCCGCCATGTTTGAAAGAAAACTCCAAGCAGGAGCAGGGACTCTAGAGGGCAGGCTTCAGGGAGACACCCTTTGCCCTCCCTCCCAGATACAATACTCTGAATGTCAAGAACAGGAAGGGGAGACGCTCAGATCAAATCATGTCTGGATTACCTGAATGCAACGGAAAGAAAACCCACTGACTGGGGAGCTGATCTGTAAAACTTAAAGGAGAAAGTGGTCTGAGAGCCTGCCTCCCCTCTCCTCCTCAAATAACTCATTAAACACACTGGGCAACATAATACCATCTTTTATCATAACAATATAAACAATTTCCATCATCATCCTAAATATTACTTTATAAAGATATATATTTAAAGGCTTTCAAACAGTTTCAACCCAGCATCTGAAAATAAAGCATTAAGAGTTCTGTATATAGTAACATATTCATGTGATAAGTGTATGAATTTACAACCATACATTATATATATAATATGTATATATATATTTATATAAAAAAAAAACAAAGTTGGCTAAAAGTTAAGGCTACCACCTACAAGGTTGTCCAGAAAAATTATGCTTGTCAAAATAATTATAAAATTAAAATTACACATGCATTTTTTAACCATCTAAACCAGATAAAGCTCAGCATCCAAAGTTTCAAATGAACTGCAAGAAAGTACTACAGACATCTACAGTTTCTTACGTGGACTGCTGTTCCCACATTACACTGAGACTTCTACTTTTCACCGACCTTGAAATATAAACACTGGTAACAATTTGGTACCCAGCACTCTTAGAAGAGAACAGGTTGCCAATGGCAGGCAGTGAGCAGCGTTCACAAAGGCGCTGTTTATAACACTGTTGACCTGACATGGGGCTGAGACTCTGAACTTCTAAAGGAATTAAGCGTGAGCATTTCCTCAACAGTCACATGACCAGCTGCCACATGATAAAGACTTCAGACTTTTCCTACTCAAAGCAGTTAATTTAAACAGAGACAAACTAAAACCACAATGCTCTTGACTAACCTCACTGGGAACGACCCAGGGTCACTTTGGGTGTGTGTTTGCCTGATATGAACGCATATGAATGTCCTTTGTGGACAAACATGTCCCCTAAGACCAGCCTCAGAACTGCAGCTGTGACTGGCACAGTGCCATCTGAGCTCCCAGTGACGGACAGAACTCGCTGAGATGCAGGCTCAGTCGACTCACATTTTAAAGCCAATCCTTCCATCTTTCCTTTGTTTTAGGATGTAAGTTTCTATTGAGAAGTGATGCTCAGTGAGAAGGGTACTTTGTTCCTGTTGACCAAAAGGAAAACCCCATTTACATATGTTTAAAATTTAGTGTTTTAGGCACTATCTTAATAAAAATTAGCACCTTAATAATTAGCTCCTACCCACACAGGCTAATGTTTGTGACAAATTACTGAAATAACTTTTCTCTTTTAAAAGATTTTGATTCTGTTTAGTGATAAAAATATATCTATGTACTCGATCAATAATGTATTTCTGTAACTCATGGCTTTTTTAAATTAAGAGTTGGTTTACCAAAGAAAATTATTCCAATTCTACAGCAGAATCCTATCTATAGAATTTAGCATCATTGAGAAATCAGATAAAACAATATTTTTTAATACTTAGTGATGTAACAGATATGTTTTCCAAATAACTTTAAACATTATGTCTCTGGCAGTTTTCACTAAGAGTGTTAAAGAATACAGTATCTAAGGTTGATACACAGAATCACCTTAGGGATTCCCTGCAGATCTACGCTGCAGCGTGGCCTAGCATCTATCTTAGTTCGTTTGCCCTTCATCTTTGTTTAACAATAAAATCCAAGAAAGAAATTCTAAAAACCAAGATGAAGCAGGCGATTGTCTTTGTAGTCACACGCGTGGGAGAGAACACAACGATGCACTCAGAAGGCAAATCCAGATGAGGACACTGCTGCCGCTATGACCCAGTGGAATGTAAGGTGGGAATAGGGTAGAATTTGGAGATCCGGCTCTGCGCTGAGGGGTTGAGACATTCGGACTCCCCGGTCATTTTAAAGAACACTTCCTGTTCCTGAAGTTTCCTGGCAAACTCTTCCTCCAGTGTCTTAAGAGGGAAAGACAGACAATTATGCACTGTTTCACATCGTACACAGATTTATCCTGACAACCACGATTAGACCACTGCCAAGATCTGGAGACATGGCTCAGTGTCTCTTGCGAGGACCAGTTCAGCTCCTAGTGCCCACACTGGGTGGCTCACAGTTGCCTGTGACTCCAGCTCCAGAGATCTGATGGTCTCCATAGGCACCTCAACTCACATGCACAAACCCACACCTAGATACTAATGCATAACTTTTTAATCTTAAAATAACCAAAATGAAAACAAACAAAAACAAACTTCTAGCCCCAAACATTTTATTCAATACTTAAGTTCACATACTTTGCAACAGCTCTGGCCGGTTCTCTGCTACAGAAGAGGGGCCCTAGCTAACTCACCTTGTTGGCATGCACGTGAGCATTACACTAAGCTCGCAGCCTGGGAGCAAGCCTTTTAGTAAGTGTGGCCTGCCTATGTGTCAGTTACGGACACGTATGTCTCTCTTCCACACTGAACTACAAGCCGCATAAACCTAAGATCTAAACTATATTCATCTTACATCCCCACAATACACAGACGGTTTGAGTGGTGATGAGGTCACAAGAGCAGAGCCCTCTAAACGGGATTACTATTCTTTTAAGGGGGAAGCAGAGAGTTCTTCTCTGAAGAAGAAGGTGGCCCTCACCAAAACATGGCCATGCTGGAACTCTAGACACGGACTTCTCAAGCTTTCATCTTCTAGTATTTTGTTATGGTGAATGAATGAATGGTATCAGTAACTACAAATCAGTCATTTAAAGGAAAAGTGCTATTATTTAGGCTGAAACAAAGTACAAGAAGGTTCCCCAGTAGACGTAGAGCATAAGCTTAGCCATGAAGCAATGGTTAGAACTGACAGGCAGGACAGAGAATGTATTCCAGACAAGACAAGCCGGAGCCATGACACAGACACAGAAGCTGTAGGAAGAACTGTCTGCCCGTGCCACAGCACACAGAGTGAGAAAGCTTACAGCGCACTGTCTCACTGAAGAGTATCAACCCCCTTCAGTGGCTCATGAGGAGAAGTACTCTGTTGACACCAGCCAAATAAGAATAAGGAGAGAAACTAAGGGTGACACCCGTGAGGACACGGCTGAGCAGCAGCAGAAGAGAGTACAGATTGGAAAGGAGTCACAGTTAACACCTTGTTGAATGCTGAGTGCCGCAGATTTCTAACCTGTGTGAGCTGGGTTTCTAATCTGGAAGTCACTCGTGAGAGAGGATGTGGAAAGCACACTTCCTGTTGCTAAGGCCTCAGGAAGGAGGGGAGGGGAGATAAATACTGAGCTCAATTGGTATCTGCTGGGTTTACGCTCGCCCATCAGATGTAAACAGGTGTGCCAAGGACTCTAAGCAAGGGTCAGATCAGTGAGCGGAGACAAACTCCGTCTCAAAGGGGCCTATATTCTCATGGACTACAACAGTAGAGAAACAAACCTGGTGGCAAAGAATATAATCCAGAAAACCAAATAAATACGCCATGACACAGAAAGTTGAGGTGGAAATCAAATGATAAGGACCTCACACACAGCAGGAATGAGACGAGGAAGACAGGGCATCTAGAAGACTACAAAATGAGAGGGTGAAGTTCACACTGATAACAGAAACCAATGGGCTGGGTGCTGTGGGCATGCCTGCATCTCAGTACTGCCAAGCCTAAGGCAGGAGAACTGAATGTCTGAGGCCAGCATGGGACACAAGCAAACCCTGGCTCAAAACAGTAATAATAATAGCACCAAAGAAGAGAGGTAGCAATATAAACCCCTGTGGCCTCAAGTCCTGAGACTCTGCTATACACATCACTCCTTCAACTGGTTTCCCATCTCCTTTTTAAGACTTAGTGTCATAAGCACAGGCTAACCTTCAATTCATTGAGTAACTAAGGATGACCTTGAACCTCTGAGCCTCTTACCTCTACTTACTAAGTAGTACATGTCTGAACACTGAGCACATAGCAGGCAAGCACCCCACTGAGCCACATCCCCAGAACTTAATTTTCTTAATAACCTTCATGAGGAGACAGTATCGTCCTCATACAAATAGGGAAAATTGAGCCTAAATTAATTAAATTGAATTTAATTAATATTAAAATAAATATTAAGTGTCAAAATTATACAGAATAAGCGGTGAGAAGTCATACCTACATGGCTTTGTGATTTTATGCCCTCCCTCAGTACATACTAATTTTTAAAAGTTTAAAGATATCTCCTGGGGGCTGGAGAGATGGCTCAGCGGTTAAGAGCACCGACTGCTCTTCCAGAGGTCATGAGTTCAATTCCCAGCAACCACATGGTGGCTCACAACCATCTGTAAAGAGACCCAATGCCCTCTTCTGGTGTATCTGAAGACAGCTACAGTGTACTTATATATAATAAATGAATAAATCTTTAAAAAAAAAAAGATGTCTCCTGTACAACCTATGTCACCTTTGAAGTGTGCTTAAAACAAAGTCTGACACCTTTACAAGATCTCGGGCACATAGTGAAAACTAAGCACATGTTTACATGTAAAGAGTCACTGAGATGTACACCAGGCTACAAGGCTCATGTCACAAAGATGTGCACTGCAGAGTGACAGCCAGACACAGTGGTTAGCCAGTGCAATCAGGCCAGCAGCGGGGTTCCCTACAAACAAGGGGAATTGAGGGAAAGGGGAAACAAGCCATTCTTCTGTTTCATATCTTAAATTTAGTTCAAGGACCGTGCTCCTGTGGCTCCAGCTGACACCTGCAGACTGCGGTCTCTGCGGTCCCCTCCCTAATGCCCTAGACCCTGTACTGCCAGCCAGGAGAACTACTTGTAATTTTCGACATGTGATAATATTTGTGCTCGTTCTATTTTCTCCACTGGTCCCATTCCCTTCCAGCCCACCCACCTGCCTCAGTTCTCATTCATGCTCCATACCTCACCCAGCTTCTACCTCTTTAGCCTCCTCACAGATTTCTGCACCCCTCCTGTGCTCACAAGCTCTGCTCCCCTGCATCCTGTTTACCTACCTCTCCACAATAACCCCAGCTTGCACTCACTGTTCATGAGCCCCTGAGCTTGGAGATAGTGTACCGCCTTTTCATCTCTATCCATCCCTGTCATGAGCCTGAGACAGACAGAGAAGTAAAAAACCAGCAACAGGGGGCTAGAGAGATGGCTCAGTGGTTAAGGGCACCGACTGCTCTTCCCGAGGTCCTGAGTTCAAATCCCAGCAACCACATGGTGGCTCACAACCATCTGTAATGAGATCTGGTGCCCTCTTCTGGTGTGTCTGAAGACAGCTACAGTGTACTCATATATATAATAAATAAATAAAATATTAAAAAAAAAAAAAACCAGCAACAGACAGCAATGCATGGACCACACAGCAGTGTAAGCACGGCTTCCACGTTACCTTCTTCCTGGGCCTCAGCTTCTCTCTCCACTCCTTGAGCTCTTGGCTGTGCTCCTCATCTAACTCCTTCAGTTTCTGAGTCTCATGTTCAACCAACAGGTGGCATTTTTCATTCTGAAAATAAAGTTGGTATTAAATTTTTTTCAGATCACTGAAGCAGTTTTTTCTCCCTGAGAAGGGGTTTCTCTGTATAGCCTGCCTCTGCCTCCCAAGGGCTGGGAGTACTTTTTAACAGATATAATTTTCTTTCAAAATAGCAAATTATTTGCTAAACATCATTCTATTATGGAAGTTCAAATTCTCCTTTAAAAACAATGTGCCAAAAGTAGTGAAACAGTCTATCTTATAAGTGTATAAATACCTTCACTGTTTTTGAAACTTTTATATCTTTCTGCAAAAATACTAAATATCATATAAAGTTGTTATTATCACATATAAAAAGGACTTAAGTAGAAATACATTAGGCCTTTGCTTTCTAGTTGGTAAAAAATTTTTTAATTATATTCATTCTACTCCAGTAAATTAACCAATATACAGAGTATCAAAGTGACCTCCTTCTCTCTGGAAGTGTAGGCATTGCCGGCACTCACTACATGGACTATGTATGCACACAGTATGAACTCTGAACGCCGTCCTCTCTAAGTCTAAACCACTACATTACTACTGAACAAAGACATGTTCCACATGTTTACTTTGTTCACAAAAACAAAAACAAAAAAGCCAGCCATATCCTTTTAAATGGGAAAAAATAAATTCAGAACCTTAAACATGCCATCACTAATACTAGAAGGCATATTTAACGACAGGTTCAAAAACTATTTCTCAGGTTTTACTTTAGCTCTATCGTTGACATTCATCTTGGTCATATGAAATAAAAACAAGGGTCTACAGCACTGCACAGCTCTCCTCGTGAGTCTACACAGGCAGTCCAAGCTTTTGATTCTAGCTCTTACATAACCAGCATATTGGAACTTGAGTTATCTTCCCCACAGTAGCCCTCAGTTAGCCCCATGGGCGCCCAGCCCCTGCACGTCCTGCTGCCGGGCTCCCGAGCTGACCTGCAGCTGGTGCAGCTCTCGGACGTTGGCTTCACACTGCAACTGAAGGTCCCGCATCTGACTCTCGTGTTTTTGATGCTGAGCCATTCTCTCATTTTTCTGTCTCTTTTCTTCCTGTGCAGCAAACTATAAATAAGACACACAAAACAGTTCAGTTAGGAAGCAGCATGATCTGCACACTCCAGAGTGACAACTAACAAAGCCTGAGATACTGACCACGAAGCTGGGACACTACCCTGTAACATAGCCTGCAGCCAGTATGACAGGTAAAGGCAGAGGGACAACCTTCTGACTTCAAGCCTCTGTGTTCTAACTGCTTAATGACTTCCAGTGGCAGAAGGTCATCTGTGGCTGGGCAAGTATCACGGGGCAGACATGTTTCTGACTGCAAAAGCTATTCAAGTTATCTCACCCCCATGCTCTGAGACCTGTCATGAGAGAGCACGATTTGCCCCCTGCGGTCCTGAGTGGGAAGACTAATTGGTACATAGCATGCACCCTGCCCATCCCAGAAAGTTAAAGTAACAGTCCTAAGCTGAGACCAAATGTCCAAACCCAATTATGAGGTACTTTTAAAGGTCATTCAAATGTGCTAAACCCTCAAAAGGAAAATAATCTGTTCAAATACCTGTTTAATTTTTTCACGGTCCTGGTCTGGTGTAGCTGTTGAGTTAATCCTCAAACTTTTTTTAAACATGGCCATTCGTGTCTTGGCTTCACTTCTCTGAATCTTGGGCAGTCTAGCTCGTTCCTGAGTCTGTCTGTTCTTCAATTCTTCAATAAGTCGTTGATTGTAACGCTGCATTTGTTCTGTTTCCTGAGAAGGATTTAAGCAGATGTAAACAGTGCAACTATAACTTAACTCTCAGAACCTGCATGCATGTTCTAAGACAGCATTTGTTACTGTCACCCTCCCTCACTGCATAATGAGCAACAAAATACTAGGCAAAAATAATTTATAAGAAAAGTTATTGGATGACAGTAGTGTTACAATAAAACTTTCCCAATTTCAGGAAAAACGTGTAGTGGTGTGAATATGCTTGGCCAGGGAGTAGCACTATTAGGAGGCTGCTGGAGTAGGTGTGGCCTTGTTGGAGGAGGCGTGTCACTGTGGGCATGGGCTCTTAAGAGCCTCATCCAAGCTACCTGGAAGTCAGTCTTCTCCTAGCTACCTTTGGAACAAGAGATAGAACTGTAACCTCTGAACTTGTAAGCCAGCCCCAATTAAATGTTGATCGTTATAAGAGTTGCCTTGGTTATGGTGTCTGTTCACAGCAGTAAAACCCTAACTAAGATAACATGTTATTAAGATACTTGAATTACAACTGGAATCAGGGAGGGAGATATACAATGAAGATTACAATTCATAAGATCTTTAAACTATTGTATAATCAACAAAAAAGTTATCCAAATAAAGCATAATCAATTACTCAAAACTCAATGAAATTTAGGGTAAAAGACAGGAATAAAGTCAAGAATCCATCCTCTAAGAAAATAAACTTCGCAATGAAATAATTTTAAAGTAAAACGTGGGAAGAAGCAAAAGAAGTTCCCTTTCGTTCACCTTCTCGTGGCGTTTAAGCAGCTGATGTCTCTGTATGAAATACTGATCTTTAAGTTGCTGTTTAAGCAGCTGGTGCTTTTCTTGTAAATGTCGTTCTTCAAGCTCCCAAATTGCAGCTTCTCGGGCTACAAGGAAGTAGTTTTCAAAATGTCACTTGGTTCTTTTAACTAACACTCTTCATTTTAGTATTTAAAGTATTTTATATATACTAACATACATACAAATTGATATTCTAAGGTATAAAGAAAATATTACCAACATAAAATAGCATTTATTATCACTTTTTATTTTATTTTAATGTCCTAAACTAAGAATCTTCTACCAAGAATGCCAAAATTCTAACTTAAAAACTAATCTGTTAGGAGGAATAAGGTCTTAAAATTCCATCCTATCATCTCCTCATTTTACACACACACACACACACACACACACACACACACACACACACACACACCAGTAATTAGAAGGCATAGTGACTATATAAAATTATTCAAATAGATTTCTAGCTTATCTAGAAGGAAGTGTTTTTGGTTGGGTGGTTGCTTTTTGTCTGTTTGTTTGGAAGGAAGGAGGGAGGGAGTTCACGTCTGAGGTGCCGAGATGAGCCAGGCCCTCAAGTCCAGGGCACCATGCATACACTAAGTCCACCTGCTGTCACGGAGCTACATCCCAGTCGGCTTTAAGGATGCACTTGTGGAGACTTCCACTGTATCTCATGAGGCCTTCTTGCGTACAACATAAGTAGTGCAGCCTTTGCGTGTTGCTGAGGCCCTGTCTTGTGTGCCTGTGGGCTCCTACATACCTCTCAGGAGCTGCTGCTTGTTATTCAAGCACTCTCTCTCAATATTGGCCAACTCTGCCTTCTGCTGCTGGATGATCTTTTTCAGAGCGCCGTCTAACTCTTGCTGTTGCTTCTGAACAAATTCTTGTTCCTAATAGACATGGTTAACCATCTGTTAATACAGAGCTACTGAATTAAGCATTCAATTATCAATGTATTAGTTATGTATTTGGTTATCTATATATTAGTGGTTAGTGATGGTTCTTTCTTCTCGTTTGAAGACAGATAATGGAGACCCAGGCCTTGTGCATGTCAGGCAAGTACTCTGGCACTGAAATATATATATATATCTCCTTATAAGATTCTAAGTGAAGTTCATAAAGCTGGTGGGATTTAAAATAAAAATCACAAAATTATATTATAGAGGGTCAACACAAATGTATTAGTTATCCAACACTCATCTAGAAAGTACTAAAATGTACAACATTCTAAATTCACTATTAAAAATGATACAAATAAAAATATACATCCCATTCAATTAAAATGCTCTATTCCATTAACAGCTTTGGGAAAATATCAAAATGACAGCTTCTAAAGCTGAATGTTTGCTACACTGCAGCATAACTAGGGCAAGAGTAAGAAATTCCTTAAGAATAGAAGCAATGAAGAAACACAGACCACAGTCAAACCCTATTTTTCTCTAAGAAATAAAACAAGGAAGAAGTCCCACACCCGCACTAACAGAAGAGGACAGTGCTTATCACCCATAACCTGTGCCTAAAAGGAATGGGTTGAAGACCTAGTGAGAATCAATGCATTGGAGAGACATAACGTAGTGGTAGGACTAAGAGACACCTTATGAAGGAATTCCTTATAAAGGAATTCTACCAAAACATTTTGAGACTCACTCATTCACTTAAATATACTTACTGAATGCCTACCATTTGCCACATTTATGCGTTTTTTAAAAAAATAAGTCTGGACCTGAGCCCCTTTGGCAACAATAGAAGATGGTGTTAGTGAAGAGGATGCACAAATAAAAATGTGGGTTTACATTTTAGGACTGAACAATACTTAATCAATCTGTAAACCTTTTCTCTCATGTATCCAGGAAACAGTCAAGCCCCAGCTCTGTTTCAGAGCTATCCTTTGTCACTCTGGATCACTGCCTGCCTGATCCTCAAGGCGCACAGGCTGGCAAAGCTCCTCCAAGAGCTAGCCAATGGCACTGCCTCGAGTTGGTCATTTCAGGCTGCTGTGAGGGAGTGATGTGGAGTTGCAAATATTACCGCCAGTTCATCTGGAGTGTCATATATGTTTTATTCTGAATCTAAACACACAGTAGAAGACAGACAAGTGAAGTGTCTCTATAAAACGCAATTAGCTCACAGCCTAAAAGCTTCTATTTATGTAATCGTCTAGAATAAAGTCTTTTGGACTTTATTAAAGAGATGTGAGATCTGCATGCTGCCTACAAGCAGCTATAACAAACAACAGAGCTACTCAAGCTCCTCCTTTTCCTAGAGCAATTGTTTGTATTAAAATACTGTTTCTTTCAACCTCTGATGCAGATGTCAACATGCAAACCTGCTCAGTAAACGTCTAACCTCGAGGTACAGTAAGGAGTTCCTTCTGGTTAAGATTTATATCTATTTATGATAGATTTTTAAAATATCTGTATCAACAGCTTAACTAATATATATGTCAACTTTACATTAGACTCAGACCCACAGACCCATGCAATAAACACGTGTAAACAAAAAGGTGAGCAAAGGCCACGCTACCAGGTGCGTGTCAACTGTGAGCAAAGCCACCCTATATATAAGTGCGTGTTGGCTTCCCTGCACAGTGGTGGCCATGCTGCTATACTCAGGACTACACAAGGTGGGAGTTCAGTTCAAAGAGAACTTTCTTGAGGTATTTAGTACATGCTGGGCAGTGCTAGGTACAGGTTGACTCAGTACATGCCAGGCCCTGTGTCAGGTACAATGTAATTAAAATTTTTTTAAAAAGCCTTCAAATTGCACCAAGCTATTGGTCCCAAGTGCCAATAACCTTGAATCATTAGTCTCTTATGGCAGAGCCACATCAAAGACTTTTTTTTGTTTATTTACTTTGCGTGTATGTGTGTTTGGCCTCCAAGTACACACATGCACAATGTGCATGCTTGGGACCCATGGAGATCAGTAGAGACATTTGGATCCTCTAGATCTGGAGTTACAGGTGATTGTGAGCTGTCACTTGGGGACTAGGCAACAAAGCCCGGATGCTTTTAGAGCAGCAAGGCTCTAACTAGTAAGCCATCTCTCAGCCCAAGCAGCAAACTTTTGAAGGCTCAAAACTAACCACAGGGAAGTCAAAGCTGGGGACGAAGGGCTCAGGGACCTCAGAACAGGTCCCATGCTGCCCCCAAGACAGTCCTGCAAGGTAGCAGTGCTGAAGCGCCTTGAGTGCTTCCTGACCAGAGGTAGCAAGGAACCAGGTGGACTCGCAGCTGACTGAGCAGATAATGCAGGTCAGACACTACACAAATCTTTTAATAAATTTTTAAAAGCCAAATAAATACCTTAAAAAGACCCCAGACAGAAATTAATAGACTTCTTTACTTCAAATAAATGTATCCAAATTTAGTACTACTGCCCATTCACTAAACCTATCAACTTCAAAATACATTTGTAGTACAATTTGTAACTAGAAATTGCTCTTAGAAACAGGAACTAAGAGAAATTACCCATTCTAAAACATTTGTCTTTAAAAATACATATGGGCTTAATCAGTAGAAGTAACAAGAACCAAAAACAAAAAAACCCACACTAAGAAAGCCAAAGCCATTTCTAACAATGGCCTAACAATGAAGTCAATGGCCTTTAAAAGTACAAGCTCAAGATCTCATAAGTAATTTTATATCAGTTAGCCAACTGTATTAAAACTACAGCTTTGTACCTAAAAACTATCAGAAAAAGATTATGACAAATTAAATTATTTGTATGAAATTTAATCACTTACTCAACAAATTTACTCAGAAATGGTAATGATCAGAAAAGAAATTATAAATCATAATTTCTTGATTTAAAAAATATCTGCCAATTACTTTCTGAAATCTAATTTGGGAATAAGGAAAACAGAAATGGCTGAAATCAAGCTGTATTCTATCTACTCCAGTTATACATACCAAACATCGCAAACAAAAATTAGCACGTTATATTGGCTAGCCTTTCCTATGGCAACTGTGAGAAAGAATACAGTTTGAAATTTCAGACTTAATTTCAAACTACAGTAATTATAACAGTACCACAATATTTATTATTATTGAGAATTTGAATAAATGGACACACAGGAGTAAAATCACTACTTTTACCATGGCTTTTCTGACCATATCCATAATTAAGACATCTAAATTATATACATAATCAAAATGTCACTTCACACAAAGATAAAGATCTAAGCACAGCATTCGATTCCTCACATGTGCAAAGTTTATAAAATTCTACCAGGAAGATACTTTACTTTTCTTAAAAATCATGACAATTTCAAGTTAAAAATCTGTGGTGGGAAGGCAGAAAAACAGAGCCCTCCACGTTCTCCATCCAGCTCTGCACTGATGCCATGGATCACTGGCCTGCAGCAGATGGCCAGTCTTCTGTGCCCACATTCTGCATCTGGACGAAAGACATCCTCCAGCCTCCATGAGGATGGTGCCAGTGAGAACCAGATAGGAACTCCCAACATCACTGTTAACACAAAGTCTGCCAGACTACTACTGTTATTCCTGGCATGCACAGTCAGTGCTCCACATTTCAGTCAATGAAGTTAATAAGGAAAGGCACATGTGAGTCAAAGAAAGCACAGGTAAGAGAAGGCACCTCCCACAGCACGCGGACTTACGTCCTGCATTTGGGCGTTGAACACTGCACAAGATGACAACTGAAAAGACTGAATCATGACCTGAGCAACACCCTGTGGATCAGAATACAATGCACCTCCCAGGTGAGAATACAGGTAGGTATCTGAATGGCTTTGTGTAAATGGAAAGAATAATTGTACAAATGCTGGCTTTTAGACCTATAACAACGGAGAACCTATTTCCCATCTCTAGAATAAAAAGATGAGAACTCAGTCAGTAGCTTCCGAACTCTAATGTGCTACCCATTTGTAAATCAGTAGACTTCCCTTTTAAAAGCTCGTCCGAATAGATGACTGATTGAAAGACAGAAAGACAGGAAGATAGAGATAAATAATAGATAGAAGATAAAAAAAGATAATAGATAAAGCATAGATACATAGATAAATGATTGGTAGACAGACAGACAGACAGACAGCTTATAAGTCAGGTTAAAAGTGGTGTTCTTAGGCCTGCAACCCAACCTGAGTGGGTACAGAACCTGCTTAGGCTCCTGTGAGCCTACAACAACTCTCAATGTTATCCTCTGAAAAAACACAAACAAGTGAAATATGAAAATAAAAGAAACAAAGGGAGGGAAGGAGAGAAGAAGAGAGAGAAGAAAGGGGGGAGGGGAAGAATGGGACAAGGAAAGAAAAAAATCCTTCTCTTTCGTGCACAGGGAAGCGGCCCCCTGAGCCCTGCAGCCCTTGCCTTTGAGTAAAAGGTCCTCTGAAGACAGTGTGAAAGCCTGTGGACTAGATGTCAAATATGTACCAACCCCACGGCTACACAGCCATGACTTAAGAACTCTAACAAAATCTAAAACAGACTGCAAAATTACCAGCTTCATATTTTAATAAATTTATCAAAGAAATAAATACATTTGAAATGCTACATTCTAAACACTAAATTTACAGAAAGAATATACCAATTGTTTTATCTTTCGTAGGAAAACATAAACCAGCCCCCAAAACATGTAAAGTCATTTAAGAAGGTGAACTAAAATTAAAGTACAGGATCACTCAATTTCACTCAACAATAAATTTGTATTCGTATGATATACTTATGGAACTAAA
The DNA here is from genome assembly GCF_021556685.1 of Rattus norvegicus. NCBI lineage: Eukaryota > Metazoa > Chordata > Mammalia > Rodentia > Muridae > Rattus > Rattus norvegicus. The sequence continues at coordinate 259,852,689 of NC_141534.1, read as the reverse complement.
ACCATCTGCTTTGTCCTTTTTCAGGCAAAACTACATTGCTCTTACCTAGCTTGAAATCTAAACTAAGCACAAGTATCCGTGTAGCCAGCTCCCTTTTCACTTTGTTCATAAAAACACCCAATAAAGCAGATGGCTAAGCACATGGACTGGGCAGAGTAGGCAGCCTGCGTGCTATGTGGGGATCCACTGTCTGCCCTGGAGCTGAGGTTGTCTGGACGGGAATCATGCTTTACCATTGCCAAACATGCCACCTTCCAAACACCTTCCAGGGCTTCTTCCCTCACCTCTAAGACAGGGTGAGAGATTGCGGCATCAGAGTAAGTGTTCTGTACACAGCAAATCCTATGTCTGTTACCGTGTCCCTCAACTAGTCACCCCACACCACAAGACAAAGTGTCTCAATGGCTTATAGCTAGGAAAATATTGGCTATATTGCCCTGAGTTTATTAAAATTGTAAATTCTAAGATCATAGTTCCCTTTTTTTCCATAGTATTAAAATATTATCAGCTCTGAAATGACAACAGGCAAACAGTTTTAAAATATCCTTACTGCATGCACGCACACAGTCAGTCATTTAAGCTTTAGTAGCAGTCTATGCATGCCATGGTCCCTGATGGAGTTTTGTTACTTATGTGTTTCTTTCTAGGGTCCTATAAAGTCCAAAAGTTTAAAAATCATTTGTTATCACATAAAACCACATTAAAATAATATATTGAGGTAACATGGAAATTCTGTTATAATATTCGTTTATTTGGTTAATTCGTCCCTCTTGTTAAAAAAAAAAACCAAAAAACTGTTCACTTAACTGTAAGATTCTTAAACCAAAAATAAATATACTAAAAATGTTGTTAAAGTTGATTATGTTCTTGATCTTTTTAAAAAGTAGCAAATGTTTGATCTATCATTTAATATTAAAATTTACTACTTTTATTCTAAATGGTTTTCTAATAGTCATTTTTTTTCTAAGCATGGGGTTATATATTACCCTCCAATTCTCTCCTAAAGGTCTTCTAGCAAGCACTGGAACCACTACTTAAAAAACAAGCTGGGCTGGAGAGACGGCTCAGCGGTAAGAGCACTGACTGCTCTCCCAGAGGTCCTGAGTTCAGTTCCCAGCACCCACATGGTGGCTCACACCATCTGTGATGGGATCTGGTGCCCTCTGCTGGTGGGTCTGAAGACAGCAGCAGTGAACTCACGTACATGAAAACAAACACACACACACACAAGCAAGCGCTTCCATCATGATAAAACCAGCAAACAGTAGCCATTACCCTAATGCATTCATTTCTTTTATCTGTAATCAACTTCTTAAACATTTCACTTACTTTCATATTAGCAATTTAAAGATCACCAAGTATAAATTCAACAAACATACTTTAAAAAACGATCCCGGGTATCGATAGATGGGGAAAAGTTTGACATTAAATAATAATTACAGTTAAAATCTCCTCTTTCATCCTCTTTGCTGAGTCAAGAGAAAAGGCTGCTTCCTGGTTTTAGTAGCATGAAGCGGCTGCTGTTACCTGAGCATGCTGGCTCTGTGCAAGCTCCTCTTTCCTGCGCTTCATGAGCTCTTTTCTCAGCTCTTTGGGTGCTTTCTCCACTTCATTTATAACCTACAGTATATAAGCATGCAGGAGGTGGGGAGATGATACTTTCTCCACAGAAGCCGTGTATGTGAGCAGAAAGCTACAGATCAAGGTTAAAGCTGTTAAAAAGCTTCCTTTCAGCATGCATTAGCAGAAGCGAGAGTTGGTGGGAAGAACAGAAACAGAGAGCATGCTTGATCTCCATGCAGAAAGAGACAGCAGCACGCAAGGTTACTCCCTGCCTGACTGTCCCCTCGTATTAATCAGTGACAGAGTGCTTACAGCTGAGAGGACGGTGACAGACTCAGAAACTACAAACCCACCTATCCATACATTTAGGACTCAAAGCACACGAAAAGCTAATGCCATTTATAAGGTGCAAATTTACAACTGACTTGACAATACAGAGGAAGAGTACTAAATGCTCCACATCATGGCAAGGGTAGGAAAGGGGTCAAGAAGCAAGTGGGACTTCAAAGGCACAAGAGAAAAATCAATTTTTCCATAAAATATACCATTCATACATGGTATGACAAAATGCATATCGCTTACAACTTTTTGTAGGATTAGATAACATTCTCTTTGGTGGAAACTGAAGCCAAGTTGGTGAGCTTTAAAATCAGTAACATAAGGAATCTTAAAGTTTGGTAAACTATGATTTGTTACACTAAACCACATATATTTTAAAATGGAGCATATTTTTTAATTCCTTCTTCTTTATCAAAAGCCTAAAGGTGAGTTTCACGCAGCAGAAGCTCCAGAGCCCAGCTCTGAAAAACAAGCGCGTGTTCGCAAGAGAAAGAGCCCAGACTCCAAATCACCACATGCCACGGCACCCAAGAAAGAGACTGATTCTGATTCAACAGTGTCCTTAAAGTTCCCAACAATAATTCCTCATGAAACCAAATCACCAATCAGAGCGAGAGACTCCCAAATTGCAAGAAGTTTAGCAGTAAGGAAAAAATACACAATGAGATTATTCAATATAAACACAACACAATCTCAAACAGAACATCCCAAATTCAAAATAGTAACAGAACTACAGACTTACTCATCTAGAATTAAGTCTTTTAATTTAATGTGATGCAAATATTAGCCTCTCAAATGACCCAGGGTTTTTTTTAAATTAGCAAAGATTTTATCATGAAGCAACTCTATATAAAACCTAACAATAAAACAACCTCTTAGAAATGCTAACTACAGCGGATAAAGCTGCACAGCAGCATGTACATGTGCCCTGAGGAGAGCATCAGGTACTTGCTGTTAATGCTCAGTCCTGAGGAGAGCATCAGGTACTTGCTGTTAATGCTCAGTCCTAAGGACAGCATCAGGTACTTGCTGTTAATGCTCAGTCCTACCTGAATATATCCTCAGGAGTTAATAATATGATGTTCAGTTTTCCTCTTAATTAAATGTGTAAGTCAGATGCTAAAATCTTGGTAACTGAGACATGAAACAAAAGTGAAAATGTATTTCCTAGTTTGGCTGAGATATTTTCTTTCAACCCTAATAGATCTGACCGTAATTATTTTCCCCTGGGGTTGTTTATATACTGAAAATGTAAATCCCTCACCTGCACTGCAGATGTAAAACAAATCATAAAATCATCACTGGCAATCGCTTGGATGTATTTGATTTTAATCTAGGAACCTCTTTACTAGCTGATAACCAGCTACAAAACAACCCGGAAGCAGCTCGGGAAAGTCAAAACCTTGTTATAATCACATAATTTTTTTTCCCCAAAGGTATAGTAAGAGGTGCTATTTTGAATATCAAGCTATTCAGGTTTTGCTTGGTAAAATGTCTTAAAAAAAATCAATAAACCTAATAAAAAAATTCAAATGTCAAGTAAATTGTAAATAATAATTCTGGCTGCTACCAGTAAATACCAAAGAAGTTAAGTTCTCTTGAAAAGGTATTTCCAAAGAAGGCCCTAAATATCGCATTAATAAGAAGGGATGGCAGAAAGAAATACAGCTTGGACTGTATTTGAAGACTTAGTTCAAAAACAGGCACTGAAACCTCTTTTATTCCCGATTTCTTGCCAGCAAAATGAGGATAATATCTGACTTTATTAACTGCCAGCCTATCACTGTTTGGAAGACAGAACAGAGGAACAAATAAATGAGTACTATTCAGTCACCCACAATTATCCCTAATTCCTTAGTCTGCGATTTGCATTTTAAAAAGCGGCTGTGGTAGTTAACAACAATAGCTACCCTTACCTCCTTCTTTCGGTTTCTTAGCATATTCTGGAACTTGGACAGCTCCTTCTCCTGCTCTCCTTTGATGCGCTTAGCTTCGTCTCTCAGGCGGTTTGTGTGTTCTTGTTCTAGTCGTTCAATTGTCTGTTTCTGCTGCTTCTCTAGATTCTCAATTTCTTGGTCATATTGTCGCTTCTTACTCTGTAAAACAATGCAGTCTGCTAGCATGCTAACTAATCATCAAATATCCAAGTATGGCACAATCTTCAATATAGAAAAACTTATTACAAAGTATGCAAGAGGGAAGGGAAGGAAGAAAGGAAGGAAGGAGGGAAGGAGGGAAGGAGGGAAGGAAGGAAGTTGAAGCCAGGCATGGTACACATGTCTGCAATTCTAGCACCTGAAAAGATAAGAATGAACACTATATACTGAGACACTGTCTCACAAAATAAAGACAAAACAAAGTTCTCAAAAATAAAAGAAACTGAAAACAAAACAGTTTGCAAAAATCTATGCAGGGAAGACATAATTTCTAAAATTATGGAAAACAGAATAAAAGGACCACGAAAGCTCTGGGTGAGAATATCTCTCATTATTTTCTCAGGACACTGTTGTGGTGACCAAACACAAAATCAACAATGCCACACACCACAGTCCTCAACACTTAACACAAGACTGCAAAGGATTATAACTTAAACTTCCATATTATTCTAAATGATGTTTTTCTTCTAACATACATCAAGCTAGATATTCAACCAACCTTACTGAGATTCTGTACCACATTCCTAAATTCCCCTCCCAACTGCGAACACAGTGAGCCCTCAAAGTCTCCGAAACAAGTGCACAGCACAGCAGCGGTGACGAGGCCACGAGGGCCTGACTAACTGTACGAGCCCGGGAAGAAAGTAAATTCTGAAAAGCCACAAACAAGTTCTAATCTCAGCTCGAGCTAGATTGCCTTAAAACTTTAGAATCCAGAAAACTTGGACAGTTTCCTAGATGATAAAGGTATAGAAAAGGGTTTTCTAAGTAGAATTCTATTTGCCCAAGAATTAAGGCCAACAACTGATAAATAGGATTTCATAAAACTAAAAAGCTCCTGAAAAGCTAAGAAACAGTGAGCTGAACAGGAGGTACACAGAATGGAAGAGAGCCCTTACCAGCTCTGACTCTGACAGGATTAATATCCAGAACACACAACTCAAAATCAAAGAGCAACAACCAACAACCCATTTGAAACCGAGGCCTGAGTAGAGACTTTTCAAAAGAAGAAACAAATGGCTAAGAAATAGTTCAATAAATGTTCACACTCCCTAGCAATTGGGAAAATTACAAATCAGAAAAGTCCTTGAGACTTTTATCTTACCCCAATCAGAATGGCAAAAAGACCAATGGGATAACTGACAGCAAATGCTGGAGGGGAAGTGAGGGAGTGGGTAGACTGCAAACTGCTACAGCTCCTAGGGGAAGTAGCGTGGAGAATCCTCGAAAAGGAAAAGTAAATCTCCCACACGACTGAACAGACCATTCTTTGGCATATGCCCAAAGGACCTGGCAGATACTTGCTACCTACCTGACAGATCCTACTAAATACAGACACTTGCTCAGCCATGCTTACTGCTGCTCTAACCACAGCTAGGAAACGGAACCATTCTGAATGTCCTTCAACTGGGGAGTGAATAGTGAAAATATGATACATACACACTATGGAATACTATGCAGAAGTTAAGAAAAATGAAACCATGAAATCTGTAGGCAAATGGATGGAAATAGAAAGGACTACATTGAGTTAATCCAGTCCCAGAAAGACAAACATCACATATTCTCCTTCACGATAGCTCTTAATTCAAATCTTCACATTTTACTCTATAACCTAGAGTCAGAAAAATAGCAGAAGCCAGAAAACTAGCAAAGGAGCATGGGGGAAGGTGAGTACAATACAGAAGAGAGTAGCAGGGAGCAGGGTAAATGTAATTTGAAGAGGAAATGGGAGAAATGGGGTGGTGGTGGGAGTGGGAAGTGGGACAAAGGTCAATGCGTAAGAGGAAGGAGGGTATAGTAAGAACATCTGAAAAAGTCATAAGAAATCTTTTTACCTATTTACCTAAATTATACACATAATATATCTAAGTCTATATGTGTTTATGTTTATATATGTGTGTGTGCGCGTACACACACACACACACACGCATAATCTAAATAAAATTTTCCCACCTTGGCCGACAATGTTTTTCCCCCCAAAAGCTATAGACTATCTCACAAAAACCCCAAAACCAGGCATTAGAAGCCCCCTTATGAGCTGTTGGTCAGGGGAGTCCAAGAAACTCCCAAAATGCTATAGCTCACTGCAGCTGCCTCTGGCTGCCTCCTAGAAGTTGAAGGTAAATCCCTATTGCTGAAGACACCACCCATTTCATACACCAGACCAGAAGAAGACCCAGGCTGAATCTAACCTGAAAGCCTCCTCCCAAACGGAGCAGCTTTTATGGTACCAGAAAATCCCATGCAAGCGTTGTGTCCTGCCTATGTGTCCAGCTCTGATGCTTGCATCCTGCCTATGTGTCCAGTTCTGATGCTTGTGTCCAGCTCTGATGCTTGTGTCCAGCTCTGATGCTTGTGTCCCACCTATGTGTCCAGCTCTGATGCTTAGGAACTACACCAACCAGCACGGCAGGGTAACCACATGGCACTCATATCTCGGTGGTAACCAACATGCCTGGTACTGGAAACCTAGCCAGCTTATCTGGAGCTGTAGGTTTGGGGGGAGACCTACAGCCATCACTTCACAAACCCAGCATGATCCCTGACTGCACTTCACTGTTTGTCTTTATACCTACAGGCAACTAGCCTTCACCCCTCCACAGCAACAAACAAACAAACAAAATCATGACAGACCACGACATTAACTAAAACGCAGAGAACGAGTGATCATCTGGTGCCAGCCCCAGCCGACCCATCCACACGCAACTCCTGCACTCAAGGCTCAGGGACACTACGGAAGAGAGAGCAGACAACCGTAAGAAACAGAGGAACAGGGTATCTGCTATGAGACTGAGTCTCCCAGGAAGGTAAGGAACACTACACCCATGAACAAAGAACTTAGTTGACTAAGGAATGCTGAGAGTGAAGAAATGGCCTTCCCCAGAGACAAGCCCTCCAACTGATATGACACCAGTGGTTAGCCCTGAAATCATTTAACATATAAGCAACATTACACAAACTGGGCATGCTACAGTTGTACATTTAGGAATACACATATGCTAGAAGGAAGGAAAAAAAGGTCTGAGACCATGAATTTAAAGGGGAAGAGTTGGAGAGAGGAAAGGGAAAGGGGAATTTATGTAATAATATTTTAATTTCAAAATAGTTTTAAAAAAAAGCAAAACCCTAAGATTATAAACTGGAAGACAAAACTGGAACCCGAAAGAGGCATTCAGTAACAGGGCTCTCTAAAACCTTGGTAAACAGTCTACCAGGCTCCTAATACTAACTTTCATGACATTTCAAATGAAACTTGGCTTACATGAATCAGTGAGAAGACAGGAATTGGAAATCCCTTTCAAGAAGCTGTGTTTCTAAAAAACCCCTCAGAAACAGAGGCCTGAGTGATCCATCACAAGAGCAGGGAAACCTCCTCCTCAGAGATCAGTGTCTGCAGCTACTCTAGGGTCTCAAATGCACGTGGTCTCAGTCCCTGACGTCACACACAGGACCTAAGGCCTCACCAGCATCTCCTGCTCAAAGCGCCTGAAGATCTGCTCGCGCTGCTGCTGCAATTTCCCGTTGAGCTGCTGCTGGGCTTTCTGCTCTTCCTTCTGGAGAAGCCTTAGCTCTCGAAGTTCCTGACGCCTGACAAGGTGTAATAGAAAGAAGCAAAGTGTACTTTGGAGTAACAGTTTACATAAAAGCTTTAACTGTAGGGTTTTAAACCAAAAACAAATTTTCAAATAATCTAAAATTAACCAAGTATGTACTGCCTTCTCTATTCTTCAGGTTCCAGAAACAGCAAAGAGGTTAAAACTCATGTTAATTACATGGTTTCTCTACTTACCTGAGAAACCTCAATTCCTCGGTTTTAGAGTCGCTGTCTGTAACTATCTTTGATGTTGTCACACTCACTTCTACTCCATCAACAATAAATTTACGTGTTTTCTTCAATGTTTTCTTCTGTCTTCTTGTCTCCTGAGTGAGATTTCATTTGGGGTTAGGCTTTGTATAAATATCACCCATGAAAGATATTTTCTTCTTTAAAAATGAAGACGTCTCAACAGTCATGAATACTGCACGTATAAAACAATAGGAATCGTCTGTGCAACAGCTATTATCATCTCATACCTACATTGAGAACTCACACTCAACTTTGAAGATGAAAGAAAAAAACTTTAATTTTAAGTGAAATTGGGCATTCTGGTCATGTGCATATAAAATCCTATGACACTGCATAATTTGGCAAAATAATAATAAAAATTTCATATAAACAGGATAACTTTTACATATTAACCTTTTCATCTTTCACTTTGTGGATTCTCACCCCTACAGGGAGACAATTACTTTGTTTACTGGAGATGGAGGGTGTAGAAAGCCACACCCAGCACTCAAGAGTCTGATGAGAGGTTGGGGGGCTCCATACAAGATTCTAGAAAGAAACAAGAAACACAGGGAGGGAATGAAAGGGAAAAAAAAAAACTATGAAAGGAGAAGGGGAAGAGAAAGAAGGAAACAAAGGGGAAAGGAGGGGACCAAAAGGGGAAAGAAAAAAAAGGAGTACCAAAAACTCCCTGGTGGAAGAACAGGCATGAAATTGAAAATGTGTCAGAATTCAGGTTTGACCCAGCACCTTCCAGCCACCTCACTTCTCCATCCTCCAGTTCTAGGGCCAAAATGTGCCTTCCAAACTGGACTACGGCAGCAGCCCCAGCTGCTAACACTGGCATGCTTTAAATGTATGCACATGTACCTGAGAGCACGCACACGCTCGCGCTCGCGCTCTCTCTCGCTCGCTCGCTCTCATAAGCACGCACGCACACACATTCCTTAACCTATAAATTTCACATTTCTCCAGTTTCTACAATAAGGGATAAGCAATTAGCATTCCCTTAGTTCTCACATAATAGCTACAGTGAAAGAGAACTAACTTCGCCCATAAACATTCAAAGTAACAAACACCCCCATTACTACATACCCTAACCCTCAGGAGCTTTGTTAAACCTGCTAAGCTACACTGAGATATGTGCAAGAAAGGAGCACGCTCTACCAAAACTTCTAACGATTATTCCCAGAATCTCTCTCCAATTCTTTTTGATTGCCTTATAACTCCAAAAGAACTAATAGAATTACTATTACACTGATATAATAGTGTTTTAGGTTGCAATGAACTAGAAATTGCCAAAATAACAAAGCAAAGCCAAACAAGGCTGCAGACACACTTACCTGCAGAGACACCGAGCCACTGTCCTTGGTTTTGCTCAGGAAGCTAGAGATGGACAAGTTCAGGTCACTGCTGCTGTTCTCCACAGTGGACCCAGTCCCTGAGTCCGTGTCATTTCCCTTTCCATTTTCAGGCTCTGGTGGCAGTATGGTTTCAGGTTTTGGCAAAGCACCCATTTCTCCTTTATTTTCTGTGTTTTCCGAATGAATATTAATACTGGGTATTAAGACAGGGGGAGGTTCGCTGGGCTGCGATGCTGCAGGAGCTTGGGGCTCTGCTTTAATTGGCAGTTCCTGTGCATTTTCTTCTCTCTCCAAATCTACCTCCGTAGCAGCCTCCCCTTTGCTCCCTAGAGCCTGTTCCTCAGCACCAGTAACTCCAAGTCTCTCTAGTTCCTCAATGCTATTTGACTCGCTGACTTGGTCAACTTCGTCAGTCTCTGGTTCCTCCGTGGTTGCCCGTGTGCTCTCTGAAGTGCTGGTTACCTGTCCCTCACCTTCACACACTGCAGACTGCTGCTCTAGCTGCTTATCCTCTACTCTCTCTCCACTACGAGGCTCTTCCTCAGCACCATGAGCCTCAGGGCCCTCAGTGGCCTTCTCTGTTAGTGTCTGGGCAGGCTCCGGGGCTTCTTCCCCAGCCCCACCCTCTGCATCCTGGCTCTGCTCAGCAGCCTTCTGGGTATCACCTGGAGCCTCGTCTGTTCCCACCTCACTGCTTATATCACTGATCACAACTTTTTGAGTTTTATCATCTTTTCCCAATTTCTCTTGGGTTTCTTCCTTTGTAAACCCAACTTCATTGTCAATTGCCTGAAAATCTGCCTCTTTTTCTCCAGTTTCTTGAGAAACTAAGTCCATTGTTTGAATATGTATATCTTTAATTTCTTCAGATTGTGTAAGTTTATTCTCAATTATCTCTTGGTTTTCTTCATTTCTGTCTTCCTCTGGTTTCAGACAATCAGTGTTTGTTTCTAAAATTACTATATTGCTGTCATTTCCTTCACCGACTAAATTAACATCCACAGTTTGTTGGTCTTCTGTATCTGGTTGACTTTCCAGTTTGGGTCTTTTCTTCTCTCTCCCATTCTCATGGAATCCTACCGCTTGGTCATTTGGTTCAGCCACAGTTTCTAAGTTAACATCATTTGCAGGCCCATCCACATCCACAGCCTTCTCAGGTCCCTCAGGAGTAGGCTTCTCACTAAGAACTTTGTTGCTAAATTTATCCCCAGAAGTATTGTGTTCTGTTCTTTCTGACACAGATTCCAAAATACAAGCATTTTGTGAAAGCTTATCTTCCTCAGAGCTGGCAATGCTGAGGTCAGAGGAGGCGCGTTTATTCGCAGGTATTGGCTACAAAAGATTTTATACATCATTAGTACTAAAACGTGAGCTCAAGATGGTCATCTAAATAATGGCTTTATATATCTATACTCAGATGGTATTTTAATAGCTATATTCTATAAAACTTGAGGTTATAAAATAACTTTGAAAAGTGACCTTCTTCAATAATGAACATGATGACAATAGGGGACAAGGGAACCTTGTCACTAGCGTCACTTCTAACTGAAGGTTTTGCACTGCACCCTTAGATCCATGTGCAACCACACCTCAAAGCCTGCCTCGAAAACTCTTCTAACAAGACTCCTGAAGAACTGACCAGAGCACTCTCTGTCTCATCATCGTCATCTTCCTCTTTGCCATCTTCAACTTCTTCTGTTACTTCAGCCTTCGCCTCAGCAATCAATTCTCGGACTGGTTTGTTGGAATCAACGGTAACAAAGGGATGCTGTTGACCGTTAGAAAAAAAAGCATGCTCAATGATAACTGAAATGCTTGTAAATTTTAAATATATAAAAAGATCCTCCTGTGATAAAAACTATGAAATATGGATATAAAAACATATACAACTTCAAACATTATACCTGGAACAAAATGGAGAGGGGAGTGAGCAAAATGGAAGATTGCCTGAGCTGGAATTTGTTTTGTATAATTTAGTTTTTATTTTTTAAAAACACTATTATTTAGTGTGTGTGTGTGTGTGTGTGTGTGTGTGTGTGTGTGTGTGTGTGTACATGAAAAGGTCAGAGTGTCAAGAGTCAGTTTTCTCTGTCATATGGTCCTGGAGATCCAACTCAGTTTGCAAGCTCAGCTGCAGGTACCTGTACTTAGCCATCTTGCAGACCTCTATGTTTTGCTTTGTTTTACTAATTTGAAGGAATTTTGTCAATAATTAAAACAATTTGGTTTTTCTAAGTTTGAGAGTTTCATTAACAATTTTTTTTCAAGATTTATTTACTTATGTAAGTGAGTACACTGTCACTCGTTCTCTTCAGACACACCAGAAGAGGGCATCAGATCACACTACAGATGGTTGTGAGCCACCATGTGGTTGCTGGGAATTGAACTCAACAACTGCTGAGCCATCTCTCCAGCCCATCATTACAATCTTTAAGATTTAATAAAGCACATTTTAAGTTTAGGCATCATGTCCTTAAGAAGGTAACTCCTTAAGGCCAGCGAGACAGCTCTGTGGGCTAACAACCTGAGTCCGAGCATCAGCACAACCCTGGAAGGACAAGAACTCCTGACAGTCACCAAACACACACAGTGCTGTGGAAAAGCAGCCACACTACACACAGGTATGTACGCCCACACAGTTGTATTACATCAGTATCTACATAAATCCCATCAGAGTATTAGTAAAAACCTTTACAAAGTCCTTTACATTTATGCTAACAGTATCTACAAATACTTGCCTTTTAAAATGATCCTAAGGTCAAGTAAAGGATGTTTCCCTCATCTCTGTGCTCTTAGCTCATAACAGTGTCTGTGTGGTAGCTACTCTTAGTTGTCAACATCTGGAATTAGCTAAAACCCAAGCCGCTGGGTATGCTGTGAGGAATTTTTCTTGATCAAACCATTTGAAATGGGGCCTTACCTATATTCCACCTTCTGCAGTAGGCAGATCCACCTTAACCCAGGCCACACTTTCCACCGGCAGCCTATTTAAAGGATGTGGAAAATGGGGGGTGGGGATTTAGCTCAGTGGTAGAGCGCTTGCCTAGGAAGCGCAAGGCCCTGGGTTCGGTCCCCAGCTCCGAAAAAAAAAGAACCCCCCCCCCCAAAAAAAAGGATGTGGAAAATGGAAGCTTTACTTTACTCTTTGCCTGCTCCCTCTCACTCGTGTTGGCAAACCCACTCCTTCCCTGGCATCAGAGCTTACTTCTTTTGGAATCCCATCACATACTGAAGACCATCTGAGACATCCAGCCTTACAGACTGAACAACTACTGGATTCTTAAACTTTCCAACAGGAGACAGCCATTGTTGAAACAGTCATACCATACCTGTAAGTCACTCTCGTAGAACCTGTTTGTACACACAGATCAATTCTATCAATTCTGCTCTCTATCGGTTCTGTTTCTCTAGGGAACCCTACCTAATACCATCTGCTTGAGCTAAGATCTTCAAATACAGGGACAATGAAATACTAAAAGTGTTTAGGGACATAGAGATATACTTGTTAAAACAGAGCAAGGCAATTTTCCCACACCCTATCCCAAGATAAACAGGTCAGCTTAATACACTACCACACTGGCATTACACAACATACATCCTTACAGCAACTGCTCTAAGATTTGTTATTCTGTTTATCTCTAAAATTGTGAGATAATGTAATGACACACTTTTATTTCAAATATAAGGAACAGGCCCTACTTTAAAATAAAATCCAATTTATCTAGCCATCTTCCATTAGAGAGAGAGAGAGGGGTTGGGGTGGGGGGAGGTGCTGTTCACTTATGTGCAGAGGCCAGGATAACCTCGGTGTCATTGTTCCTCAGGCACCATTCACCTTTTTTTTTTTTTTTTTTTGAGACAGGATCTCTCACTGACCTGGGGCTTGCCACTTTGGTTTATACTGGATGGCCAACACACCCAGGAATGGACCTACCTCTGCTTCCTCAGCACTGGGATTAAAAGCATGTGCCACCACACTTGGCTTTTTAACATGGGTTCTGGGGATATAGTGCAGGTCCCCACGTCTGGTCAGCAAACACATTATGAATAACCCACCTCCTCAGCCCCTACAGCACTTTGAAAAGTCAACACTATTAACTGTACCCTTAACTCTTGAAATAAAAGGAACAAAAAAAGATTCATGAGCCCATAACCTCTGCAATAAGGTGTTAGCTTTCAGTCATTAGAGAGAGCATGCAAATAGCTATTACAACAAACAGAACATAATTACACAGGAGAGACCATTTACAGACTAAATGCCTGTGAATAATGACAACACATGTGCTCCTAGGTCATGTAAACAGCTACGTAATGCTTTTCCACAGAGACACCCAAGTGGACAGGGTGAACAATGAAGGGCTCTGACAGTGCATCCTCTCAAAGACAATGCTAAGACACTCTGACTTGTTGGCATCACACTGTCCTGTCTCACCTGTAACAGCTGGGATGTGGTCCACCGCGCATCCACATTCTTTTCCAAGCATTTCTTTAGAAAGTCCTTAAAATTTGAAGACCTGCCAAATAAAATGTCAACAAGAGCATTTTATTTTACTTCTTTGTTATTAATTTTAAAAATCAAATAAAACTCCTTAATAAATTATGTTTAGTTTCACTATATTTAGTATAGATTAGTATTAATTTACTAAGGTAAGAAAACTAATAAGATAAGGCTTTATGAAACATATTCTGTAAATATGTTAGACAGATAAGCAATAGGGCACACGGATGACACTGAGGTGCAGCCGCATCCTCACAAGTTGTCAAAATGTAACAAAAACTGTCACACGAAGTCCCGCAAATACATACCAACTGTATACGGGCTTCAGTTTACAGAACAGAAAATGTCTTTCACACAGAACCCTGTCAATCAGTTATTATAACGGTTTTCACGAGCCTTAAGTCTTTCTCGGGTGTTTTTGTTTTTACTTTATGTACAGATGTTGAGTACCTGCATTTCACATAACCAAGTATGTGTCTAGTACTGACAGAGGCCAGAAGAGGGCATCAAAGCCCCAGGATCTGAATTACAGCCAGCTGTGAGCCACCAAATGGGTGCTGGCTCAACCCAGACCCTCTGCAAGAGTAGCCAGTGCTCTTAATGGCTGAGCAACCTCCCCAGGCCCTTCAGTCTTAGAAACAGACCCCCATCAGTTTCCTCACTGACAGTCTCTGTGCCACATTCTCAAACTTAAAGACCCTTAGCAAACTAGGAGAACAGGACACTTCATTTCGGTTCTTTCAGGACCCTCTTTACAACAGCTTACCATCTGGATGGCTGTGCTAGTGTGGGGGGCTCCGACTTTGCTATTTTCAGCAGCACTCGCATTGGGTTTAGCTCATGATGAGGCGGCTCTATCTCAGCCATTTCTATTAAAGTGATTCCCAGGGACCAAACATCCGCTTTGTAGTCATAGGGTCTGTCCTTCGATGTCTCACACATGACGACTTCAGGAGCCATCCTACAAAGAAAGGAAAATCAAAGTCCAGATGTGTAAATAATGGTCATTACACACCACAGTCAGGATAATGACTATGTGTGGACAGTAGCTACTGCAGACACAACTAACAGCATAAACTCATGAGAACGAGTACCTACCAATACGGTGTGCCAATAAATGAATCCCTCCTTTGAATTGTCCTGGTATTCTTAGCTGACACTCCAAAATCCGCTTGAAATAAATAATCATACAACAATGTTAATGACAGCGTTTAAGCATGATGAATTGTATTCAATGGAGTAAAAGAGGCAAGTATTTCACGTCTTTAGTAAGGCCTCCCTTATTAAAAGGTAAGCAGAACACAAAGAATTTCTTTGCCATTCTAATTCCTTTTTAAATTTCTGTGTGTACTGTGTAGTACATATATGTGTTCATGTGTGCATATAGGGTGTGTGCATACATGCTCATGGAGGCCAGAGGTCAATGTCAGGTGTCTTCCCCTATTCTTCTTCATCCTACTTTTGGAAACGTTACCTCTTAATGAGCTTGGAGATCACCATTTTGGCAAAACCAGCCTGGCCAGGAAGCACTAGGATTCCTCCCGTCTCCAGACCCAGCACCGGGGTTATGAGCATCATCCCCACACCCAGCTTTTCCATGGGTTCTTGGGATCCAACATCAGGACCTCATATACCACACCAGGCACTTTGCCCACTGAGCCATCTCAACCTCTCTAATCTTAACCATCTCCTTTCTCTCATCCTTCAAACAATTGCTAAATTTCTCATCACAAATATACTGATCACATCTAGATACACAAATGATAAGTAATGATAAATTTCTCAGAATTGAATACAAAAAACAGTCACTCTAAATTAAAACAATTACATACTTCAAAACAAATGCCAAGTTTGCACGCTATAATCAAATCAATGGCGATACCTTCCTGTAGTGTGAAAAACAGAAATTATAGCCAAGCCGCCCTCATGACAGCACTGTATCTCATGAGCATCATCAGGAAGCCACGCTACAAAAGCTGAGCTGAGCAGTGGTGCACGCCTGTGCACACAGTGTGTCAGGTTCAGGCAGCCTGTGCTCACAGTGTGACAGGTTCAGGCAGCCTGTGCACACAGTGTGTCAGGTTCAGGCAGCCTGTGCACACAGTGTGTCAGGTTCAGGCAGCCTGTGCTCACAGTGTGACAGGTTCAGGCAGCCTGTGCTCACAGTGTGACAGGTTCAGGCAGCCTGTGCTCACAGTGTGACAGGTTCAGGCAGCAAGATCAGGAGTTTAAAGTTACTCTAGGCTGTATAGTAAGATTACCTAAAAATAAACAAACAAACAAAAAATTTAAAAACTTAATTATATTACAAAAGAAACTTGGGAAGCTTTATGGTTTCTGATTTAAGTCATAAAGAACAGTGCCACTGAATTTTATCAGAGGTTCAGCCTACATTTAGCTTAGAACTCAGAACCAACTAATTATCTTAAAAACTAAGTAAAACGGGGTTGGGGATTTAGCTCAGTGGTAGAGCGCTTGACTATCAAGCACAAGGCCCTGGGTTCAGTCCTCAGCTCCAAAAAGAAAAAAAAAAAAAAAAAGACAAAATAACAAAAACTAAATAAAACATTTTTCTGCTTTTGTCCCAAATAATCAAACAACTAAAGAGAATCTTTTCTTATAAAATTATTAACTTACAGTAATAAAGAATAAACTAATTATAAATTTATCAAAAATAATAAATGAAAAATGATATAATCCATTTTGAGGCCTCAAAGAAAAACTATCTGGATATCAAGGACAAATAAGTTTGGGGTGTTAGTCTTGGTAGGGTGGTTTCCTGGCACATGTGAGACCTGGACTCAATACCCAGTAATGAGAAAAGAACGCTAACCAAAGCAGAAAGGTCCCTGACACCTGCTCAGAAAGCAGCACAAGACAACCTGTTCTATGAGGCCTGAGACGCACCAAGCCCCCACCAAGCCTGTGCTTCAACCACTCGCTCCCTCACTGACTCACTCGGTCTTCAGCTCCAGAAAAAAAAAAAAAAGAGAGAGAGAGAGACATTTTCCTAACCATCCAGTCACTGGAAATTTAAACCACATATGTACAGTGTATCTGTTTGCATGCTGCAGACTTTGGAGAAGTCACAACCATTATGATAATCTTTCTGCTTTTCTTTTCTTTCTTTCTTTTTTTGTCTTCCGAGCAATCAAATATTACTCTCTGTAGGTTGATACTATGTAGGTGAAGGCAGACACAAGATAAAACAAGGCCTGTCATTAGATGAGAAGGAAGGGGGATGGGAACAGACGTTTTAGAAGGAGAAGCAGAAGAGAAGGGAGAGGCAACATGGAGGCAGATGTAAACGATCTTCCCCATGCATCTCTACATAGATACAGGTAGTTATAAATATTTAAGGGATGGGTTTCTATAGGTCAATGTATCTTATTTAGGTGGGAAGTTTATATCTTTATCTATTGGTTGTGAGTTTATTGTGCGGCCATATTGGATGGAGAATTTAATATATAAATCTGATTATTGGGTTACAGTTTGTTGAGTCTTGATTTTCCCAGGTAGTTGAGAGCTTATACTTTAACTACCAGGGGGCCGTTACTGGGAGTGTGGGCAGCGTCCATGGCAGGGAACCGCAATAGGCCAGCCCCATGCTGGACTTCTAAATCCTAGCTGGAACCAGAGAGTTCTCGGCTAGCAGAGAGCCACCAGGAGAGATACTAACCAGAGATAAATTATGGTTAGTTCTATGTGGCCCCACAAGTGTCAGAATTAACTCCAGGGACCAGTGTGGCAAGGTGGAATGGCACAAGGACCGCCTGAGTCAGAGAGTACTTGGGGGGAGCATGAAGCCGCTAACATAAAGATACCTGGCAGTGCTGTGTGGCCCTATGTGTACCAGCGCCAGCACAGGATAAAAGGTTCAGGCATTTTATAATATTTGCCATAATAACTCTTTTGGTTGGAACAATGTTAATTTGATGAGAATGCATGCTATTATGTAAAAAGGATAGAGAAGAAATGTGTAATTTATAGAAACGGCAAAGAAAAGTCAAAATTTATATATGAGCAAATTCAAACTCTTGGGATAATGGAGCCATAAAGAGACACAAATGAGTGGTGATACAAGTCAACACAAGAGTGGAAAGGGAGCGGTGGGGGCTGAGGTCAGACAAGCATGTGAAAGACCTGGGGAGGGGTGGGGGCTGGCCGAGTCTAATCCTCACCTTGTCTAAAAACTTACACAGCCTTCCTTGTGGATGTCTGTATCTTTATGGCACAATAAGGATAAAATTTAGCACATCCCACTACATGTTGTGACAATGTAGAATAAGATGTGCAGAATCACTGGAACCAACATCAACATGGCTTTTGAATAATTTTACTTTTTCAGAAAAAAAATTTAAACAGCACTACTTAAAATTGCCCAGTTTAGAAAAACTTTAAAAGGCTGCATCTTCTACTTACATGTATACGTGTGAATTTAACTACTCCAACTAGAAATCTACATCTAATTCTATATTTAATCTTTATCTAATAAATGACATTCACCATTTATTCCTTTGGTATAAAAGACAAAATTAAATGCTAATCCTTAAACTTACTTTATTTTCACACCCGAAGTTACTTGTTAGTTTAGTAAGTGCATAGCAGTAAAATAAAGGAAGAAACCAGAGTGGGGGGTTACTGACATGATAGCACGTGCTTAAGCAGTACCCAGCTCTGGGTAGAAAAATGTGGAACAAAACCTATGAAATACATTATCATAAAGATAAAATGTTCCAAATATAAAGCGCTTCCAAGTGTTCAATCTATATTCAGAAACGTACAGGAAGAAATCTGAACTAGTGCTTTACAAACTCATGCTTCTGAAAAAGAGCACACCCTCCTCCTTCCTGTCCAGGTGTCACTAGGCACTCAGACTTAGGGATGCTCACACTGGGAACTGTGTAACCACCGCAGTGTTACAGCAGCAGCTGGGAGGAAGTCTCCAGGGCTCCACACCTGGGTAGGCCGAAACAGCATCAAGTCATCCATTCCACTGTCATTCAAAGGTTTAAATAACTTACCTAATTTAATGTCTCCATCTAAGGTAAAGAGAATATTGCCAGCTTTTAGATCTCTGTGGATGATTTTATTGTCATGTAGGTAATTCAACGCCTCTAATGTCTGCTTGCAAACTACTTGAATTTGGGACTCAGTTAATGGTCTCTCAAGTTCTACAAGGAGAAAGTAAAAAAAATATATATTTTTTTTATTTTTCTACAATGAGAATATACAGCTAATTAAATATTTTTCAGTGCATTCCTTCACTGTGATCTTTTCAAAGATTATTTGCAGTCATTTATTGTAGAAGAGCTAAGTATCAACAAAAATTATTTTCCTGACAGACTATTCAACATTACATAATTATATTTATCAAAAATATAATTAAGTTGATTTCTTAATGTACCGAATTCTAAAATTACATTTATGCACATTATGGTTAAAATTTGAGAACAATTTAAAAATCAAACATAAAAACAAAGATATTTACCAAGCATCACGGCATCTACTGCTCCCCCTGCACAAAATTCAATGAGGATCTGCACACAAATGAAAAAGTGTTTGTAATTATACCAAGTTTCAAAGCTTAGCAAGAACAAACGAAAAGCTACTGCTCAATCTAGGCTATAGAAACAGTACCATGCCATACATGAAGGGCTCTCTGTCATCAGCTACTGGCCTTAAGTGACGTTCTTCGCAGAATTCACAAGGAGAACGCTATACAAGTATGCCTCCTTTTCTTCTTTTTTGTTTTTGAGTCAGGTTTCCCCAGCTAGACTCAAATCTGCAATCCCCCTGTATCTACCTCCAAAAACTGGTAGGCATGTTTCACCACACCCAGTTATGCTCATTTTTATAAATAAGTTTTTAATATCTTTTTTTCTAAAATTAGCAAACATACATTGTTTAATCATTGTAATATTATATATACACATTTAAAAGATCTTATTAATCTTATTACTAAAATAGTTCATTACCTTCATTTTTCAATTAATTACTATAATGTTAAGTAACCAAATATATTGTCTATCGTTCAATAAATAAATCCTGAAAAAAGCAGGTTTATTTTAAAGATTTATTTATACATATTTAACTATACATACGGGTATGTACCTATGCCAATATATATGAATATATATTTTCTTGAAGGCCAGGAAGCAGTTAAAAGCAGTTGGAAACTACCAAACAACAGGTGCTGAGAACCAAACTTGGCTCCTCTGTAAGAGCAGTACGTGCTCTAAGCACTGAGCCATCTCTCACGCCCTTTTCTTTAAGTCAAAAAAAGAAAGGCACACAGATTCAAACTCAATTATCACTGTCATGTGCCCATCTTTAACTGTTAATTAACAGTTATCATCCTAGAATGATTATTTTATTTATATTAATGGCTCCCGTTAAAGTGTCCCTCATAGTAAACTAAATTTTTATTTTGCAGTAATAACAAGGTCTATTTCTTAAAATGCCTGAGTTTTTATTTTGTAATATTTAGAAATATTCTGATAGAACCCTGAACAAGTATTTTAGAAGACATCACACCAATAATAACTATACTTTTTTAAAATAGTATTTTAGCAAAATGTATAATTCCACATATGTTTTCCCTCTTGCTAAAAATTTTTTTCTTTTTGTTTTTTGAGACAGGATCTCTCTACACAGCCTTGGCTGTCCTGAACTCACTATGCAGACCAAGCCGCCCTCCAACTCACTGAAATCCAAATGCTCTGCCTCCTGAGCGCTGGGAATAGGGTGTGTACCACCACACCAGGCTACTACAGTATTTTTTATAAATGTTCACCAATAACGATTTACTTTCAAAAATCATTATGTGATCTGAAAATTAATTTGAAAGCTAAACTCTTTATCCTCTGGAGAAATAAACAAGCCCAAGAGGGAGCTCACCCAGCCAAGCTCCAAACCAGCGGCAGCTGCATCCAAGAGAGAAGTCTTTTGATTTCAAGCTACATCTTTATTCTAAGAAAAACATCTAAAACGCTATTTTTTTTCTTTTTTCTTTCTTTTTTTTTTTTTGGAGCTGGGGACTGAACCCAGGGCCTTGCGCTTGCTAGGCAAGTGCTCTACCGCTGAGCTAAATCCCCAACCCTGTAAAACGCTATTTTATAATAAGCTTTCTTGATAGGCTGGAATGATGGCCAACAGTCAAGAGCACTCACTGGCTGCGCCTCGGAGAGCCCAGGCTTGATTCCCAGCACCTACGTGGAGGTTCACAACTGTTTGTAACTCTAGTCCGCAGACGTCCTCTTCTGACCACCACGGGAACAAGGCACGCGTGGTGAGCAGACACAACACCACATACATAAGTCAATATTTTTTAACTGTTTTTTTAAAAAGACTGTTGATAAAACTAGGTTGGTATAAGTAGTTATCATAGTAAATATTAAAATTTTACTGCTTAATCTATTTGTGCCCATTTTCTTAAAACTGAGCAATATATTTATATATAATTGTAACCACTTCATCAAGAGAAGCTGAGCCTAATATTTAGCATTACTCATAGCTTACAGTATTGTATGTTTCATAAAAACTTTAGAGTAAAAATTATAAATAACACAAAGAAAAATAAACCTTCACTGAGCAGTGGTGGTGCACACCCTCAACCCTGGCCCTCAGGACACAGAGGCAAGCGGATCTCTGAGTTTGAGACCAGCCTGATCTACAGAGGGAGTTCCAAGGTGGCCAGGATACACAGAGAAACACTGTCTCAAAATACAAGAAGAAAAACTCTCCAAAAATATTTAAAATACTTAAATTGAAATTACAGACAGACACATTTTGGAAATGTTAATATTCTTGACCAAGCTCTCCCACCTAGACTCAGTGTCAAATACTTATGATAAAATGTTCTAATCTGAAATCTAAGCTGAACATCCACTGAAACTCTCCCTGGCAGATCAGCCCTCAATCAAGCAATATACATAACTAAACAGAAGAGGTAACACACAAAAGGAGCTTTCACAATCTAATTAAATCATTTTAGCTTCTTGGTCAAGGAATGAAAATTACATACCCAAAGATTGTTCTCATAATAGAAGGCATCTAGAAGCTTGACTATGTTTGGGTGATCACAAGATGCTAATATGTCAATCTCAACCATATAATCTTCAAGTTCTTCTTCAGATTTGGTGTCAATCACCTTTGCAGCAGCTAAAACATTGGTCTCCTTATTCTGGGCCTAAAAATGAAAGTATCAGAAATTCTGTCACACTTTAAATGCTTGCTTTTATATTTTAATGTTTTGGGTTTTTTTAAAGTAACAGTTTAGGTTTTCATCAACACCAAGCAGCAGCCAAACCACCCCAGCTCAGTCTACACCAGGCTGGTACATTGCTGCAGGCCATGAGCCTACATTAACATGCTACTATCCCTTCTGTGCACCCTCACATCAGTGCTCCTCCCTCTGGCTGCTACACACTGAGAACTAACAGATGTGTAATGAACGAAACATAACCGCTCTGCTAGTCACCTCTACAACTGCCTGACTGCTGCTAACTGCTCATATTTTCACCTTTTCCAGAATGACACGTAGTTGGAATCACACTTTTCAGATTGGCTTTTATTTAATTATGTGCATGTCAAGTTCCTGCAGGTCTTTTCACAGTTTGATGGCTCATTTCTTTTCAGTGCTGAACAGTCTCCCACTGTCTAGACGTACCACAGCTTGTCACTCTCTCACCTAACTAATGATATGTGCTGTTTCCAAGTTTGGGAATTATGAAGTATCATGTGGGCAATACAGATAAGTTTTCAATTTATTGAGTTAATAGCAAACAACATAGCTACTGGAGCATACAGAGGGCTTAGTTTTGAAGAAAACAGGAAACTGACACACTGAATTCCAAAGTGGCTGTGTCATTTTGCATCTCTACTAGTGATGTTACTGGTTCCACATCCCAATGCTGTCCGTGTAATTTCCAAGTCTCTTGGGTGTTACAAATTATAATTCACGACAGATATGTGTGGGACATCTTTTCGGTACTTGCTTGTCTCTATATGTTCTCTCTGGTGAGGTAGCTGTTCATATTTTATTTTGTTTTGTTTAATTTCTAATTATTGAGTTTTAGAGTTTTCAAACTTTTACCTTATGTTTTCTGAAAATAGTTTCTCCCAGCCTGTGGTTTCTCATTCTTTGACACACAATTTTTAAAAGTTAACTTAAACATAAATATTAATTACGCAGACTGGGTGAGGTAGCTCTCACCTGCAATTCTAGCATTCGGGAGGCAGAGATAGGAGAACCAACACTAGTTTAAGGCCAGTTTGGTCTACACAGAGAATTCCATGCCAGCCAGAGCTACAAAGCAAAAAAAATAAATAAATTGCACTTGCTATACAGAGGGCTAAGTGATTCCAAGCTCTACAAGGAAGAGGACAGCACCCACTGTCCTAGTGTCCCAGGGGCTCAGAGTCTGCAGCTGTCACTTCTAAGCTATGTTGCTTTCAGCAAATGGTTTTAAGTCCGTTTCAGTTTCCTCATCAGTGAATTTTACCTACACTTCACAGTTTTTGAGAACTAAGATAACACATACTAACTATATGTATTATCTAAATATATATATATATAATAAATATATATAGGCATTTAATATGTCTCGCACGCATAGTAAGAAATCAAAAGTATCAGCAGTATTATTTAATCCTTAAAACAACACCGTGATATTTCATCGCCCCTACTTCAAAGGAGAATAAATAAATAGGTGTGGTGGTGTGAGAGAGAATGTCCCCAGAGGTTAGAGGGAGTGGAATTATTAGGATTGTGACCTTGTTGGAATAGGTGCAGTCTTGTTGGAGAAGTGTGTCACCAGGGGTGGGGCTTAAGGTTTCAAATGCTCAAGTCAGGCCCAGTGTTGCTCTCTTCTTTTTCAGCACGTCCATCTGCCTGCACACTGCCATGCTTCCCACCATGACAATAATGGACTACATCCCTGCACTGTAAGCCAGCCCCAGTTAAATGTTTTCCTCATTAAGAACTGCCAAGTTTATGGCGTCCCTTCACAGAAATAGAAACCCAAACTAAGAGAGTTGTCAACAGGCTTCCTCGAGTCTTACAGCTTAGGAAGAGGCGGTATCAGGATGTAAATCCAGACCTTTCCAAGCCCGGTCTCACATTAATCATTACTGTCTAAGAGTACTCCAAATACATCACACCAGCACGAGGGTTACTTTCAACTACACGCCTTGAAAAACATCACACAAAAAATTCTCACCATCCCCATTTCTGAAAATAGAGTTTTCCATATCTTTTAAGGCAAGCAAGAAAGATATCTTTCCTCCGTACACCAAAGGAAACATCTTCGTCCTTTTTCTTCTTCTTTTTTTTTTAAAAGATGTACTGATTTTATATGTGCTTATATGAGTTTGTATGCACTCGTGTGTAGGAACTCATGGAAACCAGGAGGACACTGGATTCCCTGGAGCCAGAGGTACAAGTAAAGAGTCATTATATGGATGCTGGGGACTGAACCTGGATCATCTAATAAGAGCAGTAAACAATCTTAACCACTAAAGCCATCTCTCTAGCCCCATTTTATTCTTTCTTTTAAAGATTTATTTATTTCATTTATATGAGTATGCTGTTCCTGTATACCAGAAGAGGGCATTGGAACTTCTGGAAGAGCAGTCAGTGCTCTTAACCACTGAGCCATCTCTCCAGCCCACCCTTTTTATTCTTAATAGAAGCCACAGCCCAGAGAATCCCATACAGGTAGATCTTGTTTAAAAAAACAAAAAACAGACAAACCACAGGCTGGAGAGACAGCTCAGTGGTTAAGAGCACTGACTGCTCTCCCGGGGGCCTGAGTTCAATTCTCAGCAACCACATGGTGGCTCACAACCATCTGTAATGGGATCTGATGCCCTCTTCTGTTGTGTCTGAAGACAGCGACAGTGTACTTATATATAATAAATAAATCTTAAAAAAAAATCTTTGTAATCTTTGTGCATCATGTCTAGCTTTCCACAACTGCCTCCGACCAACCTAAAATCTGGAGCATATGATGTTACGTCACTGGGGCCTGGTTCCTTTAGGAGGAATGTATGTAAAGCCTGGGTGACGTCTGTATGCTTTTCTCCTAGTAATCACCCTACATCAGTTTGACTCTCAGACCCAGTTAGGACTCTAAAAGTACAGGGTCAGTTCCAACTCCTTACATCCTTTAGGTTTTCAGTACTTCCTTTCTTTTCCTTGCTCCATTTTGCTGTTTTCCATTTTCTTCCCCTGTAGCTGAATAACTTCTCATTTCCAATGTTTACAAATTAAAGGTCTGAGTAAGTAGTTCGGGGCGTTGTTATTGTTTTACTTTTTAGTTCTATTTATCTTGCTGTGTACTAACAATGAATATTACCCACGCACCAACATGGAAGTCAGGTCTCTCCTAGCCTGTAGATCTCAGGATCTACTTGGGTACCAGGCTTTGTAGGAAGTGTCTAATCTTGGGATTCACCCACCTCAAGATCACTTTTTTAAACGTTAGGAATCAGATCTTAAAATACTAATTAGGTCGTTTTTATAAGATGTTTTAATATTATGTGTTATCATTTTATCAAAACTGCATTATTACCTTTAAAAAATAAAATACACTTTTTAAAAACTACTAACAGTCTTTCTTGGCCTTTCAGCTGAGACCAAGTGTGAAAACTACTAACAAGTAACAAATGAGTGTATAGATAGATGCGTGTTCAAACATTACTCGTTCCAAGGTGGGCATGGTGGTGCATGCCCTTAATCCTGGCACTTTGAAGGAAGAAGCAGGAGCACCTCTGATTTCAAGGCAAGCCTGGTCTACACATAGTTCTGGAACAGCCAGGGCTACATAGTGATATGTCATCTCAAACACAAACAAAATAACAAAGCAAACAAACAAAACCCCCAAGCCCCACTTTTTACATGCACGTCTATTTAGAGAATTCAAATACTATGAAAAGTACCAGAAGTCACAAGTCAGGCCCTCCATCCTCACTGCCACACCATTGCCATGCATACCTGGGATCTGTCTACAAGTGTGCACAGCTTCAGTATGGGAATACTGTACACTTACACACATCCCACACTCTATCAGAAGAATGTAATTCCATAAATGATTCACACATAAAAATGCTATCAAGGCATTATTTACAACGATGCTAGAAAAACTGATCAGCTTAATGTTCGTTAATCAGAGCCCCTTTAAATCACACGGAACAGTTCCAAAATGGAAACTCAGACACTAAAATTGATCAATCAATTAACATTTCTTAAATGTAATGGTAGCCATAACACCTGGGGGGTAGGATATACAGTGTTCCCTTACTGCTCTGCCACTCTAGGATACCCTAATCCATCAAATTTTATCAGACCTAGGATTCCTTTTAAGATACACTATTACTGAGAAAAATAAATTGAGTAAACTAACACACATTTGCAGCTCCAGCCCTTGGGGGCTGAGGAAAGTGCCTTCTTCCAAGTTGGAGGCCAGCATGAGCTGCACAGTGAGAGCCAACCAAATTATACCCTACTTCAAACAATAAAAGCAAAACAAAAAGATGTGCTATTATTTTCTAGACCAAAGGAAAAAACTAATTAAATTTGCCAATCCAGCTAAATTGCTCTTGTATATCTATGGTCCCTGTGAATATATGGAACTTTGAATTTGACTCCTGTGAATTACATTTGACTAACCATTATCAGATATTTCTGTTTTTCCATATACTATCATCCTCTGGTCATCAGAAGCTTTAGTAATGAGACACTTTGGTCATCTGGCTGACTGGCTGGCTGGGTGACTGACTGGCTTTATGATGGGATCCTAGCTAGCTGCGGAAACCCAGGCTAGCCTCAAACTAGGTTCCTCCTGCTTCTACCAGTGGAGTGTTGAGAACACCATGCTAAGCTTCAGCACTTGTTAAATGAGCATCTTCCCCAAGATCTTGGAAGATAACGACTCCTATTTTGCAGGTAATACTGCTGATGCTCTCTTGAACTTTCCACAAAAAAAAAAAAAAAAAAAAAAAAAAAGAGAGAGAGAGAGAGAGAGAGAGAGAAATTTTAAGTGAGTAGTATTCACATTGCTTCTTCCTAAGGAACTGAAAATAGGTTAGAGGCTAAAATACTGAGGAGTTGTAATTGTTTAACACTAGGGACACATGAAAGCAAATGATGCAGGAATGGCTACATGATGACAGTTTAAAATGGCATTGACAAAAGCAGCTCCCACTTTGCTACTTTTCATAGTTATTGAAAAAAAAAAAAATACAGAGAGAGAGAAAATTTATCACCGCTGGTAAAATGCAGCATTTAGTTTGTCCCCTTTGAAAAGTACTACAGCTGAGCCAGTAACTAAAAAATACTTTTCCTCTGAGGCAGACAAAAATCTTCTTCTATTTTACTGTAGGAAGAGCAGACCCAAAGCAACCCATCCTGAGAGGAACACAGTGAAGGGTTAGCCCTAGTGAAGAGAATGGAGAAAGAAAAAACACCTAACATTAGGTAATCTATAAAATTCTGTATTGTAACAAATTCTTATATCCCCGTCCTAGATATAATGTTAGACCAACAATGGTATCTTTCTGCTTAATATAACAAACCAAAGTTACATTAGCGTATCAAAAAGCTGCAAGCACAGCTCTGCACACTGGCACACTTACCATCTGAGGGCCCTAGTTCCAATTCCTGGCACACAAAAAAAAACAAAAACAAAAACAAAAAACACCCACAGAAAAAAGGCTTCTACGTTTTCTGCCTGAAAACAATCAGTCATTGGAATGTGGTTCCAAAGAGTCTAGAGCACCCACGCTGCACTAAGCACTATTAAGTACATGACCCTAAAGTCACCTAACAATAACCAAGGCACGAAAATGCCTCACTTGAGGCCTAAGGTATTTTTAGTTAGTTTTGTCTTGTCCTGTTTAATACAGGGCTTGGGATTGAACCCACAGCCTTGAAGATGCTAAACACATGCTCTAACAGCCCCACATAAAAGACTTCATGAAGTAACTAAACAAACATGAATAAAAACATAAGAACAGGATAACAAGTAGTAAAAATTCATTTAAAATATGACTTTTCATAAAAGGTTTCAAGGGTCAGCCATGGACATTCAAAGTCATTATAGTTATATTTGCATAGCTTAACAATATAATATGACCACTATTCATAAACAGAGAACTGTGGAAAAGCATAATTTCCCTGAGTTCTCTACTGATTTTATGCCTACATGAAGGAGGGTAAAAACTAGACTCTCATACACTACTTTTTTAACAGTGGTTGCACTTCCTGGGTGGTGAGGAATTTTTAAATCCTATTTTATTTCTACAGTTCTACATAATATTTTTAAAACAAGCAAATTTTAATAAGAATCTCGACTGGAAATTTAAACACCAAAAAAAAAAAAAAAAAAAAAAAAAAGAATGAGAGAAAGAAATTTAAATGCTCTGCACACAAAATCAAGTTGATTCCAGCCCACAAAGATGTCAATCTGAAGAGAAAGGTTAAACCCCATACATGATAAATATAAAATAAATTAGAAAAAAAATAAAAGACAAAAATGAAATCCAATCCCTAATACTGATCTAGTATTGATTCTGTTAATTTGGCTGCTTCTGATTCTGGGGGTTCAAAGCAAAGGATATTATTTCCACCACCCAACAAGTGGTAAGACCCCAACTGTCCAGAGCATAAAGACACTTAAAATGTCTACCAACTCTCAGATTACATCATCGTCCCACAGAGTTCACAGATTGTTGACTCTGAGCGGCCTGAACATACTTAAAGCAACAGTGACAGATAAGATATGGAAAATTGAGAAAGCAAAGGGTTTCAAGATATATGTTTAAAAATAAGACAAAGGTATACTACCTTCTAGAATTTAAGAAAAAAATGTTTTCAACATTTAACACTCTTAATTGCATTTACAACTGCACTGCAAAAAAATGAAACATCTCAAAAGTAATCAAGAAGACAGAAAGGGGGCTGGAGAGATGGCTCAGTGGTTAATAGCACTGACTACTCTTTTCTGAGTTCAAATCCCTGCAACCACATGGTGACTCACAATCATCTGTAATGAGATCCGATGTTCTCTTCTGGTGTGTGTGAAGACAGCAACAGTGTACTACTCATATACATAAAATAAATAATTCTAAAAAAAAAATAGAAAATCTATACAATGAAAACAACCAAACACTACTGAAAAAAGATAAAGACATTAAAAAGTGGAAACCTACTGTATGCTCATGAATTAGAGGCGATAATGTTAATATTCTGCGTTATACATTCGATGTAAACTATCAAAATCTCAAGGTTTTCTTCAGAAATAAAAAAAGGCCATCCTAAAATACGGGATTCCAAACAACCCTAAATAGGCAAAACAACTTTATAAAAGAAAAACATGTTACGTCGACCCCCAACCATACAACTGTTCTTGCTACTTCCTACCTGTAATATGGCTACACCATGAATCAAGGGTACTGTAAATATCCGTGTTTTCTGATCGTGTTAGGCAAACCCTGTGAAAGGATCAGTCCGACAAGCCCAGGGGATCGATCACCTACAGATTAAGACCTACTAATCTAAAATCAGTAAGCGCCAGGTTCAATGAGAGATCATTCCTTTTCTTTTCTTTTTTTTTTTTTTTTTGGAGCTGGGGACCGAACCCAGGGCCTTGTGCTTGCTAAGCGAGCACTCTACCACTGAGCTAAATCCCCAACCCCTCCTTTTCTTTTTCTAATCTTTTTTTTTTAATTTATTTTATGTATGTGAGTACACTGTTGCTGCCATCAGACACACCAGAAAAGCATCAGATCCCATTACAGATGGTTGTGAGCCACCATGTAGTTGCTGGAAATTGAATTTAAGACCTCTGGAAGAGCAGTCAGTCTCTTAACCCCTGAGCCATTCTCTCCAGCCCCAGAGACCATTTCTTACAAAATGGAAAGCTACTGAATAAGGCACCAAACACTAACCTCTGGCCTACACACACACATACACACACATGCACACATTTGTATCCAAACATATATACCATGTATACATAAATATAATATACATATGAAATAAATATGCAAAGAACTTGAACAAAATCCCTTCAAAGAAGATATGGGAATAGCCAATAAGTATATGGTACATGCTGAGCACCACTAACTAGAAAAATGCAAAAAGAAACTACAACAAATGCTACCTCACTCCTCAGAGAAGCTAACTTACAAAAGGAGCAACATTTGCCAAAAAAAAAAAAAGTGGAGGAGGCTGAACCACGCTGCACATCTGTGAGAATGTAAGATCACACAGCTGACTGTGGGAAGCAGCATCGCAAAAGGGTAAAATGAGATTACATGTGGTCCAACACTTTTCTTCACAAAAGCATTATTGACAATAGTTAAAATATAGAAATGACCCAAAGTCCCATCCACAAAGGAGTGGCTAAGTAAAATATATGAATATATGCAGAGGAATATTATTTAGATTTTTAAAAAGTAGAAACGAATTTCTTTTTGTTATTGTTTTGTTCGGTTTGAGAGTTTTGTTTATTTTTTTGTTTTCAAAACAGTATTTCTCTCTGTATCCCTAGCTGTTCTGATTATCAGCTGGTAGATCAGGCAGGCCTTATATTCAGAGATCTGCCTGTCTCTTTCTCCCTAGTACTGGGATTAAAGGCATGCGCCATCACTGCTCAGAAGAAGAAAAAAAAAGTAGGAATTCTGATGACCCCAAATGATATATACTATACAATGTAATTAAAGCAATCAAAATCATAAAGTGGAATAATGGCCCAGAGAGCTGGAGACCGAAGTTATTGTCTTTAAATGGGAAGAGGGTTAGTTTTACAAAATGAAGAGTTATGTAGCCAGGTAGGAGTGGTGGTAAACATTTTTGTCATATTTAAGCCCACTTAAAAGAGTACATACAGTACCAGGCATAGCTATGCATGCTGGTAATCGCAGCATTAGGAAGGGTAAGCAAGAAGAACTGAATCAAAACAGCCTGTTATACACAGTGAGAGCCATGCCAGACCAGCTACGTAGCAAGATCCTGTCTCAAAATCCACTGCTCCACCCCTCCCCACAAAGAAATATTCAGGTTCAACACTGAAAAGCAGAAAGGTAAAGATGATTAAAAAAATAGAAAAGAGCTAAGCATTATAGTACATAACTATGACCATACTCTTTCATATGGCATGAATGAAGATTAATATTACAGTTTGGTCATATGATAAATCTAACTCATAAAAAAGACATTATATTTCACCTCTTCAAATAAGAAACAAAAAAGTAACTTTAACTGATCTGTACACATTGCACATTCCATTCATTGTTAATATAGAAATATATATTACATCTAAAAGTTCACAATTTTCAAGCATGCATATATATGGGGGAGGGGGATGAGACAAGATGGAGGAAAAAAGGAGGGGAATGGGAAGGCCAGAGGGAGAGAAGAAAACAGATGGGGAAAAGAAAGAAGAATGAGAAAGAGGAAGTACTAATTCAAATAGTTTTCCATAAAAGCACTCCTAATATCCCAGCACTAATTTATAGGGAAACGAGAGGAAATACACTGATAAACTGGCAAGGCTGACTACTATCTTACGGATTAAAAGAAGAAAGGCTAAATATTGTTTTACTCCTTCTACGTGAACAAATAATTATAACCACATAGAAAGCAGAAAGCTAACAAGAAAATGGAGGGGTAGAAAATAAGTTGTCTTGTTTTTAACATTTTTCTTTTCATAATCTTGAGATTAATTATTTACTTAAAGCCTTCTGAAATCAAGTTTTAGAATGAAAATAAATTCGGCAGTTCAGGTTAGTATCATACATTAAAAACTATTCTGAAATTTAAAACTTTTCCGTTCCCATTTTAGTATTTAACAGAACACTAATTTTTATAATGAAGAAGCAACATTTATACAGCAGCAGCAGCATCTTATACCCAAGCAGCTGTGGACCTTGGCAAAAGAACTGTTTCTCTTACTGAATCAGACAATAGCTGGGTAAAGAAAGCACTCTTTGCGTGTGTGCACAAGTTCATCTAAGTGTACACTGGCGTGAGCATCTGCACACACTCACAGTAGACACCCTCACGGCTGTTCCTCAGGTATTATTCATCTTGGTCTTTTTGAGATGGGGCTTTCCCTGGTCTGGAACTCACCACTAAGCTGAGATAGCTGGTAAAGGATTTGTCTGCCTGCACCTTCCCAGCTCTGGGACCACAAGTGTCCCAGCTGTTTCCACAGGTGTGAAGTGGAAACTTCTATTTCTTTGGAAAGTTAGTTATGTCAAATGGTGGTCTGCTGGGGCACACAGGTGAAAGGACGTCTTGCTAAAGCAGACACAAGAAAGAATGTTTTCCTGAAGCAGACACGGGTGAGAGGATGTGTGGATAGAGCAGACACATGAAAGAACCCATAATGAAGGAGTATAAATGTGACCCCACAGACAGTGGGAGACGAGCATGAGCCTTGGTTTGCTCCCTCGCGATTCCTCACTAATGACACGCATGTGTTGGTTCACCTTTCATAGCGTAGTTGATCACCACTAGTGGTGATGTCAGAGAGAAACTAGCCCAAGAACTGCTTGTGAGGCTCCTGCAGGAAGGAGCTAGTCTCTTCCACAGCTTCGCCACAGGCCGGTTGGTGTTCCTGCTGGTGTCTGCCTAGAGGAAAGTCTGGACTGAACTGCCAGTTCCTGTGTGGTGTCTGCCTGCCTTTGGTGTTTGCTACGGGACTGAACTGCTGCCCAAGAAGATCAAGCTCGCCCCAAAGAACTATTGCTGAACAGTCCACTTCCCCCAGATCCTAATAGCTTTTCTCTTCCGCTGCCTCTGCTGGGTGGTGGGCTGGAGGAGAGGTTGAACCCTTATTAGAAGTAGGTCGCAGGGTTGGGGATTTAGCTCAGTGGTAGAGCGCTTGCCTAGTAAGCGCAAGGCCCTGGGTTCGGTCCCCAGCTCCGAAAAAAAAGGAAAAAAAAAAGTAGGTTGCAAAAAACTGATTCCTACATAGGTGCTCAGAGACTGAACTCTGGTCTTTACAAGCACTTTCCTGTCTGAGTTAAACTTCGTAGGCAGGATATTTAAGTCCCAAAATCACACATTAATGGTATCTGGAGATGGGACTTAAGGAAGCACCAGGATCATGAAGGCTCTGCCACAGTCAAGCTTCGAATCCGTTTGTCAGGATCAAGAAGTTCCCTTGCACACACTTCGTAGTCAGAAACTGCTTCCACTGATGGGTTAATAGATTACTGGAAAAAGTTAGGCTATTAGGCAAACCTTGACACATTTACTGTCTCCATGTGCTGTTTCTTGCCATAAAAGCTCTTACCAGATGTTAAGCAGATGTGCCAAGCTCTTAGATGAGCCTAACTCCAGGATCATAAACCAAATAATACTCTATTCTTTATACTCAATTGGTTATAGTAATCAAAAATTTATCAAAATACTTCTAGAATCCTCCTGGTGGGAGTGCAAATTCACAAAAGTACTTATAAGCAAGAAAATCCATTGGTACAGATCCAACACAAATGAATGAAGGTTCACATGCACACATGCACACAGGCATGCATACAAACACAAAAATACTGATGTTGCCAGGCGAGGTGGCATAAGCCTGCAATCTCTACACTTGAGAATCAGAAGCCAGGAAGACTACAAATTTAAGGGCAGCCTGGGCTACAAATTCTAAGCCAGTCTGGACTACAGAAAGATCTTCTATCTCAGTGGTGAAAAGGCTTACACAGAAGCATGAGGATCTGAGTTCAGATTTTTGAAACATGCAAATTCTATGTAGTCATGGTAGCCTACTGAATTCCAGCTAGGAAAGGGTAAACAGGAGTCCTGGAACAAGCTGGCCAGCTAGACTAGCTCAACCAGCAAGCTGAGTTCAACTGAGAGAGCTCTCGTTTGACTGAGTGAATAAAGTAGAGAGGTAGGGACCCTGAGCCTTTGTGCACTTGTGCACTCACACTTCACACACATACTGCACAAGGAAAAATTCCATACACACACATATATGAGAAAAACCACATATGTACATAGATTAATCTTACTATTAATATACAAAAAGTAAAAGTAATCCAAATGCTACCAACAAAAGAATAAACTGTAAACTGTAGCATTTCAAAATTTTTAATACTGTAGAAAAAAACATCAAATGGTCTAACTCATTATATCAAAACCTTATATATAACCTTACTCAAAAGAATAAACTTATATCAAGCCCAAAACACAGCAATAACAATCACAGTAGTACATGTAAGACAGAGCAGCTGCCTAAAAAACTAGAGTGGAGAGAAGGAGCAAGAAAAGAGCAAGAGAGACAGAGAGAGAGGGGTGGGAAGGGAGCAAGGGTAAGGAGGGGAGGGTAAGATCTGTTTATCAGGTACGCTTTGCCTGGATCGGCCATATGTCTGCAATGGTAGAGGCACATCAGGGGCAGAACTGACGACAAGAGTTCCATCCCAGGGAGAACCAACTCCTGAGAGTTGTCATTTGACAACCACAGGTCTTGTGGCATGAGGACCTACCTACACACATACACGCACGCACGCACACACACACACACACACACACACACACACACACACACACACAAAATGGAAAATAACAATGTACACCTGGTTTGGTGTTAGGTAAACAAGTTGCTACGGTGGAAGGGAATGGGAGTAGGAGTTGGCAGTTAAGGAAGATAAGAGAGCAAGAACATGCGAAGTGGGGAGCGGGAAGGGAGGGCCAACCAAAACTAAGCATGTATGAAATGCCACTGGGAAACCTACTTTGTAAGCTAATTGAAAAATGAAATTAAAAATAATAACCTCTAGAAAGCAAGAAATGGCCCACTAGGTCAGTAATCCCAGAATTTGGAGGAAGAAGCAGGAAGAGGCAAAATTCAAAGCACACTGTGTTAAATACATGAGACCCCCATCTTAACAGAAAATGTGTAAGCCTAAGCAAACAGTAGCTCCAGATGGTAAGAAAATACTGAACAGGCCACAGGAATAAAGTAGGGGCTAACCTATATGGAATTCATGTTCTGGATTTGTTCAAGGTAAATGTCGACTCAATTCTAAATTACTGACAGCCACATAAAATTACATCACCAAGCCTGAAATTCCAGCATTCAGGAAACTAAGGAGCCTAGGCTCCTTTGACAGTTCAAGGCCAATCACAGATACACAACAAAACCTGTTTCAAAAAAAAGAGCCAAGACACTGCTAATGGACACCTAGACACGTGAATTCAAATTTTGAGAATATCTGAGCACAGACTTAAACTACACGTCAGTGGCAATTAAAGCATGAGACAAAAAGGGTCCTCATAAGCAAAGGAGAAAGGGAGAAAAGGAAACTAAGGTGGTAGCATGTCTGTAATCCTAGCACTCAGGAGGCAATAGCAGAAGAGTTGCTGTAAATTCAAAGCCAGCCTCACCAGCACAGGGAGTTCCAGACCACCTTGTGGATCCGAGGGTGGGGGTCAGAGGTGTTGGGGGGAGAAAATGGCACTCCCAAATCCTTGAGAAACTCAACACTTAAATATGAGCTACCAAAGAAGCCTGGGAAGTAAACACAGAAGAAACAGGAAATAAAGCCAACGGAAGGCTTTAAATAGGAAAGAGGGGCCAGGTGTGTCACAGGATCCTGAAAACTCAGGAGGGATAGTAAGTAACCACTGAATTTAGAGACAGTGAATCTTAAAACCAGACAGTAGCTATTGGGACAGGGGCAGGGGCAGGGGCAGAAACTGCCCAGTAAACAATATAGGAAAATGACACAGACATGAAGGGCATGCATGAGCCCTGCACTGCAAGGACTAAGTCCAGCAAGACGGACAGGAAGTGAGGGGCACATATTTGTTTCATGTTACCATAAAAATAAAGTAAATCCTAGAAGCTATGAATCGAAAAAGATCACAAGGAATCAGGAAATAAACTGACATCAGATTTTCAACATGAACACTTGAAACCAAAAGAAATGAATGGAACAAAATCAGAAAATTTCTCATTCTTAAAACCTGTGTTTTGAAGTAGAATCTAGATGCTACTCACAGTAATATAAAAAGAAGATATTCCAACAGGCAAGGTATAAAATATACTTCCTATGGATTCTTTCTCAGAAGGCTACTAAAGGTTTTACACAAAATCAAGAAAGAAATCCTAAACACAAGGACCCCTGGAAGTAGTTTGTGCTCCCAAGACTTCCAGGAAAAAACTAGAACCCATTACTGAGGAAAGACATAAACAAAAATTAAAATATACACAGCAAGACATGACCATTTTCCCAACACTACCGAATAAATTCAATAACATCAAAAACAGCACAATGGTGTGTGGGGTTTTGTTGCTTTTTCTTTTGTTGTTTGTTTTGAACTTCAATCAAGGTATTTGTAAAACAAACAGGGAAGTGTTAAGGGCCAGGGATACACTAGAGACTTGAAAAGAATAAGGAGCTGTCTTATTCTACTAGGAGCTTGCTTTAATGCTTTTCTAATTAAGACAGTGGGGTAGTGAGATAGGAACAGACTGATGAACTGAAAACTGCAGAAAGACACAGTTTTATAGTAGATAAAACACTTCAGAGCAGTAACAGTCCTTAAGGGAGAGATCCTGACTGGTGAGAGGACTATAGAACACAGCACACAGGACAAAACTTAGTAGCCTGTGGACTTGTTACAGGTAAAATTCTAAAGCTTTTGGAAGATTAAGTCAAATATCTCCACGATCTGTTTTAGTAAAGAATGCCTTGAAAAGATTGAACTGAAAAATTGTGCCCTTCTGACTTGAAGAAGTCTCTCAGCAAAGACGCTGTAATTATGGTAAAAAGACAAGACACAGAATGAGAAGGTATTTAGGAAACCATAACCAGAAAACAGTTAAAATGATACACATGTACACGTTTGGAATATACTACAAATATGCACACTACACTGAGATGCAGAGTGGTATTAATAAGAAAATGAACAAAAGAATGCTTTACAAACAAATGTGAACCACGACAAACATAAAAGGCATTTATTAATAATCAGACGCCCAAAAACTCTAAAAATATCTAATGCTGGCAAGGATGAAGAGCAAAGACACCTTCACACAGCCGCAGGGATGTAAAATAGGTTAGTTTGACGGCATCTAATAAAATTAATGTCATACTTCTCCAGAAACATAGCCATGCCACTCCTAAATTATGTCTTAGTGAAGTATCCTTGAGTTTTATGTCAGCATCAAAACTTAGAAACAGCCAACATGCCTCCTAGCAGTAAAACGTCAAACAAGCACAATACACCGTATAACGGATGCTGCACAACAACGAAGACCACTAACCACAGCGACAGATAATAACCAAGGTCATGTAACTAACACACACTCAATAACGGCTCTGAGAGGGAAGACGCGGCATACACTCAATGTGTTCTATTTTTATAATGCTCAAACACTTATAATCTGAATTGAGAGTCTGAGGTACAACAGAATTCCTTGACCTGGATGTTGTCAATGTAAACTTATTATCAGCTAAACACACACACACACACACACACACACACACACACACACACGAATTACACATTTCACTGCTTTCTATAAGGCATAGATAGCTAGGGCTGCCAGTTGTGACATAACAAACACACAACCAGGACTTTCAACCACTTAAATAGGTAACAGTTTCTAGACTTGCAACTCAATACATATTTTTCATGTTACCTTTTTGTTTCTGATTAAATGAAGGATATTACATATCCTCATTTACATTTAACCACACTACATTAAACAGAAAACAAACTTAAAACAGAGGTGACTTTT
Organism: Rattus norvegicus; assembly: GCF_021556685.1. Lineage (NCBI taxonomy): Eukaryota > Metazoa > Chordata > Mammalia > Rodentia > Muridae > Rattus > Rattus norvegicus. The sequence continues at coordinate 259,815,172 of NC_141534.1, read as the reverse complement.
CAAGCATGTGAGTAACTGTGAGAGCCACACAGATGTGGGCTGAGCGGAGGGAGTGCAGCTATACGATGGGAAGCAGACTCTGAGAACTGAATGCACAACGCGGCTGCCTGGCTATAACTTAACCTTTTAGTAGTCACCAATTTCTATAGGCAAATGGTAGCTGGAATCAAGTTTTAAAATAGTTGTCTACTGCACACTACCAAAAACATTAAGGTATGATGGCATCCACCACACAAAAAGAAGTCTAGCTTCCCTCAGGTAAGTTTACAACTTCCAGAGAATTCTAAAAAAAAAATAAACAATTTCTGGAAGTGGGAAAATAAGGCCAAAAGTCGGAGAGGTTTAAATGTAAATTTTTGTTAAAAAAACAAAACAAAATTTCCTGTCTGACTCCTCAGAAACAGATGCAGAGAATCTGTTAGTCCACATCACTGTAAAGAAATCTCTGAGCCCCCAGGAATTATGCTGGCACTTGGTAATGTTGAGCTACACAGTGCCTCAAGTTTCTCAGGAAATTCAACTACCATTGCAATAGGATTATACATCAGCTCCTGCGGAGTACAACTACACATCTGCCCTAGGAACCAAGTCAGTAGCTTCTAGGTCCCTTTCCTCTCTCCCATTCCACATTTGGCTTCCCATCCCACATTTGGCTCCTACAGCCTCTACAGACAATAAAAAAATTGTACCATTTATTGAGCCCCTCTGGCTGCCTTATACTTTCTACATATTAATACTACAGATACTGAGCAGGCCCTCTAACGAGGGAACTCAGTCACTGAATGAATAGGTACCTTGCCCAAGGTCACAGACTTCTGAGTTGGGGAGCTATTTAAGAAATACTCTGGTATGGAAGCCCATGCTCTTGATCCTGTGCTGTTTACATTTGATGAAATGTCTTCACACCATGAAAGCTGTTCCTGGTCACCGACCACTTCTCACTACAAGATTCCAGGTCCCTCGTGAGTTCATCGCTGATTCAGAGGACATTACTATGTGGAAAGATCTGAAGAAATGTTTAAGGAAGCCTATAGTTTTACAACTAAGAAAAGTCGAAGTCGGAGGAGGTCATGGCCACCAAGCTGGCTATGACGGCCAGTACTCAGAGTCTCCTCTGGAATTATTTCCCTACCACACTTCAATGCCCTTCCTATCGTGCACCTTACACAGTAGCTCTTGCTGAAACCATATATTCGCCCACTTTCACCGCACTCATTTGAGGGTAACATACACTATTTCTTTCAACAAATACGTGAGGTAATGCATGTACTGAGGAACAGATTCAAATGTGAAACGTCGGGCCTTAATTTTATTATATAAACGTAAAAATGTCAGTTATAATATGTGACAAGTGCTAGAGTAGCCATGTGAACAAGATGTTCTCAAAACACATAGAGCAATCAAAGTATGTCTTTCAGACTGAATAAAAAAAAAAAATGACTGGGATTTTGACAGAACGCAGTCAAGGCACGCATTACAAGACAAAGTGTACCATGCTTGGAAATTAGAGGACATGCTTTCTACTGAATGGAGTTAAAGTAAAAACACTTAACTGCATATGAGAACAGGAGACCTGAGTTCAAGGCCAGACTGAACCAATGTGGCCATGAACTAGGTGGACACTGCCACGTACCTGCTCACCTCCCAGGACTTACATAGGACACAAATTATATGAGACTTCAAAGTCTAGAATTTATGTTTTCACTTCTAGGCAACCTGTGGGTCCTTCCCCTCAAATGTGGCTCATAAGAACCTCACCCTTCAGGAAGTAAAAAAGTATTCCAATGACATCATTCATATACTTCCTAAACAGTGAACATTCACACCTCTGTGTTGAAACATCAACCCTCTATTGAAATAAATAAATACTCGTGTATTTTTTTTTTAATTCCTCAAGCACTGGTATTGCCTTCTAGCCAATGCTTATCATATTTCAAAACTAGGGTGAGATGCAGATTTTCTTCTGGAAATTCTGTCAGAAATTCCACCCCATGTGGCCAAGCGACCAACTCAAGAACACACTCCAAGCTGGCAATCATCTTGTGCTCGTTTTATTTCAACTATAGATACTGCCAGCTAGATGTACCCATCTCCAAAAAGTTACCTGTTTCATGCACACAGGCAAACGCCATTAGTAAACAAACACTAGCACAGTGAGAAGCTACTGAGCTTCCGATTTTAAAAGACACGAGGGCCACAACCGCCCGCTCCTCCCATTTAAATTATACTCATTCCTTTCGGAAGTTTGACAGGGTAGACTGCAGAACCGTCACTACTGAAGCTGCATCCGGCCCCAAGGTATTCAGTAAGCCCGACCTTCCGAGCCGCTGCTTGGATGCTGAGCTGAAGTTTCAACCTACAAAGCCAAGGAGCGGGCAAGACACGGCAAGGGCTGTGGGGGTGAAGTCCTCGTGCCACTCCGGACAGGCGGGCGTTTCATCTCCTAAACCAACTTCCCGTTTTCTCCCTCTTACCTTATACACTTTCCCAAAGGCTCCGTCGCCCAGCTCTCCGATAATCTCCCAAAACTCCTCGGGGTTCAGGTCTCTCTTCACGTGTTCGTACTGTTTCTTCTTCTTCTCGCTCCCCAACTTGAAGATCTTACGGAAATTGAAGAAGGACATTTTTCCAGCCCAACAGAGCCCCTTGCACTTAAAGGGCTAGGAACAATAAAAGGCAAAGTTTGTGGCGCGTCGTCTCCCGCGCGAGCCCGGGGTCCGGGCCGCTCCCGCCGGGCGCTCCCCGGAGAAGGCGGGGCGCCGACAGGGCTCCGGCCCCGGAGGGGGGCGCGCGGCCGCTGCGAGCCGGGACGGGCCAAGCGGCGCGGTGGGCACCTCGCTGGTGGACCCCGGAGGCTGCACCTGCCCGGGCGCTCGCCCCCGCCCCGCACCGGGCCGCACGGGTCCGAGCGGCGCGGACGCCCGCGGCCCGCGGCGCCTTAGGCCCGTGTCACCGTGCGTCTCCCGGGGCGGCGGCCGCTCCGGGCCCGGGAAGCGGCCGGCGCCCACCGGGCGCGCAGTGGCGAAGCCGAGCTCTCCCGCTGGGGCACCGCGTCTGCTCCGAAGCGTCCGCTCCCGCTGCGCGACGCCCGCGCGTCCCCTCGGCTCTGGGGCGCCGCCGCCTCGCTCGTCGCCTCAGCCCACACAGCCTCGGACTGCAGCGCGCACGGACGCCGACGCCGACTCGCGGCGCGCCCGAGCTCCTCGGCCGCGCGCTCGCGCTCGCGCTCGCCCGTCCGGTGACGCGCCCCACTCACCGCGCGCTCGCGAGGGCGTACCCTCTGGCCCCGCGCACGCGCGTTGGGTCCGCCGGGCTGGTGGCTGGGCGGCTCGCTGGCGCCTGCGGCGGGAGGTGTGGTGGATGTTTGAGCGCCTCCATCCTCCCAGAGTGTTTCACGTTGACCTCCGTGAGCCGGAGAGTCGTTGACGAGGTCTCCTTCGGCGCGACCCTGTTGATTGCGCTGGCGGATGTTGCCTCATTCTGCACAGGGGGAAGCGGGAAAACAGGCTTATGCTAGTTGGTCCCTGAGAGTGGACTGTTTCCGCTTCAGAACCCGTACAAGAGTCCAGTGAGAGGGAGAGTGGGAAGCCACAGTCCAGTGACTTTGAATAGAGCATCAGATTCCCCTTTGCGATGATCCCCATAGTCCTTACTGGTAGGTTGCAGCATAGATCAAAAGCGACAATAAAAAGGAACCCTTTGCACGGGGCCTGCACCAGCAAGTGCTCAATCTTAACTCTGCTCAATAGAAGGGTAGTGCAGACCTAGGTTGTAAAAAGATTGTTTAAAAGGTATAGGTGTGGTGGAGACCTGGGGAAGGAGCCAGGGGAAGAATACGAGTTCGAGACCAGCCTGAGCTACATAAAGAAGCCCGGTCTCATAAAGTAAAGAGGAAATTGTTTAAACTCGATTCTGGAGTGGTGACACTCCCTTAAGGATAACCTCCGGGTCACCTCCACAGCCAGAAAACTGGTGCCGCCCTTCCTGAGTCTCACCTGAGCTAATCCAGCCGGGGATTCTAGATTTGCTGGGCCTTTGTGGGTGTTGCCTGGAGTCTGTCAAATAATTTACCTTCCCCTCCTCCATCTGACAGAAGCCCTTTCCGGTCAGAGGCGGGGACACCCACCAAGGTGTCCCAAGTGCTGGGCCACATTCCAGGGTAGGAGTAGAAAGCAAACCAGGAAATGAGTGAAAGAACCACGAGGAAAACGTTTTAAAATTGAAATAGTAGAGGACAAACGATGAAGCCTATGACCACAAAGGGGACAACAGTAAGCGCTTACATTTGGGGCTGGAGAGATAGCGCAACAGTTAAGAACATTTACTCTTAACCACGTTTTTTGCTCCAACCTCAAAAGGTAGCAGCTTTCCAGTAAAAGGCTTAAGATTGGTTTTTCAAGATCCTTCTGATTGTTCAAGATATTTTATGTATAGTTGATATACATTGAACCGCATACATTAAAAATATACACTTTCATATATTTAAAGTTACACACACCATGAAGTAGACCTAGTCAGTTTTAATACCATTTATGGAGAAAAGGAAGAAAGGTATAAAGAATAAAATAAAAAGTACTACAATTTCACCATCCAACATAACCACTGGTAAGATTTTTCTCATATTTTCAAACAGGGCTTTTTTTTTCGTGGATTAACTTTATATTTTTATATAAATTGGATTACACTCTGTATAAAGATGTCTGTCTAGCACTTGCAGGGTTCCAGTATAATCTGTATTGTTCTGTTTCATAACGACAGATTTGGATCGTTTACAATATTTCTGCATCACCGACAGATACCTTTGTATACAAATCCTTTCTCACAGTCCACCATACATGATTACTTCCTCAGTGTAAAGCACCTGAAGCAGACTTGGGTGAAAGGCTGGGGTTCTTCTCGTTGCTGTTCATTTCAGAATAGGAGAGGCTTTCTCGGCTTCCCAGAAGATTGCATACATACATGTTAAATCTTAAGAAGTAAAAGTTAGGCGAGACAGTTCATACCTGTAATCCCAGCATTCCTGAGGCTGACAATGAATTCCACGCCACCCACAACACCTCGTGGGTTTTAATTCCAGCCTGACCCTACAGTGTGAGATTCCATCTCAAAAATAAAATACAGGAACTGTAATCTAGGGAGCCGTCTATGCCTCTCACCGTTTGAATTCTTCCTCAGTCAGATTCATTCCTGGTAAAAAGCTAAGGCTGGGCTAGGGAGGTGGCCCAGTGGGGAAAGCACTGTTGGACATGTTTGAGGACCTGAGTTCAATCCCAGCAGCCATGTAAAGCCAGGCAGAGTACCTTGATAACCCTAGTGCTGGGGGGAGGGAGAGGAGAGGACAGACTGACCCCAGGGACCTCAAACACCAGGTTCAGTGAGATAAACTATCTCAAAAAAATTAGGTAGGGAATAAGAGACAAAAACATCCGACCTTGGCCTCTGCCTCCACATGCACAAAAGTGCACACATGTGCACTTGCACACAGCTAAGACTGTAATAGTAGATATATTCAATACATTCCTGACAGGCACCATTGCTATGGCTCCATGAGTATCTACCTATTTTCAAACCCTTCCTTAGCTACGAGCAGATTTATATGTGTCAATCATACTTCAATAAAGTGTTTTCTAAAAAAGTAAATTCAAATAAACGAAAAGCAGCCAATATAGTAAAGAAGATAGCCAGAGGACAAGGAGGAAGACCAAAGCCCAGGGAGGTGAGTGGATCTCATCTGTGGCTCCTCTAAGGAAAGTGTCTGCTGCTCTGTGTTTAGAAAGTAAAAACATGGGAGCTGAGAGAGAGCTTAACTGCTGGAGAGACAGCTCAGCAGTTAAGAGCACTGACTGCTCTTCCAGAGGTCCTGAGTTCAATTCCCAGCAACCACATGGTGGCTCACAACCATCTGTAGTGGGATCTGATGTCCTCTTCTGGTGTGTATGAAAATAGCTACAATGTACTTATATACATAAAATAAATAAATCTTACAAAAAGAAAAAGTAAAAACACTAAGCAAAGGAAAATTTCAGATATATTAACAACTATAAATATTGTCATAGTTTTTTTTCCGCATATATTGTGGAAAAAATAAGTGGACCTCTTTTTTTTTTAAAGATTTATTTATTTTATATATGTGAGTACACTGTCACTGTCTTTGGACACACCAGAAGAGGGTGTGTGATCCCATTACAGAAGGTCGTCCGCCTCCATGTGGTTGCTGGGAATTGAACTCAGGTCCTCTGGAAGAACAGTCAGTGCTCTTAACTGCTGAGCCATCTCTCCAGTCCATAAGTGAACCTCTTAAGAAAATGTTTTAAAATTAAAGTACTAGGCATGGCCAAAGATGCTAAGCCTATGAATATGAAGTAACTTGAAGTGGAGATAATTAAAAGCTCTCAAAGTTGGGACTGGAGAGATGGCTCGGCAGTCGAGAGCATTTTGTTTTTGGAGAAGATCCAGGTTCAGTTGCCAGCACTAACCTGGTAACCCACAATGTTCCATAACTCCAGCTCCAGGAGATTTGACACCTCTTCTGACCTCCATCAACACAAAGCATGCACAAGGTATATGGTACACGCAGTCAAAACAGAAGTTCTAGAATGCTGTTGCAAAGCCGCGAGTGATAAAACGCACTTATAATCTTAGACTCCGGAGCTTGAGACAGGATGACTAAGAATCCAAGATCAGCCCTGGAAAAGTAGTTGAATTCTGACACCGCCACTACCACCTCCCAAAAAAGCCTTCAGAACATAACAGGGCCAGCACACATACGAACTCAGAGACTAGGGAGCATGCGCAGAGCCTCCATGTCTCCGCATGAGATGGGGTCCTAGAGCAGAAAGGAGAAGCGGGCCTATGCCCCCACCCATACCCCAAAACCTGTCTCCAACTGATCCACTAGCAAATGAAAATGTAGTTGACCAATGGAAAATGAAGTCAACGGTATCTTTAGAGGTTCCCTGACTCATAACGTCTGTCGCATTGGTGTTCTTTGTCTTTTAGTTTGGGAGTAATGGTTTCTTATTATTTTTACTCTATTTTATTAATATTTTTCTTCTCCCTTTTCACCCTACAGGTCCTCTGTGTATGTTATTATGGCCTCTAGTTTAGCAGTTTTTATGGGACTACTAAGTGTACAAATGAGTGGGTCTCTGTTTCTTGTGTCTTCTCTTGGGCTCTTTCCTTCTGTTTTTGTTCTGTCCAATTCCCCTGTGATAGCTTTGGTTTATCGCGTTATATTTTTTCTTTTTCTTTTTCTTTTTCTTTTTCTTTTTTTTTTTTTTTTTTTTTTTTTTCCGGAGCTGGGGACCGGACCCAGGGCCTTGTGCTTGCTAGGCAAGCGCTCTACCACTGAGCTAAATCCCCAACCCCTATCGCGTTATATTTTATTTTATCTTATTGTCGTCCCTTAGAAGCCTGTTTGCTTTCTAATGATTTGACAGTAAGGGGTGGATCCAGATGGGAAGGGGAGAGGGGAGGAGCCGGGAGCGGTAGAGGGTGGGGAAAGTGTAATCAGGATATATATTATGTAAGAAAAAAATCAATTTTCAATAAAAGGAAAAATAAAAGAAGTTTAAATAGGCACTTAGCATACATTAAGCGCTCATTAGATAGCAAGCCCTAAGTCGTTTATATACATCATCTTTCAACACTGTCATTAGTCAATCTCTCTAGCTGTTTTCAGTGGCTGGCTAGAGCCCCACATCTACTTAGGTCCTAATTTATTGGACACCTCCCTATTGGTGGCATTCAGGTGGCTTCCAGAGTTCGCCATTATAAACACTCCGTACAGTAGCAGGCAGATACGAGCATCTTTGTGTAATTCTTCTGATTGTTTTCCCTTAAAGCACAATCCAGGTAGAGTTGAGAAGACGAGAGCTGCACTAAAGTGATTTGCCTATACTGCCAAACTAGCTTTGAAAGTGTGGCTCTCTCCAACTTAGACTTCCATCAACAATGCCTGGGTGTGGCAATTGCACTGCACCCTCAGCGAGTGTAGCCATACTTGCTTGAATCATCGCCAGGCTGACAGCCCCAAATCCCCTCTCATTTAATGAACGACGCTCGGATCACTGGTGAGATTACGCCTTCTCAGATGGGTTTTTAGCCACTTTTATTTCCTATCTTATAAATTATCTCGGGTCCATGATGGCTACCAGATGATTTTGTTGGTACCCTACTGATGAGATGATCAAGTCTGACCTACTCTGGAGATGTGTTCATAGAGCTAAATAATAGCTTGGACATTTCCACTTTGAAGTCATAGGCCACAGGAATTATTTGATGATGCTGGGTGAGATGCCGTTCAGGCTGATCCAGATTTTCTGTTAATAAACTATTCTACCTACACATTTATATCATTTATAATCAAAGTCTGTCTTTCCTGAATTTTCTGAACGTAAGTAAGCTTTAACCAGTCATCATGTACTCACTTAATAAACAAATTTTAGCTCCATTTTAACCTCACTGAGGAGACTAGTAATTTACCTGGTAACTCTGATAATAAGGATGTCATTAGAAATAGACACTTAGGGTTGGAGAGATGGTTCAGTGGTTAAGAGCGCTGACTGCTCTTCCAGAGGTCCTGAGTTCAACTCCCAGCAACCACATGGTGGCTCACAAGCATCTGTAAATGGGATCTGATGCCTTCTTCTGGTGTGTCTGAAGACTGCTACATTGTACTTATATAAATTAAAAAGTAAAACACTTGTAGAACTGGCAACATTAAAAAAAATAGACACTTAGCATACACTGAGTGCTTCCTACACAGCTGGCCCTTGCTAAACCGTTTGTGTACCTCACCTCATTTTAGCCTCATACCAAAGCTGATAGGTAGTTGCTATAATAACCTGTGTTAAAGGGAGGGAAACTGAAACGAAGCTCTCACTTCTCACGGATAAAGATGGCAACTGCGTTTGAATGCAGCTCGAAAAACCTAACTATCTGGTAATTAGCAACTCCACAAAGCTGCTCACCCTGGCCTCACTACGCTTTGTAGTAACTTTCTCTGACTAAGGTCCCAGCTTGCTTCTTCCTCCCTTTCTTAACTTAACAAAGGCATGCTCCGCTCCCAACCTCAACTCTGTCAGCTCTCAAGCACATAAGCTTGTGAGTGTGCGTACACGGTCACTCATGTGTTTATGTGCTTATCTGCGCAGTATCGATGTGTAGCGATGTGTGTATTGTGTATATTGTATAAGGATGTGCAGATGTGCGACTTGTGTGTGGGGGTTTGCATGCGAACATTGTATGTCAGTACACATGTGTGAGGGTGTATATATGTTTCTGTGTTCAGAGTAGAAGCTCTTTGAGAGTAGGGACTGGGCTAACCCTCTCATCCTTGGACTCCTAAATCTATCCCAGTGTCTTTCTATTGCACAAACTTCTCTTGAATGAATAGGTTAAAGAAAGTACACATTCATTCCTTTCCACTTCCGCAATTCTAATTTAGACGGTAAGTTTGCCAGTCAGTTGGTATTGCAGAGGTAGCAAACTCCTCTGATGTGCTCAGTGGTTAAGCACATTTTTCTATCTTTGGGTATAGTATTTCTGGAAAGGAATTTTACAAGTCCTTTTCTAAAAGATACCTGCAGTTATGGCAATTTATCTCCTGAGACAGATGTGCGTGTCCTTCAGACCATTCCAAATGGGAAATTTGGTCATTTTCTCTGTTTTCAACGTGAAAGAGAACTAAACAGTCACCTGCTTTAAGCTTTCTTCTGTTTAAAAAAAAAAAGGGATTCTAAAAATATCCTCACTTCCAATTCAGCTCTCTGCGTCACAGGGAATTGTTACATCCCTGCCCTTCTGGTTCCTCCTCACTTCTGCTAACATGAATCATGAACTCAAGACAGTGTAATGGAAAAGAGTAACACATTAAAGCCTTGGGAAAACAGAAAATGAAAACAATATGGGCACAATTGGCTTATAAGTGACATTCAAATTCTGTTTAAAAACCTAGACCCACCCCATCCCAAACACCTGGCTGCTTGTGGATAGTTTGAATATGCTTGGCCCAGGAAGTGGCACTATTTGGAGGTGTGGCCTTATTGGAGTGGGTGTGACCTTGTTAAAGTGGGTGTAGCCTTGTTGGAGTAGGTGTGTTACTGTGGGCATGGGCTTAAGACCCTACTCCTTGTTGCCTGGAAGTCAGTCTTCCACTAGCCATCTTCAAATGAAGATGTAGAACTCTCAGCTCCTCCTGCACCATGCCTGCCTGGATGCTGCCATGTATTCCCACCTTGATGATAATGGACTGAACCTCTGAACCTGTAAGCCCCAATTAAATGCTGTCCTGTATAAGACTTGCCTTAGTCAGTCATGGTGTCTGTTCCCAGCAGTAAAACCCTAAGACGATGGTCAATATTGAATTTTCTTTATTCTGACATTGACCAAGTGAGAGCAACCCAGGAGTAGAAACCACTAGCAACCAGCCCTGTAGGCCTGATAAAGTCAATAGGACACGGAGTATGCAGCCCAGAGACAGAGCATTGCCTAACACAGTAAGGCTCAGGATCTAACCAATCAACATCAACAAAAGGAGAGAGATGAGGAGGAAGATGAGGAGGAAGAGGAGGAGGGAGTTTGTGTTAGCTGGTTTGTTTTGAAGATTTATGTTATTTTACTTTAGACATGCAATTGTTTTAGCTGCACGTACATGTGTGCACCACATGTGTGCTTGGCCTGGTCTCTGTAGAGGTCAGAAGAGGGCATCTGATCCCTTAGAACAGGACTCATGGAAGGTTGTGGGCCACCTTGGAGGTTCTGAGAACCGAACCTGGGTCTTTTTTTTTTTTTTTTTTTTGGTTCTTTTTTTCGGAGCTGGGGACCGAACCCAGGGCCTTGCGCTTCCTAGGTAAGTGCTCTACCACTGAGCTAAATCCCCAGCCCCGAACCTGGGTCTTTTGCAAGAACAAGTGCTCGTAATGCCTGAGTCATCTCTCCAGCCCGTCTCTCCTTTGCGTGTACTATATTTGTTCTGTGTTCTGTGTGACAGTTCATCCTCTCAAAATTATTTGTCCTCAAAGTCGTACAAAGGTCAAGAGGAGGGAGCACACATGGGAGAGCTGGGGGGGGGGGGACGGGAAGAAGTGATCAACACACATTGTGTGAAACTCAGGAAGAATTCAATTTAAAAGATTATTTTGGAGGCAGGACCTTACAACGTAGCCCTGGCTAGCCTGGTCACAGTGTAGACCAGGCTGGCCTCAAACTCCTCCTGCCTCTACCTCCCAAGTGTTGGGACTAAAGGAATGCATCAAAACAAAACAAAATATAACGGCATGCATGACCACGCTTGCCAAATAAAAATAGTTTTAAAGTAGTTGTCCTGTCACTAAGCTGCTCTGACCACCAGGCTTGCGTGCATTGTACTGTTAGCACACATGGCTTCCAGGAACTGAAGCAGCTCAGAGTGACAGGGCAGCATCACCGCTAAGGTCAGATCTTTTGTAGCATCACCACGTTAACTGACTACATGATCTCCAAGGGCTTCTGTGGGCATACAGTTCTATTTCCACCTTGCCCCGAGGTTTGATTTCTTTATGCATTAGTAAGGTGACCATTTTTGTTTTTTTTACTGACATAATTATGACTGGCCAGTGAATAAATGCAGGGGTACATTTCAGAAAGGACAGCTGGTAAAACTCACAGAAAAAAAATCCCATCCTCCCACTGAAAAGTATTTTTGGGGTACCCTTAAGTGATTTACATAGTGAGATGGGCAAATTTTTTGAGATGAGAATTTTACATAGTGAGATTGGACCCTGAGGGAAGAGAGGGAGATTTTTTTTTTTTGTTTACACACAAAAGCAAACACTTTTATTATACGAACTATGAATGGCGGTTTATTTGTCTTTCCGAACTTTGATCTTCCACAGATCTAGCTCCTTGCCTTCGAACACAAAGCCATCTGCTCTGCCACACGGGCCGGTCTTGAGGCAATACAGGCGGGAAGCTTGCCCTGCTGAAACTGCACCTCCAGAAGACTCCTGATTTTGGCTTTCTTTTTCCTTTCCGGGTATTTCTTTTGAATTTTCTTTAATCTTTTTTTTTTGCTTAAAATCTCTTCCTCCTCAGGAGTCAGCTCAGCCCCCTTCTTGCAGCCCAGGGGCAATGCATAGTGGGACTGGTTCCACTGTGGGTACGGTGTGCTGTCAATAAGCACGATGTAGTTCTTCCCCAGGGTCTTGGTGCAGACCAGCTCATTATTGAATACCTTGTAGACAACACGAATGATCCTTGTTTTGCAAGTACAACACTCAGAGCCCCAGGAAAAGTTCCCCACATCCAATCTCAGGGCGACGTACTTCTTATTGCCTCGAACTCAGATGGTGTGTATGCGGCAAGGGGCAATCTTAGCATTGGCAGCAGGCCATTCCAGTTCTTACTTTTGTTTCTTTTTTTTTTTTAAGATTTATTTATTATATATAAGTACACTATAGCTGTCTTCAGACATACCAGAAGAGGGCATCAGATCTCATTACAGATGATTGTGAGCCACCATGTGGTTGCTGGGAATTGAACTCAGGACCTCTGGAAGAGCAGTTTTAGTGCTCTTAACTGGCTGAGCCATTTCTCCAGCCCAACCCTTGTGGCTCTTGTTCCAGTTATCCCAAGAGATGGCTGGGAGAGGGAGATTTTAAAATAGTATCAACGTCTATCTTCCAAAAGAGGTATTTAAGTTTCTGCATGCTGTCATAATAGTTTCCTCCTAGATTAAATCAGTCCATCCTTCAGGGATACTCCTTAAACCAGAAGGTAAACAACTCAAAATAGCTTCAGGAAGTCCCTGAAACTAACCAGATTCACTAGGCCCCACCCTGCCTTCTATTGCAAACACTAAAAGCTGGAAGTCACCCTCCTCAGAAGCTACAGCGAAGCTACAGCTGTGTGGAAGAGGTTTAAACCAACCCCCAGGCTGTGCAGTGTTCCAGGTTCCCACCTTTGTGAGCTGTCACCCATGCTGGGGTGGGCTTTGGTGATGCAGTTGTCTTTGAGTCAGTTCTGCTCCTGTAAGAGACCCCTCACCCACATTCCTGTAAGCAACCCCAATAAAGGTCATGGTTCACTAAGTTAGACTTGGTGGTGTCTGTGGTGAGTAGATTTGTATTGTCTCCCTAGGGAAAGTTTTGTCACACAACACTATTGTTAAGCAAGAGCTTCCTGAATCATCTCTGCGACAGTTCTGATTCACAAAACTGCTACGAACAGCGATTACAAACCAGTTCCAGCCTTGATAGATTATTGGCACTGTCACAAGACAGTGCCTCCGTGTCTGGCAAATCACAGTCTTTTCTATCTCCATGGTACATATTTCATGTTGCTATGTGAAGCAGTTAACCAAGATGGCTTCCTGTCAGAGACAAGTGTATTTTGTATCAATGCCAGTTCCGTAAAATGGACATCACTAACTATAATGAGTCAAATGACTTGTGATTAAAGATCCAGTTGACTTAAAAAACTATATATCTCAAAGTTGACTATTTCCAAATCGCCATTTATTCTATCACCCAACAGGAGAGCATCGGTTTTTCATGGCGTGCCAGACAGGCTCCCAGGAATCATTCAAAATCAAAATAAACCAAAAAGATCTTACACTCACACATGAAACTTACATCCCGGTGATCACACGGGATTTCACTGACTCTTCTCAAGGTTGGGGGATGGTTTTACATGCTTTCAGCAACCCTTTGAACATCTGGTAATTTCTGAAGTCTGTTTTGGGTTGTCATAGCTAGGATAGCTAGGCTGCAGAGAACTAGCGGCATCTGAGGGGTTCAGGGGAGGGATGTTGTTGACCCGTCTACAAGCCCAGAATAAACAGCTCAAAAGAGTTCCTTGTTATAGCGTTGGAAGATGGTGGCTACCCCTGAAGGAGCGGTGACTGCAAGAGGGCCTAAAAAGGTTCCTGGGTGCCAACTGAACACAGAACCCTGCATTTGTGTTTTCTTCATATTATAGTGTAGAGTCCTCACATTCTTTGAATGTCCTCCCAGAGAAAGTAGGACCCATGTGCCTTCCTCTTGCAACTTGGATCTCTGGCTACTTAACCAACAGGATGCACCAGGCGCAATGTTGCTTGGGTTTCCAGAGCCAGGACTTACGGAGTTAGCAGTTCTAGACCAGTAAAATGATTCAGCTTGGCTCTTGCTGCCAAGCCTGACAACCTGAGTTCAATCCCCAGAACCTGCACGGTGGAAAGAGAGAACTAATTCCCATAAATTATCCTTTGACCTCCACTAGCATGCTGAATGTGAGTGAGAATGAGCACACGCACATACACACACTCACACTCACACATTCACGCATAATAAATAAATATTAAAAGAAAAAGGAGCAGCTCCCACTCCTGGTACTTAAGTGGGACACTCTCTTGGGGAACCCACACCATACCTGGTGAAGCTCAAACAGCCTTCGAGAAATCCCTGAGTCCTGACTGAACTGCCACAGACAGCTCCCATCACCTTGCCAGCCATGTGAATGAACAATTCTGAAGTGGATCTTCAGGCTGCTAGACAAACTTCCCTTCCTGCCCCTCTGTGCAGAAAAAACACATAGCCCTGCTGGGCCCTGCCCACATCACAGGTTGAAGAGTAAACCACTGCTGCTAGGTAAAGCCACTAGGTCTTCGGGAAGTTTGGTCTGCAACCGGAAGCATGTTAAATTAAAAACTTTTTTTGTTCTTTTTATTGTTTTTTTTTATTCTTTTATTTAGCTGGCCTCGAACTCGTGATCCTCCTGCCTCTGCCTCTTTCAGCAAACCCTACCATTGTGTGTCACCACGACCACCATTAAAAACATTTTTTAAAGGAACTCTAGGTGCTGGAGAGATGACTCAGCTTTGACCTGAGTTCAGTTCTCATAACCCACATCAAGTGGCCCACAACTCCCTAAATATACACTAATGTAAAGTTCTGTGTCTCTCTGGATTAAATCCTCAGACTTGGGGTAGTGGGGGAAAGAGTCCATACATACTTGTGCAGGTTTGTTTTGTTTTGTATTATTTTGTTTAAGTTTTACCCCTACTCAAGGAACTTCTAAAACTTCCACCTTTTTTTATGGAAAATGACGCCCTTCCTCTTCAGACACATAATATAATGTTAGATTACCTTTACAAATAATCACAGGTTCCTTTAACATATGACTGCTGTTTAGAATTACTCATCAAATTCCTCTTCCTTAAAAACTCAGCAAAAAGAAGTTGAGGAGATGGATCAGTTAGTAAACACATACACACACACACACACACACAGAGAGAGAGAGAGAGAGAGAGAGAGAGAGAGAGAAAGTTCAACAAAGGGCCTGGGGATTTAGCTCAGTGGTAGAGTGCTTACCTAGGAAGCGCAAGGCCCTGGGTTCGGTCCCCAGCTCCGAAAAAAAGAACCAAAAGAAAAAAAGAAAAAAAAAGAAAAAGAAAGTTCAACAAAAAGAAAATATATGAATAAGGTACAGTGTCTGTTCTTGTTATTACCCCCAAACAGGCTTTATTTTTCCTACCCATTTCTAGCCCCCTATACACCTACAATTCCTCTATATTTCTCCTCAAACATAACCATCCCCCATACCTAGGAGTATTTGGGGAGCACAATTGGAACAGTGAGCTCTAAAGAAAGAACATGAGGTTGGGAGGAGGTGGAGACAGGGGTTAGACCCGGGAGGAGTTAGGGGAAACAGTGGAGGTGACTATGACCAGCAGACATTACATGGGATTCTCAAAAAAAAAATCAAAATATTATATTTAAAAGGCATGTTCATTGAGCATGGCTGGTTAGAGGATGGAAACTACAGGGTCCAAGCATAGCTTTGAGAAGGCTAAGGCACGCATCCATCTCCGGGTGCCAGGGGATCATCCCTCTTTAGCCTCTCAGACCCTCTTACTAGAACCTGCTTTCAAAATGTCCTCCATTCAGTTTTACGTTTGTTTTGATTGGAAGATGGTCTCAAGTAACACAGATTGTCCTCAAACTTGCCAAGTAGCCAAGGATTACCCAGAATTCCTGCTCCTCCTCATTCACCTCCAGAGAGCAGAGACTACAGATGAGTGGTGCTCCCCTCTCACTCTGTCTTGTTTCCTCCATTCTCCCAGGGGGCCTGCGATGCCTTGACTACCCCCCAGGTCTGACCCTCGATGACCCGGATCTGATAACCCAACCAGGCTTTTTTTCCTCTTTGAACCTTTGTGTCCAAAGTATGCTGACTCTAATCTCCCTCACCAACCAGCTGTGGTAGGAATTCTGGTTTCTAGATTTCTCCTCAGCTTGTGGAATAAGCGTTTGTTTGGCTTCTGTGTGCCTTGCAAAACCACACCATGAAGGGGATCCAGGTGGGACTGAAATTCATTTGTCTGTCAGTCTGAATGGCCAGAGTCCCGTTAAGTGGCCACCCAGACAATCCTCTTTTTGCTGACTTTAACAGGGTTAATGTCCTGCCGTAGGCGACACAGAACATCCAGGATGCCTCATTTCTTAAGTGCTGTGTCACATTTGATTGTTTTCTTGTTGTTGTTGTTGTTGTTGTTGAGACAGAGTCTCTCTATGTAGCTCTGACTGCTCTGGTATTCTCAGAGGCTTCTCTCTGCCTCCCAAGAGCTGGACTAAAGATGTATGCCACCACTACCTGGTCTATGGTTGCTTTTTTTTTTTTTTTTTTTTTTTTTTTTCGGAGCTGGGGACTGAACCCAGGGCCTTGCGCTTGCTAGGCAAGCGCTCTACCACTGAGCTAAATCCCCAACCCCCTATGGTTGCTTTTTAATGAGTTTTTTTTTTAAAAAGAGACAGCCTAAAATAATTCTGATACATATATCTTGCCTTTACACAGATGCATGTGTGTGTATATACATATGTGACATATATGTGTGTGTGTAGGTCAGAGGTAAATGTCAATCACCTTCCACCACTTTTTGAGACAAGATCTCCAATTGAATCCGAGTTCACTGATTCAAGCACATATTTCACCAAAGATAATATATAGAAGGCACATATATGTGAATATCCTCAAAGGCAAATTAAAACCGCTATGACATACTATTTCTCACCTACCTACCAGAGTGACAGGGTTTTAAAGGACACTCCCCAGTAGATATTAACAAGGAAGCAGAACAAGTAGATCAACTCTCCCGCACTGCCGGGTACGAGAACTCGAGGTGGCTGCTCTGAAAACAGCTTGATGGTTTCATAGAGAAGTAAATATATGGGCTGGAGAAATGGCTCAGTGGTTAAGAGCACTGACTGCTCTTCCAGAGGTCTTGAGTTCAAATCCCAGCAACCACACGGTGGCTTACAACCATCTGTAATGAGATCTGATGCCCTCTTCCGGTGTGTCTGAAGACAGCAACAGTGTACATTATTATTTACTTATTAATAAGTAAATCTTTTTTTTTTCTTTTTTCTTTTTTTTTTTTTTTGAAGCTGAGGACTGAACCCAGGGCCTTGCGCTTGCTAGGCAAGCGCTCTACCACTGAGCTAAATCCCCAACCCCTGTAAATCTTTTTTTTTTAAAGAAAGTAAATATAGATCCACCATACAATCCTGTTATTCCACTCCTACATCTACTGAAGAGGAGAGGAGATGTATGGCCGTATGAAGGTTTGCCTATGAATGTTCAAATTAGCTGGAAAGAGCCCAAATAGTCACCAATGAAGAAATGGATAATGAAATTGCCAGATGGCGGTGGAACATGTCCTTAAACCCCTGAATTCAGGAGGAAGAGGTCCCTGAGTTCAAGGCCAGCTGGTCTACAGAGAGAGATGTAAGACAGCCAGGGCTACATAGTGAGACCCTGTCTTGAAAAACCAAAAAAAGAAAGAGGAAAAAATTTTTTTAAAAAATTTGTGATATGCTCCTAAAAAGGAGCACTAATTAGCAATACAAAAGAGCTACAGCTGCACACAGTAGTGTAGACGAACCTCAAAAGAATTATTGTGCATGGGCTGGAGAGATGGCTCAGTGTCTAAGAGCACTGATTGTTCTTCCAGAGGTCCTGAATTCAAATCCCAGCACCCACATGGTGGCTCACAACCATCCGTAATGAGATCTGATGCCCTCTTCGGGTGTGTCTGAAGACAACTACAGTGTACTCATAATAAGTAAACAAACAAATAAATCTTAAGAATTACTGTGTGAAAAAAAGGCAGACCCTCCTCCCTAAAAAATTCCAGCCCATTCATACAGGAAATGGAGATTAAAATACGAAGTACAGAGAGGTAAAAGGAGAGACTGGTTTTTGACTAGAGAGTCTGGGTAGACATAGACAGAGACTTTCCAGAGGAGCATGGGAATTTTGGGGTGACAATCATGTTCAATGATTGTGGTGATAGATTCACAGAGGTCAAGACGTCCAACGACACACCTCAAATCTGTGTAACTTAGTTGTCAATTATACCTCAACGGAACTGAAAAGTACTTTCTAACAGTTGTCTCCTCAGCGGATAAATGCAATCAGTGTAATCTTGTATCTGCTTGACAGGCAACTGACAGGTTTGACCTGAATAGCATTGCGGTTAACAATCCCCAGTCTTTCTGTTACTGTTGGAATTTGTTTGCTCTGTTTTAAAACATGTTCTGTCTCTGAAACTCAGGGTGTCCTTGCTTGCACCATACTCCTACCTCGGCTTCCTTAATTCCAAGTGCACAGTTATGAATGCGTTGCCGTAGCCTCCTTGGCAATCACTGTGCTTTGAAATGGACAAATAGAATAGATGCCTTTCCCCCACCCCTTGGTATGAGATAAGACGCTATGAAAGCGGTTTGAAGAGAAGTTCTCTGTCTGATTCTAACCAACCCTAACAAACCCTCTACCACCCGACAAGGCCTTCCTCCTATTGTGACCCTTCCTGTAACATGAAGCCACTTCATTAGTTCTTAGAACTTCAACTGCGCCGATAGTTCGCTGATTTGTAGACACCGCCCTTCTGACCAGAATTCATTGAGTTCGCAGACGTGAGCAGACCCTCTTCTGAGTCCTGCGCTTCCGTGGAGAGCGCGCATGTGCGCGCGCCTCTGCTTTACTCAGGAGACCATCCTGATTCTAATCTTAGCGAGTGCGTTTCACATGTTCCCCGGTTCACATTAACAACGAGGATTAGGGATTTTATTAGGGGATAAAGATTGCTTTGAAACCAAGTATTACTGCGGCCCAGCGCCAGAACCAATCCTGCTGAACCAACAGCCTCAGAAGTCCTTGTTCCCTTTCCTTTGTCCACCTCTCAAGCTGTGTGATTTGGTTTCCCTAAGCGGGGGCGGGGTGTTCCATTCTGTTTTGATAGTATCCGGATCCTCCAGATGAACTCATTCACAATGTGGCATGCTCCTGCAAAGCCACCCAGCCGCGTTATTTCCCAATCACTCACCACTTTATTGAGCTAGCAAAGCGAACCAGCTCAATTATTAATATAATAGCACTGGAAGATGGTGTGCTTCCTCGCTTCAGGGAGACAGCAGGTTTTTTTTGTTTTTTTTTTTTTTTTATTAATGAGGTTTCTGTAAGGAACAATTCAATAGCACCTTAATTCCCAAGAGCTTGAGGCAAATTAACCAGAGGATTTTAAACCACTTTACCAAGAATTTTTAACAATGAATGGAAGCAGGGTTTAAAAACAGAACACACACGAGAACAAAACAAAACAAAGAGAAATTTCTGGTACCAGTGATATCGTTGTCTTTTTTTAATGTCTTAGCACAAATTAAGCTCATAAAAGACCCGCAGATTGTTCTGTTGTAGGGGTGGTTTTCTATCGGTACTGGGGATTGAACCCAGGACCTTGCCTATGCTAAAAGCAAGTGCTCTACTAACCAACCTACATTCCTAGCCCGAGGCCAGCAATGAAATGACATTGGTCTGTACTTTAGAACAGACAAGACAGCTAAGGCCAAGTAAAAGCAAGGTCAAATCCCAGAGCTGTTCTTAGCTGTATTCAGTGGTTCCGAAAGTAAGAGAATTTATGATGTTTAAATTGACATTAATCTAAAAGCAGGGGGTGGTGAGTGGGCTGGGGGGATTGTTACAGAAATGAGCTCAGTGTGCCATACTGCTCCACTTTAGAACGCTTCAAAATTGTGACGATTCACTTTCTAGGCCACACCCATTTCCTTGGACGAGCTCGCCCATTGGCTGAATGATGCCAGGGTCTTTCAAGGGTCTCTTAATATGAAGAACTCCCAAGGACCCTCCCAAACCTGGGAATCACAGTGAAGTTTGCTGAGGCCTTCCTCTGTTGAGACTATTCCACCACGTTCCTGCCCAATCCTGTTTTCCTCCTTCCCCTTCTACAGATATGGAACCCAGTAGCACTAACCAACACCCTACAGCCCACTCCTCGGCCCCAGCGCTGACTTCCAAAAACTTTTAGTGAGTGGTCAGAATCCCGGTCCACTAAAACTGTTCCTTCGAGCAAATCATTACTATAACCTAGATATCTTCCAGAACTATCCGATAAATCTGCATCTACAGAAACATTTATGTACCCTTTTATCCGCCCCCCCCCGCCTTCCCATGAGCCCCCTCTCTTCCTACGCATTACTTTTTATATAAACAAGAGTTGTATTACTTGTCACTGTGACCGAACCTGTTACATGAGCTTAGGGGAGGAAGGGTTCCTTTCTCTTGTGATTTGAGGAGAGACAATCTGCGGTGGTTTGGAAGGAAGACACGGCCATGTGAGGCTTCTTGCTCTAGCCTCGTCGGACCAGGCAGCATAAATGAGGGAATATTTGCCCAAACTGAACTTTCACTCTGTCCTTTTGCCCTTTTCTTCACGACAGGACCTCAGCCTACGGGATGGAGGAAACACCTTTATTGATGCCCTAGGAGTGTCTTAAACCAATCAATTTGACTCAAATTAACTATCACAAGAGCTTAATAGATAAGTTGCCCTACTCTCGCATTGGTTTCATCTCCATATATTCTGCATAAATAGCTTTTCCTATTAGCATATGCCAATCACTCTGTAACATAACTATAGCGTGCTTTTAACTAGTCTTCCCTACAGGAGTATATCAGAATTATTTGGATGTTTCCCTTTCACGAACACTAATTTCAAAGAACTGATCCTCAACTACTCGTTGCCTAGTTGTATAGTATTATAGCCATGAGACAAATTCATAAGGTAGGATCTAGAATTCTTGGAACAAAAGCTATGGGGATTTAATTTTTTTAAAAAAATATTACCAAATAATCTCCTCCTGACCCCCTAAGAGCTGTGCAGGTTTAAACTCCAAAGAGTGCCAAAGCCGATGAAAGAGAGTGCCTCTTTCCATGAAGGCTCATCAGCTTTAAACACAACAAAACATTTTCATCTTTGCCAGTAGCAGGTAGAAAATACTATTTTTAGGGTCCCCATAGACCCACAGCACCTTTGTATGTAACATGTCTAAGGGAAAGAATTTTAAAATCTTCCCCTTCTCCTGGACCGCTGCTACTGTCTGGACAGATAGTCATGTCAGAACATGGGGTTTGCCGTACAGAATACTGTTTCTCTCCAAGTTGTCCCCTTGGCCAAACAGCACTGATCAGCTTTCAGGCCAAGCTGCATAGAGCACCAGGGCCTTACACTGGGCCTCTTGAATAACAGGTAATATAAGTGTTTTAGTTCTTTTTTTCTTTTTCTTTCTTTCTTTCTTTTTTTTTTTTTTTTTTTTTTTTTGGAGACACAGTCTCATTATGTAGAACAGGCTGGCTTTAAACTCACAGAGACCTGCCCACCTCAGCCTCTCAAGTAGCTGGGGCACGTGCCATCATACCTGGCTACCTTGTCTTTCACATGGTTGCTTCAAGTAACATTTCACATAAAAAAGAAAATGCTACTGTTTCTCCAAAAAGTGACTCATTATCTGCATCAGAGTAGGAAATCTCAGTTTCCAAGGCTGCCACGTCTCTTCGCCTACTTTTCTAGACTTCGTTCTCAACCACAGGCTTCGGTCGCCTTACGGATTACACTGACTGTTTGCTGCCTGTGCACGAGATTATTTTTTCCTTTCGACGGGCGGCTCTTCGACATCAGCATAACAGTATTTTCAGAGCTGGCAGAGTTTCTGACACTTCCAGACACTCTGCACTTGGCCGCTGGATCCACAAAGGGATCATCAGTAAAGAAGCCCACTACTACAATGAAATCTTCTGAACACTTTTCTTGGAAACAACTCAAATATGCTTCCCGCTACCAAGATTTCCTGGACAGACCTTTAACGTTCTCACCTTCATGTGACTCTTAATTCTATCTTTAACGCCAAATTCAAGTCACATGTTTCCTATTAAGGAAGTTCTGCTTGTCCTGGTTGGAAGTCTTCTGTTGCATGACTTGTGAGAAGCCTGTACAGCCAATCTAGCAGCACAAACTTCTGTGCCCTTAACTCTGTTACATTCCCTGCTGCAAAGAGCAGTAACCATATCTTAAGGTCCTTTACCCTTTTGTTACTTAATCCAGTCCTGTATCCAGCGTGTGGTCAATAAGTATTTGAGACCTAGATCAACAAGCCAATGTGTTACTGTATGCTTCTTTGATATCTTAGCCACTGCCTACAGAAAAAAAAGGGTCAGGGTTCATACAGTGGGAAACAGAGAGGAGCTGTTCGTTTTAGAAAGTATCATACATTGGACTCCTAGCACCGTGGGATAAGGTGAACACTTGCTTCACTGATGAGTGGACCCTCAATTCTACAGTTACCGAATAACCACCATATACATTTACTGCAGTCTACGTTCAGGTTGTAAAGCAAAAATAAAAGAGAACTATTTTTTTTACTTTCCACTTTTAATTTAATAAATTAATAAAACATTTGGAGAGGCGGTCCCTTTTGTAGTCTCTCTAAAGTGGGATTGGCACCTCTGGAATACAGTGGGACAAATTTCCCTATCACACGGGCTGGAGAGATGGTTCAGTGGTTAGGAGCACTGACTGTTCTTCCAAAGGTCCTGAGTTCAAGTCCATCAACCACATGGTAGCTTACAACCATCTGTAATGGAACCCAATGCCTTCTTCTGGTGTGTCTGAAGACAGCCACAAAATAAACAATATAATATACATATTAATAAATCTTTTTTTAAAAATCTCCATTACAGGACCTTAAAATATTGATGTTCTATCGTATGTCCTATTCATTGGCCATCTGGGTCCTTCCTTTTCAGTCACTTTTGGAGTCACTCAGGAACCCCTGGTCATGTGACCACCTGCCCAGAGCTAGAGAGTTCAAGATGGTGTCTTCACACGTGTGGTAGCTGGAGTTGGGTCTCCGTGGGGTTCACGCCATCTATAATACAGATTGACCTTCTCCACTGCACAAAGCATCTCATTGGTTTAAGATGCTAAAAACTTAAGCTGCAAAGCCTTTTAAAGTCTACGATCCACATAGCATCACTCTGCCTAGGGAGTCAAAGACCATCACGTGGACAACCCAGAGTCCGCGGATGGGAAATTAGACTCTCTGCGCTCTCGTCAGAACAGCAGAGCAAGGTCACACTGAAGACTAGAGAGACGGCATTCACTGCGGCTGACACACGACAGGCAGTTCTATCCGCTTCGCCGCTGATACTGATGCTCCTACTAAATCTTCTACAGCCCGGTGAGTGTGGGCTAACTACCGTGTTGAAGGAGATGAACGCCTGCGTCTTCTTACAGAAGGAAGAACATGTGGAAATACTGTCAAAGCAGAGGAAAGAAAGTAGCACTCACCCTAAAGCACCCAAAAATGGCCGGCGTGGGTTAGATGTGTATATTCAGCCTGTGAATATTCTAGAATACTGACAGCAGTGCATGTCTGCAAGACTCTGCACACATTCTGGCCAGACCCTGGGTTTGTGTCTCACTCACTGTCATCATGCTATGAGATTTATTATATTTCTATACTGTTTTCGATCTAGAGGAGGGGAAGTTGGTGCTTACAAACCTCCACTAACCTGCTCGGTGTTTTGTACGGACGCATATGCCTTCAACAGCTTTAACTGTTCTTTTCTTATGTAATCCTTGTATCACGAACTATTCCTTATTTGATTGCTTCTGAACCGGCTGAATCGATACAGAGCATCAACAATGCCTTTACTGTCTTTGGGATTCTGGGTGCTTGCTCCCTGGGCCTGTCAGGTGGTTGCAGATCAGAGCAAAGTAGTGACGTGCGCCCTTCGCTGCAAAGTACTGGCTTTGACATTTTAATCTTTTTCTAAGAGCCTCAAAGCTTGGTTTTGGCAATGCTGGTTGGTGGAGAATATAGCATCTGATCTTTTTTTTTTTATATATCTTATTTTTAATGCTATGACACATTTTCTAAAAGCTCAGCGGCATGACAGCAAAGTTGGAGCTTGTCCATCTCCCAGGAGGCAGTGCGGCAACGACAGGCATCAGTCGGTAAAAAGACCTCGAGTCCTACTGGGCTGAAGGCGTTTGTGGCTTGTTGCACAGCTAACCCTAAGTGTTCTTGATCGACAAGTTTGCTTTTCGACAAATGAACACATCTCTACACTGACACGGGCCTTACATGTCCATCTTTAATCTCTCAGTGTTGGGTATTCGGGAGCAAGAACCGGCCGAGTCTGTGCCTCTTGGGAGGGGGAGAGAGAAGTGGCAGCCGGGAGCGTTTGAGAAGAGAAATGCAGCAAAGTCCTCTGGGCATGAAACCTTAGAACGATAACATGGAGAGAAGGGAAAATGGCGTGCACCCTATGAAAAGCAACACGCTGTTCAAAATCACGTGATGGGATTTTTTTTTCATTGCTTTGTAAATCCGGCGTGCATTTATTCTTGTTTATGACTCACCTCAATTTCTAGCCGTCAGGAATAAAAGATTCGGCAGACTTCCCTGGAAGAGTTTTTAGAAATTTTAAAGCCCTTTAATCCACGTATTGAAATCGGGCTGGGAGTTCTCATTTCCAGCCAGTCACCTAATAAGAAAGATAAACTCACGAACAAAGAACTTCACTAATAAAGGGGGGGGGGTAATGTATGGAGGCCTGCTGCTGGGTTCTACTCAGATATCACTGTTTTCAACTTACGAAGAAATCCAAAGAAGAGGTCGTTAGGCTGAGCTGCGCTGTGGATATCCTGTGGCTATACCTTTGGAAGAATGAAACCCTCGCTCCCTAAATTTCTTTCTCATAACAATACCAAATGCCAAACCGGTTAGAGGTTAAATGCTATTAAATTTTAACAAAGCCTACGGTAGCTTGGCGAATAAGTCATTGTTCCTATGCCAGTTACAGGAGATTGGAAATAGCTGCCTAGAACACCAAGGTTGACGGTTGAGCTCAGAAAGAGTCCGGAGATAATACAGTGGATTTTGCCACTAACTGACAACATGGGGAATGTCAGTGTGCATATCTCAGTGTTCTCACTCCTATTACCATGTGAGAAAATTCTATACTACACGAAGCACCTCTTTAATATTAATTCTTTCTTTATAACCATCGAACATTTATTTGTGGCATACCAACTATCTTTCAAAAAGTATTCTAGGGACTGGGCACACAACAGAAAGCAAATGCACAAATATGTATGCCTACATACCAACTAACACTGGAGTGAAATGAGGTACTTTCTGATGGCATTTCATTTAAACTTCATAATGGTCACTGGGTGATGGTGGTACGTACCTTTAATCCTAGAACTCAGGAGGAAGACTCAGGTGAATCTTTCTCTGAGTTCAAAGCCAGTCTGGTCTACAAGGCAAGTTTTAAGATAGCCAAGGCTACACAGAAAAACCGTGTCTCAAAAAAAAAAAAAACAAAAACAAAAACAAAAAAAAATTTTTAATTAAAAAACAGAAAAACAAACAAAAACTTTCATAATGGTCTAATAAAGTGTGCAAGATGGGTGGCAATATGGATATCATATTATGTATTGAAGAGGGCTTGAATATGCTTTCTTTGCCTAAATATAGCTATTAACAACATAGAGAAGACTCAAATGGCCAATGATTATAGAACTGAGAATAATGCTTAGAAACGCTTTTAAAGACAAGAATAAGGGGCTGGGGATTTGGCTCAGTGGTAGAGCGCTTGCCTAACAAGCACAAGGCCCTGGGTTCGGTCCCCAGCTCCGGAAAAAAGAAAAAAAAACATAAAAAGAATAAGATTCACCACTTCCGTGCAGCATAGTACAGAATGAACAAGGGAGAATCCAAAGACTACTTGGTCTCACTAAGAATACAGGTGATCGACAAATTCAAAGCGTTCCACAGACGCTAAGGGTACAACAATTTTCCCCGGGCATAAAAAAATTAATATTCACGCACATCACTGACATCAACATGTAATAGCAGAAAGCTACAGAAACAAGAGATGCAAATCCAATTTCAACGGAGATGCTGGCTCAGGTTTTTGTGTAGAACGTACCAAGTGCGACATCAAGTTCTGCTGACGTGCAAAAAGTCAATGTTAATACGTGAGACTAGTGACTAACAAGATGCGAGGTGCATCCAGATAACAAGACTTGCAGCAAACATGGCAGGACGGTAGGACAGGTGACTAACCCAACACAACATAAAGCAGCAACTCTCAACCTGTAGGTCACAAGGGTGGCAACCCCCTTGAGGAGTCAAAGGACCCTTTCACAGGGGTCGCAGGTCACATATTCGGCCTTACAGATATTTACATTATGATTCACAACTGGCAAAATAACAGGTAGGAACTAGCAACAAAAATAACTTTATGGTTGAGGGTCACCCCAACATTAGGAATTGCACTAAAGGGTCGCTGTAGGAAGTTTGGGAACCACTGTTGTAAAGAAACCCCAACATGAACAAACCATTGATATTGGCAACATTGTTTCACTATCCACAGAACAGATGAGCAGGTAACAAGTTTACTTTGGGAAATTGGCCGGTTCCTGGGGCGGTCTTTCTACCCACCATCCCACCCCACCCCCACCCCCATGCAACTACAGTCGAAGTAAAAATCGTAAAAGGTCTTTAAAACATTCAAAAGATACTACAGGAGAGGACCTTTATGACCTGGAAATAAGAAAGGATTCTTACACAGAACCTAAGAACTAAACCGTGGTCAGTTGAAACTTGTTAAGCAGAGACAATGAAACAACACAGGAACATAGCCAGTATTTGAAGAAAGTATCTGCAGCAAATGCAGATTAATAAAATAAAAAGATTGGGTTCCAAAGAATAAAAGTGATTCCCTCAAAAATAGCTCAGTGTTTAGCAAGCACAGTTGCCTTGGTTCATTTTGTAGGGGTCTCATGTAGCCCAGGCTGGCCTTCAATTTACTTATTTATATAGCTGTAGATGGTCTTGAACTCCCATCACCCTGCCTCCACCTCTCGAGTGCTGGACTTACAGATGTGTGCACTATGCCTGGCTCACCATTGCCCTTCTGCTGTTGATGTCGGAAGAAGGAATAAACATGAAAATAAAACTAGAATGAGAAACTCTTCCCAAGGGCACAGTGAGCAGTGAACACAGACAAGAGGTGTTGGCTAACTCTGTTTCCATAACTGTGACAAAAGACTTGAGTTAAATTTTAAAAAATAAATAAAACCATTTTATATTGGTTAAGTCACAAATAAAATCATCACATGGCTAGTTTAAGGAAACCACTCAAACACTTGCCCAGTCCCAAACGCTATTTTTTATTTTTATTGTTAGCCAAATAATAAATATTCCCTTTGGGACATGCCCTGAATATTCATTCATCCCTTGGTTGAGGAACACCTATGTTCCTCCTGGGTTGGTTCAATGCCCTTA
The DNA here is from genome assembly GCF_021556685.1 of Rattus norvegicus. Taxonomy (NCBI): domain Eukaryota; kingdom Metazoa; phylum Chordata; class Mammalia; order Rodentia; family Muridae; genus Rattus; species Rattus norvegicus. The sequence continues at coordinate 259,787,498 of NC_141534.1, read as the reverse complement.
GTTACCAGGGAAATAAAAGGTAAAGCTTCCCTGAGACAATGTCTAAGTCTGTCGGAGGCTGTCAGCAAGAAATCTGCCAATTTCCCTGCAAATTCCCCGCAAGCCTATGTTGGTTCTGTTTCCTTGCTATGGTATATGGTGCGGTAGCAACAAAAATGAATGAGTAAATAAAATAGCTCTGGGATAGGATGATAGGATGTGGAGTTTGAGGATGTGTGCCCAGGAGTGGAATAGCTGGGTTATGTGGTGGTACTATTTTTAACTTTCTGAGGAACTTCCGAACTGATTTCCACAATAGCATTACTAAATTGCTCCCTCAACAACAATAAGTAAGGCACATTTGTTGGCAGATTTCTTGACCCTCGCCTCTGACAGGGTGAGACGTTGTCTCAAGGTAGCGTTAGTTTTCCTTTCTCTGATAACCAAGGACGTCGAACACTCAATAGAGCCGTTAATCGGCCAGTTGTGTTCCTTTTGAACATTTCTTTCTGTTCACTTCAGCAAGATAATTGGTTCAGAGATTTTAATCCACATTCTTAGGTGTCACAGGTTTTGGACCCGATTAGACAAACTACCCTGGCCGGGAACTCATGGTGGGATGTAACTGCTTTCTTCATAGCTGAAGGAGAGGAGAGAGAAACTAGCCTCTTGCTTTTATAGTGAAGTTCCTCCAAGAAAAAAACAAAAATCTATGAATCCGCGAGTGGATTAGTCCGTTCACTAGGTCAGAACCCCGAAAACCTATCAGCTTCCACAGGACCCACTTCTAAACGACCCTCTAAGCCTTCAGCACTGCCGCTGTGGGGCGCTTTTCAGACTGAACGGCAACTGGGGCACTTGCAGATCAAGCCCACAAATCCTAAACAAGCATTCGAAAAGCTGCTTCGTGACACCGAGGGTCAGCCACACACAAGCTAAAACAATGGTTTGTAGACCATCACGCTCACTGAGAAATGTTATATAGAGGGCAAAACCCAACGCTCGCTGCTCGCTTGTAAAGATAAGCGGCAAGGGAGATTCCCAAACGCTAATCCACAAAACCACCCAAGGGTATGGGCTGCCTACAGGAGAGCCAGTGTCTCTGGGCTTTGCTATTTCAAAGCAGGATGGTTTCCAGGATCTATGCATCAGGGAAGTGTAATAAAAAGGATCCAGTCATTCCTCTAGGCTCACCCTGCAAATAACACATACCACTCTGCTTACGGTGGCCCGGTGGTGGAACTTGCGCCATGGTAACAGTGTCACCACAGGGGAGGCTGGGAAGTTCAGTCTTGTAGTGTTCCCAGGAAAGGAAAAGGAAATAGGATCTAATGAACACAGCACTTTTTCTGGCATACTTGGTAAAATATTAAAATAGCACGGATATGAGTGGAAGATAGGTGCTAATTTTGTTAATCTTTATAGTAGCTTGTATGTTCAAATTTCTCATACTGTTTTTTTTTTTGGGGTTTGGTTTTTTTTGTTTGTTTGTTTTGGGTTTTTTTGAGTCAGGATCTCACGAAACTAAGGAAAAGTTTGAATTGACTATATAGCAGAGGGTGACCTTGAACTCCTGATCTTCCAGCCTCTACCTGCCAAGGACTGAAATCACAGACTGGCACCACCATACATGCCTGAATGCCTTACACTTTCCAAAAGGGAAGGAAATGAAAAGAGATTAAATGCTCTATCCTAGGTTGCAATCTAACTGAGAAATCAAACTGTCCCTATAAACTCCCTTCCTGGAAGAGTTAAATTCCCCACAAAGGGGTTAGATGGTAAAATAACCCTTGTAAGGAAAATCCTTCACTTAAGCTTGTTAATCCCGTTTATATACAATTTTGGTTTCCATCATCTAAATATGGTCACTCTTTTTTTATTTATTACATATGAGCCACCATATGGTTGCTGGGATTTGAACTCAGGACCTCTGGAAGAGCAGTCAATGCTCTTAACCACTGAGCCATCTCTCCAGCCCAATGATCATTCTTTAAGACTAAAGTATTTCTCTCTCTCTCTCTCTCTCTCTCTCTCTCTCTCTCTCTCTCTCTCTCTCTCTCTCTCTCTCTCTGCTGTCCTGGAACAGGCTGGCCTCAAACTCAGAGATTCATCTGCATCTGCATCTGCCTCTGCCTCTGCCTCTGCCTCTGCCTCTGCCTCTGCCTCTGCCTTCTGCCTCTGCCTTCTGCCTCTGCCTTCTGCCTCTGCCTCTGCCTCTCTGCCTCTGCCTCTCTGCCTCTGCCTCTGCCTCTGCCTCTGCCTCTGCCTCTGCCTCTGCCTCTGCCTCTGCCTTCTGCCTCTGCCTTCTGCCTCTGCCTTCTGCCTCTGCCTCTGCCTCTGCCTCTGCCTCTGCCTCTGCCTCTGCCTCTGCCTCTGCCCCTCTGCCTCTGCCTCCTGAGTGCTGGGACTAGAGGCGTGTGCCACCAACACCAGTCCAGACTAAAGGATTTCTTAAAGGAGTCTTCTGTTTCTGAATGTGAAGCTATGTTTCCCTTGAAATTTTTGCAGATTACATACATATGGAGGTTTGAATCATAAACACCCCTCTTAAAGTGTTTGAACACTTGGTTCCCGGTTGGTGGTACCATTTGAGAGAAATCATGGAATTTTTAGGCTGTGAAGCCTTACTGCAGGAAGTAAGTCACAGGGCACAGGTTATGGAACCTGATGGCTTCAACCCACAACCAGATGGTTCTCTCTTCTCTCCTGTGTGTGGATAGAACGGAGGTCTCTAGCTTCCTGCTCCTGCTGCCCTGCCTTGCTTCCCACCCTGATGGATTCATCTGTCTAGGTCTAGATCTGTTAAGTCAACATAAACTCCTTTGTCTAAGTTGCTTTGTTCATGGTTTTTTATCACAGCTACAGAAAAGAAAGTAACATAATATGGGGAAAATAAAACTTACTTTGAAATTTAAAACAGAAACAGGCAGGAGAAAACAGCCCAGTAAGCAAAGGCTCTTGCCACCCACCCTAATGAGCTTTTACTTTGAGCCTATATGGTTGTCATGGTTTGAATATGCTTGGCCCAGGGAGTGGCACTATTAGGAGGTGTGGCTTTGTTGGAGTGGGTGTGTCACTGTGGGTGTGGGCTTTAAGACCCTCATCCTAGCTGCCTGGAAGTCAGTCTTCTGCTAGCAGCCTTCAGATGAAGATGTAGAACTCTCAGCTTCTCCTGAACCATGCCTGTCTGGATGTTCCCATGTTCCTGCCTTGATAATAATGGACTGAACCTCTGGACCTGTAAGCCAGCCACAAGTAAATGCTGTCCTTAGAGGAGTTGCCTTGGTCATGGTGTCTGTTCCCAGCAGCAAGACCCTAACTAAGACAATGGTAGAAGGGAAGGACTGACTTATTATATTCCTGCCAACGAGAATGGCACGATCAAATAGTCAGAGACACTGACCTATAAGTAGGTTATCCTAACACTATGGAACACGGAACAGATACTGGACAGAGAGTGCCTGACTGGGATAGCCCAGGTAACATAAATCACTGAACACTTCTGCATGGGGAAGCGGGCATGGTCCCGGTTCCCAGAGATTGTAAAATGTGCACTAGGAGCCTACAATATCAATGTCAGCTCCCATCGAAAGAGGCGAACTTCTGTGGACTTGTTTCAGGGAATGCCTGGAGTTAAACTTTACTGTGAACTCCACCCAAGTCAGTCTTAGCTCGCTCTAGGGAGCAGTTTCTAAAATGGCAGTCTTCTTGGACCTCATGACTTTAAATAGAAGTTCTTTGCTCTTTTACACACACACACACACACACACACACACACACACACAGAGAGAGAGAGAGAGAGAGAGAGAGAGAGAGAGGAGAGGGAGAGGGAGAGGGAGAGGGAGAGGGAGAGGGAGAGGGAGAGGGAGAGGGAGAGGGAGAGAACACTAATTCCCTGTGGAGAGAATTGGTCAGCTTGTTAATAGCAGAATCTTGTGCTTCATCCACAGAGCACCTAGGCTGATAATTCTCAATATACGTCAAATTTATAGAGGCCAATAGCCAAAAATACCTACCGTATTTTCTAGACTCTTTGACCAAGAACACAATTGTTTCTAATAGTTGCCCTACTCATAATTCCCTCAGTATAACTGTGTAAATTGCCACTAGATGTGCAGATATGCTTCGTGAATGAGCTGCACAGTCTCGGTCATTCACGTATTCAACCAAAAAAATTATGTATTGGGAGGAATGCGATGAGGATCTGAGGGAGGGTGGACCAGGAGGGGGCAACGACTTGACTGTAAAAAAATAAAAGTAAAAAAATATAAATAATAAATAAATACATAAATAAATAAATCCTGAGATGAGGAATCATCTCATTTGAGTGATCATCAAAACAGACCTGTCCTCTGTCCTTGGGAGCTAATAATCCTGTTTGGGGAGCAAGCATTAATGAAGCAAGAGTATCAATGAATATCTGGCACATATGTAAACACCATGGAGAAGAATGAAATGTGCTGTGAAAGCAAAGAGAAGCTGTTACAGATTCTAATTTGGAGTTAAGTAGACTAGGAAATGCCAGTCTGGGATGGCGAGAGCAGACTAGGAGAGGGGGAGAAAGGAAGCTATTCTATTGGTGGCTAAAGTAAGAGGACTCAGGCCAGGAATGAAGCTCAGTGGTAGAGGGTTTGCCTAGGAAGATTCTGGGATTGGTCTCTAGCACTAGAATTAAAAGGGAAAAGAAAGGAAGGAGAGAGGAGGGGAAGGAAGGGGAGGAGGGGAGGAAGGGGAGGGAAGAACAAAAAGAAACAGGAGAGTATGTGCATGTAAGTGAGTCATGCATGCATACCATTCATACATGCATGACTCATGCATTTCTTAGCCCCAGAAGTTGCAACACCCCAGGAGCAGCAAACACACCTGTGCCCAGATCTTGATCCCCATGACCATTTTTCCAATGAAAGAAACCAAGGACTTCCTTGGTAAACTTGAAAGTTTCTTGCAATGTCAGAAGGTTAAAGGCAAGGTATGAAAATTAAAACAAGGTGTCTAACAAAGGAACCCGGGGAAATGCTTCCAGGGAAGAGACGGGGAGTACATCTCTGGTAGAGCCTTTGCCAATAATGTGCAAGGTTCTAGGCCCAAGAGCCAGCAATCCACATGCAAACAGCTCTGGACGTCAGAGCTGGAAAAACCGAATAGCCATGAGTTTGTGCTGATACAAATAACAATTAAGTCAATAAATTAGTGGCCAAGGAGAACCTCACATAGAGAACTTGTGCAGGGAGCACAGTTGGGTATGATGCTGTGAGCTTGGAATCTCTGAGCTCACTCCAGAGGTATAGTTAGAGGATCAGGAGTTCAAGGCCAGCCTCAGCTACAGAGTGAGTTTGAGGCCAGTCTGGGCAGCATGAAATTGTGCCCCCAAATAAGACAAAACAATAACAAAAAGGATTATTTTTTTAATAATACAAATATGACGAAGGATAACACAAGATTTAAGTATCAGGTATCTGAATATTTACCATAATACTCTCCAGTATTGCTGTACTTGAAAACATACATAATTAAAGGAAAAAGTGCATTGGTGTAATTAAAAGAATCCATCTCATTTTTTTTCCTTTTTGTGCTGTGGGTTTTTTTTACCATTTACTTATGGGCCCTGGTTGTACATGCAAAGTTAAAGGGGGAAGAAAAAAAAAAGCAAACTCCTACTGAGACATTTCTCTTCTGGTCGTTATTGTAATTTTTCTCTATGATCACAACTAAAAAGTATTTTGCCACATGGGAAGGTGTTTAAAATTTATATTCGTTGGGCTAGAGGGATGGCTCAGAGGTTAAGAGCACATACCGAGCTGAGGTCAGTTCCCAGCATCCACATGGCACCTGCCATGTAACTCCAGTTCCAAGGGATCTGACGCCCTCTTCTGGCCTCCACAGGCACCTGCACTTACAGGCACATCTACCCCTGAGTTAGATATAATTAAAAGTAAAATAAAGCTTCAAAACGTATATTTCCTGTGCACCAATCACCCCCACTGTCTCTGACTATGCATTCCCCAGATTATCTCCCATGCAATCCCTTTACAAGGGACAGGTTGAGAAGACCATTCCTCTGATGAGAAGACCATTCCTCTGGGCTCTTTAGGGGTCCTGGAAGCCCAAAGGCCCACAGCTATAACGGCTGCACGGGAACTAACAGCACGGGCAGTGGCCTCACCCCTATTACGGCAGGAGGTACATGCTCATGGCATGGGCATAGGAATTTGGAAAAGAATCAGGCCTTTTGGGCCCAAGCTTTGGGAGCCTTGGCTGCAGACAGGAGCCCAGGATGCTGGAGCAGGGCAGTGGAGGCCCGTGGTAATGTCACCTGGTCACTGATGGGAGAGCCAACCAAACATGATTTCACTGGAGCGGCCCGGCTGTGTCCCCATCAAGCTAGTGGGGAACCATGCATTCACTTGACATTATTCAAGTTTCTTGCGGGCAACCGTAGCCAGAGCATAGCCTTGTGTTGCCTTTTAAATGATGTGATTTCCAGTTCTAACTACTCCCTATCTTCCTCGTTTATATATCGATCAATTAGATAAGCACACAGTTACTGACTGGGGCCCCTGCCCTTTTCATCCTTGGCTCACTTTCCCCGATTTTCTGAACATTTCCTCTTATTCAAGTTCTCCATAGCCTCTCTGCTTATACCCCACATTAAAGTCTCCTTCACAGCATGTGGATCTGGAGGTGAAACTCTCCGTAGGGGAACCTGGTGTAGCGGTAGAAGAATTTATGCGGCAGGGCAAAATGGCTTCCACGGCTTAGGGCTGCTGGTGAGAAAGACCAGCGACGCGGGGCTGTTCTTGCATCCTGGACTTCCGTGAAGCACCAATCACAGCGGAAACATCTCTCTGTTACTGGAAGGAGGCCCAGAGGTAAACGCGGCTTCCAAGAGACCTACCAAGCATCGCACTTCAGTCCGAGTAGTGGAAGAATTAGGAAATGCAACCATTTGTCCTTTACTTTGAAGGAAACGTCCCAGGAGAGCCAGGTCTTCACTCTGACATGGCACGTGTTACTTGAAGTTTTCACTGATGGAGAGCACAAACCTCACAGTCGTCTTACCAAGGCCCCCTAAGACGTTCGTATCTCATGTAGCTCAGGAGCTTGTCGGCGTTATTGTTGATGTGATGGGCCAATTCTGGTGATGTCCAATCGAAGTTCTAACAGCTATCCTGGCAATGTGATGGCACCGTGTTCCCCGGATCCTTGCCAAGCCGAATACCTTTAAATCGGAAGAATGTTCTGTCTCTACATTATTAGTCGATTTTATATTCTACTTCCTTCAACGTGTGTTTTTAGTATTCATACGTAGGAAGGCTCCTCAGTTTACAGCGGGGTACTCCAGATGAACCCGTTTGTGGTGATTGGACCAAAAATGCCCCCCCCCCCCCGCAGGCTCACTTCTGTAATCCTAGCTTTGGGAGGTAGAATCAGGGCAACTGGAGATCAAGGCCAGCCTCTGCTACTTAGTGAGTTTGAGGCCAGCCTTGGTTCCATAAGACCTTATCTCAAAAAGAAAAACAAATCGTTTCTGTTGAATCATACCATTTTGGCACCATCATAGTCTTTAAAAAAAAAAAAAAAGCTATTAAATCGTCCTAAGCCCAGAATCATATTTACTCTTCTAGCTTCTACTAGCAGATGTTGTCCAGGGCCTCCTCCTTCCTTTTCCCTTTAGCAAGGCCTCATATTTCAAGGCAAAAGTCTCTACGGGTTGACTCCCAAAAAGCACTAACCTTGAATGCACTGATAGACTGGGCCCCTTTCCTAGGCCCAGGGGCTGGAGGAAATCTGGGGCATCAAGATTCACAAGGTGATTGCCTTGTGTCCCAGGATCTCACTCCTCCTCTGTTAGGATAAGGATCCTTGTCTCCCCTGCCTTCTGGTGCTTTGTCAACCCGGGTTCAGGGTTCCTTCCTCAGAAATCTGAACTTTGCAGACTCTCTTTTGTGACCAAAGGGAACTTTGATTTTATACTCAGCCTGAAATCGGTGATTCATCACCCCAAACCCTCCCAGTCTCTCCCACGCACTGCTGTGCCAATTCACCCTCCTAGAGTTGATGCTTGCCTGCACCTCGGCATGCCCACGGGGCTGCCCTCATGCCCGCCACACCCACTTCCTCCAGCATCCTGTCCTCCAGCTTTAGGCAGTTCCTTTGGATTCTCAGCCTCCAAGACTTGCCCAGAAGTAAACACCAGGATGCATTTTCAGGAGCTCCCGCTCCCCAAAAGAGGCAAAAGGAGAAGCTAAATTGAAGAGCTGTTGAAACGGAAGCTGAGCACAGGGTGCCTTGGTGATGTCACAAACTGGGACCATGGCAACTGGTTACTGGCATCAAACTCAGGGCATAGCTATGGGTGAAGCAATTTCCTGGAGAAGGTCTCAAATATTATCTATGGCTCTGTGTGGAGATGTGTATAACATACCACGGCATCCACCACAGCTAATGAAGCTAGGAGTATCCCAGACTGAGAACTGGCTTTGGACACGGAAATATCGAACTCTGACAATGTCCTTAGTATAGTGAGCTGTTCAGTCCTTAAAATATTGATATGTGCTACGAGTTTCCCAATTGTTAAGTCCCTGGTAACAGTGAATATACATTAGTAGATTCTATATTAATAGCTATGATAGGGGCATTGGGAAGAGCAAGGAGGAATTTCACTACAAAAGGCTATTAGATATGAGTATATCTGACGTCATCTTCAGCAAGTCATCCAGCAGAAATATTAACATCTCTTATAAATCTTTTTTGAAGATTTTTTTATTATATATTAGTACAGAACAGTCAGCGCTCCTAACCACTGAGCCATCTCTTCAGTCCATATTAACACATCTCTTAAGTTAGGTCCATGGCATAAAAATAGTAGTTGTTGTTCAAATAAGACTAAGATATGCTGGGCTGGAGACAGCTACAGTGTATTTATATGTAATAAATAAAAAAATGCTTTAAAAAGACTAAGACATGTACATAAAAGACTAAATTAGATAAACTAGTAACCAGTTGGTGCTGTGGTACCTGCTTTTAATCCCAGCACTTTGAATCAGGCAGATCTCTGTGAGTTCCAAACCATCCCAGTCTACATAGTGAGCTCCAGGTCAGCCAAGGCTACACAGAAAGACTGTCTCAAGAAAGAAAGGAAGAAAAAGAAAAGATGGGAAAAGGACAGAAGAGTCTATCACCCAATGATGTCGTTACCTGGCAAACGAGGGAATTCTCAAAACACTGAAAAGCAGGACAGCAGATTAGACCCCCGCATGATTCCACTGCTCTTTGAACAAGTATTAAAGTACGTATTTGCTAACTTAGGCATACTGTGTCCCTGCATGTGCAGACACTTGTGGAAGCCAGAATGCATTGGAGCCCCTGGAACTAGAACCTGTAGGTGGTTGTGAGACACCTGATGTAGACTCTGGGATCTAAGCCTGGGTCCTTTACAAGAGCAGTAAGCACACTTAACCACTGAACCGTCTCTCCAGTCCCAGAACAATAACTTTTTTTTAATTAAAATTTGTTCTGTCCTCCTTCATGCTGTCAGAATATAGAAAAAAAATGGCATTAAGTAGGAATTAGGGACCCAGATCCACACCCACAGCATAACCAGCAAAGCACTGGTGTGTGTGGGGCTCGCATCGGTACGAACACTGGGGGATGAGTGCCAGTCAGAGGGATGCTCTGGGACCAGTCAGCATAGCTGGAGTGGTTTCACTGGGAGCCCAGCTCGGTTTGGACCTGGTAAAATCTGCATATAGAGAAATACAAACAAAATGGATGTGGTCCCTAGGGGCCAGCCTGACCAAGTGTGTTCCCTCTGGTTCTGTAAAGTCTCCTCCTGCCTTTAACACACACACACACACACACACACACACACACACACACACTTACTTCCTAATGTAATCATCAGGGACGGAGTCTCCTCCTGCCTTTAACACACACACACACACACACACACACACACACATACACACACACACACACACACACACACTTCCTAGTGTAATCATCAGGGACGAAGCAGCTGTTCCCCATCAGGGTAATGTAACACTAAACACCTCTACAAATAATATCACCCCAGTCAATCTGTTCTTAAAGGTGTCAGCGTAATAGCAGTTCAATCTTCCCCAAGTGCTTGGTTAATTAAGCTCTGGAATGCGCTGTCTTTAGCACCATTTGGGAGTTAAGTTTTTCTTTGATTGAAAGTGTCCTTGGGAAAAGCAACATTGTATTCCATTCCCCGACTTGATGTTAAGGATTGTGACGTCACAGCCATTTGACCCCATGGGCGCCGGTCAGACAGTAAAGAAAAATATTGGATGGTGCTACATCTCTTCCTCTTGAATTATGTTATTATGAAAACTACTCCACTAAATGACGGGGACACAAACTGTGGGGTCTCACACATTTAACAAGCTCACTTCTTATTTTCTCTCAACTGAGAATGCAACGTCAGGGGCTGGAGAGATGGCTCAGCGGTTAAGAGCCGGAACTACTCTTCCGGAGGACCAGAGTTCACATCCCAGCACCCCCATCCAGTGGCTAACAAGCTCCAAGGGGATCCTCTGCTTCTGACCTCTTCCTAAACTGCACTCGAGTGTACATCCCTACACACGGGCAAACACATAGATACATCATTAAAAACAATGAAGATGAGTTAAAATTCAACAGAAGATACTAAGGATATAAATTGAAAACATTTTATTGAAACATAACTTGCTGGGGAATAGCTTAGCAGGGAAAGTCTCTTGCGGCTAAACCTGACTGCGTAAGTTTGACTGCCTGGATTCATACGGTAAAAGGAGACAAGTGAACCCCACAAGTCTTTCTCTCCGATGTCCACATGTGCACTGCGGCACACACACACACACCACACTACTCACAGGAAACAATCAAACATGTAGACGCAATTTTAGAAAATTATGGAAAAAAAAAAGGGGGTTGGGGATTTGGCTCAGTGGTAGAGCGCTTGCCTAGTAAGCGCAAGGCCCTGGGTTCGATCCCCAGCTCCGGAAAAAAAAAAAGAAAGAAAATTATGGAAAACGTAATATAGGTTCAAACAAGAAATGGTAAACAGCCTCGAGCCACACAAGGCCCCTTCACGTGTCCACTGTGGTTTACCCTGCAAGGAATAGCCGTTCACTTGACTTCTGATGGCACAGGGCACTTCCGGGTGGCTTTGTACTTTATATAAATAGAATCATGGACCGTGTGCGCCTTCGTTACTTGCCATTGCATTTGTGAGATCTGGGAAATGATAATTTAAGACATTCTCGATATTAAGCAATATATATTCAAAATCGAAACGTCCCATTAAGATTGCCTTAAAATAGTACACGTGTCCGTGAGCAATCTATTTGCCCAACTTTATAAGTTTGCTTTTGTCAGTGCCTTACGTAAAAAGAAAGAGAAACTCTGATTTCTTTTTTGATATTTTTCTTAATCTCTTTATTCTGGCCTGTTTATGATTATTAATCTGAATTCTCCAGCATTTAGTGTTTATCCAGCTCCAAATTTTTTCTAATAGTGCAGCAACATTATCATAAAAATATGAGTCCGGTGTTTCTCAGCTGGTGAAGGGGGGGTGGCCAGCTCTGACTCTGTAGGGGCACGGGGGCGTGGCCAGCTCTGGCCCTGTAGGGGCATCTGTCAGAGAAACCCTGTGTGACTTCATCAGAAAAGGGCTTGTACATGTAACCCATCCCATAAACTACCCTAACAATGGGACCTCTGCCTTTGGCAAGGTGCGACCAGAGTTGTGGCTTTAATGACCAGGCTTAATGTAAAACACAGGGGACCGGCATGAACGTTTACGTGCCATGCTCAGCACTGCTGTGGGATAACCGTTTAAAAATCTCTTTTCTTTTTTTTTTTTTTTTTTCTTCTTTTTTTCGGAGCTGGGGACCAAACCCAGGGCCTTGTGCTTGCTAGGCAAGTGCTCTACCACTGAGCTAAATCCCCAGCCCCAAAAATCTCCTTTTTTCTTAAAATCGTACAGGCTTTTACACCTCACCTTAGAAATTTGAACGGTCACCACCAATCAAGTCGATAAAGAATCTTCATTTCCTCTGCCATCACCAATCACAGGTCATTTCTGCCAGCATCACCCTGGGCCTTTCCATACAGCCCGTCCCCACCACCCACCTCCACCCCATCCTCCACCCCCCCAACTGACCTTTACCCCTTTCACCCACCCACCCACATTCACCACCCACCACCCATCCCTACCCCATCCCTCACTCCCCCACTGACCTTCACCTCAACCACCCACCCACCCCCACTCACCACCCACCTATCCCCCCATCCACCCACCACCACCCACCCCCACCTCGGCAGCCCATCCCTACCCCCATCAGTGACCTCCCCATCCTCCCTCCCCAACCCACACTGACTCCCATCCTCCCACTAACCACCACCCCCACACCCTCACCCCCTTCCCCCACTCGTCCCTACCCCTACCCCCCACTGAACCTCCCCCCCACCATCACTGATCCCTCCCCATCCCCCACTGACTCCCATCCTCCCACTAACCACCACCCCCACACCCTCACCCCCTTCCCCCACTCATCCCTATCCCTACCCCCCACTGAACCTCCCCCCACCCATCACTGACCCCCCTCCCCATCCCATCCCCCACTGACTCCCATCCTCCCACTAACCACCCCCCCACACCCTCACCCCCCTTCCCCCACTCATCCCTACCCCTATCTCCCACTGAACCTCTCCCCCATCACTGACTCCCCATCCCCCATCCCTATCCCCCACTGACTCCCATCCTCCCACTAACCACCACCCCCACACCCTCCCCCCTTCCCCCACTAACCCCTACCCCTATCTCCCACTGACCCTCTCCCCCCATCACTGACTCCCCATCCCCCATCCCCATCCCCCACTGACACCCCCACCCCCACCCCCGCCTTCCTTCATCCCCCTCTTGCCTCCTTTGCACTGGTTTCTAAACTCCTTTGTTAGAGCTGTGTCTTGCAAATCTCTGTTCTGGCTCCTTTTTCTTTCTCTTGGCACAACTCAAGGACTCACAAACCATGCCAAAGCCAACAGACAATCTTGCCCCCACCTAAGTGGGTTCTAAATCCACTCACAGAGATGACAGCCAGTGTGATCTGGACATTTTGGCTAGTTTTTTTTTCTTTCCCAGTTTTCTGTCTGAGGGACTTTCGATGTCCCAGGTTAAAGACATCAGTAACTGTTTGTTTCTCTGATGTAGACATCAGGTTCCTGGTCCAGACAATTACTGCATCATTCATGACCAAGGTGGATGGATCCTCGGACAGTTGAAGAACCTAAAACAAAAAGCCCCACTATTTTCTTTTAACGTTTAAACTTGTGACATGTCACGTAGAACATAAAACATTGCAGGTACATGCAGCAGTGTCCAGCTTTTATGTAGGTACTGGGGATTCAAACTCCGGTCCTCACACTTGTGCATCTAGCATTCTTACCCACTAAAGCCATTGCTTCATCCCCCAAAATGGACTTTAAGACAAGTCCCCTCATTTGAGACTAAGCAGGGGAGTTAATATATTAAGAAGATATAACTCGTGAATGTGCTCTGAAGAACTAAGCTCAAAATATGGGAGGTGAAACTGAGGCCAGGTGAAGAATCGAGAGCAGAGTTACTGTCCTCTGATCCCATAACTCAGCTCCCCACCCTGTGCTGCCAAGACACCCTCTTCACTCTAACATAACAGGTGTCTATGTGGTTGGCTCGCCAGAGCCTTTATTCCTGCTATCTGCCAAGCATTTAACACTTCTTTTTTCTGTATCCCCTGCACATACAGAACAGTTATTTTTGTAGCTCCTAAGTGATTGGCATCCCAGGCAGAAGGGGAGGAGAAAAAGGCAGCTTGATACATTCCAGGATGTATGTATGCTCCAGATGTGTTTTCCCAACTGAATTCACTGAAGTTTGAGGGTCAAACTGTACCCACTTGGCTCCTCTCTCACCTCTTCTCAGCGGCATTGTTGTCTTAACTACCGCCCAGAATGATCTTTTCTGTTTCCCTTCTCTTTTTCTTTTTCTTTATCTTTATCTTCTTTTTATTTTATTTTTTTTTTTAAAGAGGGGCATGACTGTCCCAGAACTCGCTTTGTAGACCAGGCTGGCCTCTGCCTCCTGAATGTTGAGATTAAAGACCTGCATCACTACATCTGGCTCAAGATCTTTCCTTAGTACTTAGTTTGAGTCTCCTTACTGGATTCAAATCCAAACTTATTTAGCCAGACTTCCTTTGATACCTTGAGCAAAGCCTCCTCAGATCAGCATTGGGAGGTGCCAGCTGCAGTGTGGCTCAGCCATGGGGCATCATGGGAGATAAATCTAGAAGAGTCACGGTCAGGCTGGGACTGGGACGGACTGACTTGAAGTGCAGAGAATGTCAGATTTTATTCAGCCATCCACATAAAGCCACTGGGAGATTTTAGACAATGAACCAAGCAGTCCAGTTTGCCTTCTACAAAGAGCATCTGTGTTGTCATGTAGATGATGAAACGATGAAGGTGACATCAGCAATCTAGGCAATCACTTTGGAAGCCTAGATGAAGACCTCGACAATTAGAGCAGGGAGAGAGCTAAGTTAGAGAAAACACTTTAAAAGCAGGATTGATAGGTTTGTGACTAATTGCATCTCACGTGACAGAGGGTGAGGCGCCTTGAAGTCGCCCAGTGTTCTGACTTATAAAACAGGCAGATGAGGTTGGCATTCACCTTGGTAGGGAGGAGAGAGACAGAATGGTGGTGAGGAGCAGTCATGGGGGAGGACTGAGGTACCAGGAGAGTCCACCAGAAATTGGCATCTGGGGCTCAGGCAGAGCTCTTGGCTAGATGTCAGGCCTTGAGAGTCACTGGAATGTTGACTTTGTTGAGTCCTAAGCTTGAAGGAGGCTTCCCGGTGTGCCTAGGGTGAGGCAGGCTGGATCCTGAGGGAGATAAGCTGTAGACAAGAATAATGAAAAGAGACGGGGAGATCTGAGGGAAACCAGAAAGGAGGCATTTGGGAGTCAAAGGTCTGGAGAGAACCCAATGCCTAACCCTAGAAAAAAAAGACTACAACAGGGTGGGGGTGAGGGGTTGGGATGGGCCTTGCCCTTTCAAATTTGAATACAATTGGGGACATTAGGAGAGCAATTTCAGTGCAATTGGAGGTTGGGCTGGGGCTGGGGCTGTTTGAAGCTTAAAGGGAGTCTGGTGTGGTGAGCTGACCGGGACAGTCACCATCAGGAAGTGTGCATGGAGAGTGAGTGACCAGGACTCCCTCGAGGAGCTCAGTTCTGAAAGGAGGCTGTGAGTCACAGGGCAGAAGTGAAAGGGTGGAGGTCTTCGAAGAAGTCATTTTTCCAAGTGGATAAATGCTGGAAGGAGGGGAGAGGAAGGGAGGGAGAGAGGGAGAGAGGAAGGGAGAGAGGAAAGGGAGAGGCAGGGAGGAAGGGAGAGAGGAGAAAGGGAGAAGGAGGAGGAGGAAAAGGGAGGAGGAAGAGGAAGAAGGAGAGAAGGAGGGAGGGAGGGAGAGAAAGAAAACTCAGAGCTCCCAGGGCAGAATTATGTAGGGGTTAAAACAGGTGGCATAGATGAGGACCACTGAAATGGGTCCCCAAATATCTTATTTTAACTCCTTCACTATCAATCGGCCAATATCCCTAAAATAAAATTTTCAGGATTGATTCAGTTCATTGGGTAGAGAACACTTTTTACATATTCCTGTAGTATGTCAGATGTAGCAGGTAGACCAGGATTAATTTGTTGTCGTTTTTTATTTATTTATTTAGGACAGGGTGGGGCATACAGCCACAAGTCAAAGGTCAACTTCCGTGTTGGATCCTGAAGATTGCTTGGTGGTCAGGACCCTCAACCACTCAGTCCTCAACTGCCCCACAATTTCAATTTGTTAAATCAAAAGCAACTCCTCCTCATTGTTCCCGGGAATAAAGTTAGACGTTTATTCAAGCTTTCAGAACCTTGGTCAAGTCCTGACCTCACTGCCTTCCACAACAAGGCTGTTGGGTTGACTTGCCCAAGAACCCATGTTGTTCACAACCAACCAGCTCGTTTAGACCTGCTCTCTGCCGACTTCCTGTTGCATGGTGCCCCACGCCCCTACTCTTTACTGTTCCTAGAATAGCTGCACCCCCAGACTTCCATGCTTGTCTTGACTACCCCCTAGAATGATCTTTTCTGTATCCCTTCTCTTTTTCTTTATCTTTTTTTTCTTTTTTTTTGGAGAGGGCGTGGCTGTCCTGGAACTCGATTGGGGGACCAGGCTGGTCTCTGCCTCCTGAGTACTTGGCGCCACTGACCTCTTACCTCACAGGCCTCTGCCCCAGATCCACGTCATCTCATCTGATGAGAGCAGGTCTTATACACGAGACACAAACATAGGTTTCTTACGTCTCCTAAGCAGTGACTGTTGTTACTTCATTCACTTGCCTTTGTCCATTGTTTGTCAACTCAGGAAACAGAATCTCTGTGAGGACCCAATCCCATCCCCCACACATCTCGTCTCCCTCCTTCCCTGTATCCAGGACACTGCTTGACAGGAGCTTTGGAAATATATTTCATCAATAAAGGAATGGTCAACTCCTCCATTCTTTTTTTAAACCCAGTTTGAGTTACACGTCCTTGGTGAGTATGAATCATAGTTCATCCGTACTGCGCTTCCTTTGTTCTAGCTCTTGCTATACCACATCGTTTCATTTAACGGTAGCTGTTACTCTACTGCATTATCTCACTTAATGAGTCCCTTCTATTAATCTCCCATGACTCATAGAGTAGCTGTAACCCAGGCCACACACTACCGGCCTCTTGCTTGCTTTTATTTTTGCTGGTGTTTTGTTTCTGTCTTTGATTTTTTTTTTTTTCAGTGCTGGGTATTGAACCCAGAACTGTGCACATGCTAGACTCTAGCAGCTAGAGAAACGTTCTACCACTGAGCTACACCCCAGCCCTTGCTTTATTATTTAATTGATCAGATGCACTGCCGCCACCCCACCCCCCACTCTCCCATGACTGGTTTAGTGATCCTCCACACATACAGGGCTCGGAAGATACCAAGGAACTGAAGATGCCCTTGGGGCAAGTTGTCTTTTATATCAAAGCTAAACACAGCATGACATGAGTGAAAACAGATTATTGTTCTGTAACCACGGACAAGAAGAAAAAGTGGGGTTCATTCAGTGGGGTTTTTTAAAAGAGAAAAATGAGGGAGTGGGGACGGTTGGAATGGAGCCAGGACTTGAGCAGTCAGGGAAGTGAGGAACTGAAGTCTGAAGGGAGTTTAGCCCATGTGAAACTAATCTAAGTGTGTTAACTGTTGCCTCTGGGAGTCAGGCTCCACCCCTCCCCCAGAGGCTGGGGGATGGCTCCCTGTGGTTGGGTGTCGGCTAGAGCAAACAATTCTTCTGCAGTATGGAGTTCTCTGGGCATTTCAAGGGGGGACAAGGGGTACAAGAATGAACCTAGCTCCTGTTATAAACGATGCCAGTGTTTGATCAGATCTTTATAGACCAAGGTTGTCTAGGTGAGCATCGAGGAGCCTGATTAAGGTCTGATCAGGAAGACAATCTTGAACAATTAGAAGCTTCAGAAAGAAAATCACTGGCAAGTAGAGGAAACCCTGTCCCACCTGTAAAGACGGAAATCACAAAGCACACTAGCTTGAGCTTTGAGTTATTTCAGACATGCAGTCCAAAGTCACTGTTTTCCAAAGAATCTGCTAGAATCTTAGCTTTCAGGAAAGAATGATATGATCTGTCAAAAAAGAAAAGTCTACAAAACATATTTAGCACCAAGTTGCCAAAGAAAGGGCTCCCAGCATTGACTTTTTAAATACTGGCTTTGGATATTGTAGGGTGCTGTGCTGGTCGTACAGGGTTGGTGATTTCCGGATCCTCCAGGAAGGCCTGGGAGTCTGGGAGCTCTACAGGCTGGAGGCTGAGATCTTTACAACGCTCCCCCAAAGCTCTCAGTGTGGTTCTGCAATCTGGAAATTCTATTCACATCTCACCTTCTGCTTCATGACCACCTACTGCTCAGGTCTGGGGCTTAGATCAAGAGGCACACTCCCTTCCAAAGAGTCCTCCCATCAGTGTAAAAGATGACATCAGGGCTCCCAGGGATACCACAAGGCGTGGCCCTCCCCCAGGTTGGCAGTAAACCCAGAGTCCTAGCCCTCTGACCTAGCACTCTAGCCCTGACAGCCCTGAGAGTCATCTCTGAAAATACCTCAACTTCTGAGGACATCTGAGACTGGTTTTCTTCCTGGCCTCCACCCTAGAGCAGATGTGTGCAGTCCTGAGAATGTCACCCAACCTGTCTGTCTCTACCTGGCAAGTGAACTGGAATCATCAGTCCTATGTGTTTCCTCAGGGAGAACCTGCTCTATTAGAGAGGGGTTAGGCTTGCCTACACAGATTTTAAACCGCCACGGGCCCAGCTGTTTCATGCCATAGAGTCTGGGAGACAGTTTTTCAACTCCTTCTGTGGCCAGGGAGGTAACTGGAAGCCACGGTTCTAGTGACACCCTGTTTCCATTCCAGCCCTTCTCTGATAGTTTAGCAATGATCTCTTTGGCCTCCTGCCTCTTTTGCCGCTGGAGTGAGTGACCTATCCTTTCCTAGTCGTGAGAGTGAGTCCCTGTGAGTAAGGAAGAACTTCTTTATTTATATGGGTGGAAACGCTGGAGACAGGGCTCCAACAGGGTGGCCATGGTTTACAAAATGCCAGCCTCTCAAGAGTTAAATGTACAACATCCCGGACTATACGTTAAGGAAGGGGAAAGGAGACAAAGAGAATTCTGGTCTAGTTAGGGGTGGTTTTCGTTAGAGATAAGACCTCACATTCACTCGGGGCCTCGGGTTTAGATCATAAATCATCTGCAAGCGAGACTACTGCATCCCCACGGCGCGTCCGTGGATCATTGCCAGCTGTGGAAACCGTAACACACTCCATTGCCTAATTTTGTTGGTTTAATAAGCCAAGACAACCCCCTGCCCTAATTTTAAAAAAAGAAAATTAAGTTTGACTCCCGCCCCAATTTCCTGGAAGCGTCTGAGGGAATCGGAGTGACAAACGTGACGTGAAAGGCGGGATTTGAGCAGCAGGAATTCCCGGGCTTCTTCGGGAATCTCCGAGATTATCCGAGACCCCGAAAAGCCTGCGCAGCGTGCGGACCCGGAAGACAGCGTGGGCGGAGCCTATGCGTGTAATGGGCGTGTCCTGTGAGGCGGACGTCGGGGGCGTGGCCTCAGCGGGAGTGGCTGGCGGTAGCCAGGCGCGGGTGGCGGGAAGGAAATACGCCGGCGGGAGTGTGCTAGCTTCCTTCTCGCAACCGGAACTATTTCGGCAATCTTGGCCAACTGCTCCTGCTCCGGGAGAGGCTGTAAACCGCTCTGATTCTGCCTCCTTTTCCTTTCCTCCGCTCTTCCCAGAAGGTGAAATGTCGAAGAGTGGATAGACACACCTCCAGGGCCCAAAGTCCACGGCCACAGGGGCGCCATTCACTCTCCGGACTCATTCGTTAAAACTCCTTTGGGGTACGCCTGTGTGGATGGTTATCCTCAAAGTGAAGAGTTAGTATTTAGGGGATGTAGATCAGTTGGTGGAGAGCACTTACCTAGTGTGCATGAAGCCCTGCATGAATCCCTGCGTTCGATCCCCAGTGCTGTATAAACCAGGCCTGATGGGACACGCCAGGAATCCCAGTACTGGAGGAGGAGGCCTGAGGACCAGTAGTTCAAAGTCATCCTCAACTACATAGCCAGATTTCGGAAGGCCAGCCCGGGCTATCCGAGACCATGTCTGAAAAGAAAATTTGTTATTTAACTGATTCTCAGTTGGAATTTCGCGGAAAGGGGCCTCACACAAAGAGCCACCCGCTAGGCATGAATCTTGACAAGATCCCGAACCCCTGTTTTACCGTCCTAAGACTTCTGGATGAACCTTATCCACAGTAAACACCCTGAAACCTTGTTTTCGTATCTTTTATAGAGTCTTGGCTCAGGGTTAGCAGATGCCAGAACCTTGCCTTTTGATGCAGTGCGAATCCAGTCCAAAAGAAGAGGAGATCCCGTCCCTCTTTTGGGGTCTGGATCCCGTGTTTCTAGCCTTTGCAAAACTCTACATCAAGGACATCCTGGAGATGAAGGAGTCCCAACAAGTGCCAGGTATGTGGCCAGTCAGCTTAATGGATGCCCTGTGCTGTACGTCCTGACTGATCAGTGTCCCTCCAAGATAAAGCCAGAGCCTTAGGGCATCTGAAGAGCCCCGTCTGAAAGTTATCTAGCCTCAAACTTGGAAAGAGTTCGTTTCTGTGATTTTTGGTGCAAATCAAAGACAATCTAAAATTTTTAAGTTAAATAGAGATTTGAGGGTGTAACCTTTGCTCTGAGCGCCTTCTCCCAACCTGTACATGACCAGACGTACTTCTAATACTTTCAGGATGGAAGTAGGAATGGTCAGTGTTCAAAGCCAGCCTGGGTTACGTAAAAGCTTTCCTCAATAAAATACACAACTAAAACCGCCTATGCTTAAGGGATCCCACACTTTAAAATGCTTTGATTCTTGAGAGCATGCTTTTGAATGGATTAGACAGGCGTAAGCCTTAATGTGGTACTTACCTTTCTGGTTATGTGACTCACTTTCTACAACGTCTCAGTGTCCTCTTAGTAAACGTGTGGGGGTTGGTTTTGGTTTGAGTTCATCACAATCAAAATAACAGAAACTCCTGTAAGGAAGGGTGTCATCTGGCTGGTCTGTGAGTTGCAACAATGTCTGCTTACAGTAGGTGAGCCCTTGAGAAACCCGAGAGGAAGCAATAAAGCTCTGTCTATATAAGTCTGTGCACACGTGTGTAGTTATATGTACATGTTCATGGGGGTCGGTATGTATGCACCTTTAGGTGTCTTCTTGGACTTTCCACTTTCTAAATTTTGTTTTTTACATTTCTGAATATTGTGTGTATGGATGTTTTACTGTGTACCATGTGTGTGCAGGTGCCCTCGGAGGGCAGAAGAGGGATTCCCTAGAACTGGAGTTACAGCTGGTTGTGAGCCACCATATGGGTTCTGGGAATTGAACTCAGGACCTCTGGAAGAGCAATCAGTGCTCTTAACCGCTGAGCCATCTCTCCGGACTGAAAGATCTTTTCTTGTCTGCTTGGTCCCCTACAGGGTTATGCATATATGCAGACAAGATGGGCTTGTCTGTGGGTGCCGGCCGTCAGAATTTAGACCACTCTGCTTGGGTGGTAGGTGTTTTACTAACTGAACCATCCCCCCAGCCACAATTTTTAAAACGAAAGTATTGGTTACTAGAGGTACAATTATCATAACCTAAGTTTGACAAATACATAGATTAGAGTAATTAGGTGGCCGCAAGTAGCCCTCTGGGAGCTTAGTACTGTGTTTTCCGAGAAGTTTGGTTAAACCCCTTGCAGTTTTGTGAAGTTTTCAGTTCAAGAACCTTCTGAAAAATAAACTGTGAGTCAAACAAGAAAGTCAGGGTCTCAGATATCCATAGCTGGGCTGGAGAGGTGGCTCAGTGGTTAAGAGCACTGACTGCTCTTCCCAGAGGTCCTGAGTTCAAATCCCAGCAACCACATGGTGGATCACAGGCATCTGTAATGGGATCAGATATCCACAGTGTGAATGAAAAGAAGTTTACGCAGTCTAGTCCATTTTATGTGCTTGGATGACCCCCTAAAGCCATTTGTACAGCCGTCTCTACACCTTTATTCCCTACCAACTGTTGAACTTAGTCTCTGGATTTTTGTCTTTTCCCCTCCACTTGGAAGGCAGCCAGCCTCCTCCAGAGTTTTCCAGAATTATCTGGTGTTCTTTATAGCTCATCTCCCTGAGAAGAAATTAATCCACACCAAATGCTAGTCTTTCTTAAAAGATCTGTGTAGGGAAGTAAGTACCAGGAGCACCCCTGTGGGCAAAAGGATGTGAGGGTGTGTTAAAAGCAGCGGTCATGGGGGCTGGAGAGGTGGCTCAGCAGTTAAGAGCGCTGACTGCTCTTCCAGAGGTCCTGAGTTCAATTCCCAGCAACCACATGATGGCTCACAACCATCTGTAATGGGATCCAATGCCCTCTTCTGGTGTGTCTGAGGACAGCAACAGTGTACTTAAACATAAAACAAATAACATATCTTTAAAAAAAAGTGATCCTTTCCCTCTCTGGTGAGACAGAGATACTCACTTGTAAGAGGAAATCTCACAGATAGTTTTCTTTAGATTGTGCTGTTTAAATTCCAAGAGGGCAGGAAGCCCCACTACCTACTCTAGGTTTTTTTGGTTTGGCCTTGTGTCTTAGGTCACCGTAAAGAGAGTCCTTGTGAGCCACATGTGGATTCCACAGCTGTAATCCCAGCGTTCAGGAGGTGGAAGCAGAAGGTCAGGACTTCGGGGCCATCCATTCTCAGTTACATCCAAGGCCAGCCTGGTCTACGTGACACAATTGCTCCAAAAGCAAACAAGGCAAGAGGGATGTGTGATGCTTGCCTCTAATCCTGGGGTTTGACAGGCTACAAAAGCTCTCGGATAACCTCTGTGGGCTCGAGACCAGAAAACAACAACAAAACAAAAACAAACAGGGTGCTTGTGACTCCATAAAATTTAGAACTATTTAAACATAAGAGAGTATCTGAAACAGAAAGTAGAGGTTACCAACTGCAGAAGACAAAACAGGACACAAACGGTGTTCTGAAATGAATTTGCTCACTCTTTGTCGTTGGCCCTGGGCACTAATCTCTCAGTCTTTGGAATTTCCTGAATGAAGGTGTGTCCCAGTAGCTGGAGGTGGGGGCCACACCTTAGTTTATGTTAACCGAGCATGTTATCAGAGTGGACCTATCTATACCCAATTAATGGAGGGTTGGGAATGGAGACCCTATCAGCCTGACCTTGGAGGGTGAGGTCATATGGCCAGTGGATCGATCATGCCTGCACTATAAAACCCCTTAAAAGCCTCTATGGTGAGGCTCGCATGAGCCTCCCTGGTTAGGTAAGTATGCCATGTCAGAGGACGCTGTGTCCCAGAGCTCTCCACACCTTCCTCTGTACTCTATTTAGCTGGCACTGATTTGTGCCCTTCCTTAGACGTTGTAATCATTGGTATGGTACCTCCCTGAGTTCTGGCTAAGTGAAGGAGTGACAGAAACAGCACTGTAACAGGCTAGACAAGAGGATCCTGGCAAAGCCAGAGGCTAGTAGCTGAAAAGCTGGGCTATCTTATTGGAGTGTATGCCCTAAACTGGTGAAATTTTACCTAACTGGGTACTGCTTGGTGTGCTTTGTAAAACACCATCTCCATAAGCCTGAACCTTGGGTTTCCCTGGTAGAAATGTGTATTTAGTCTGAGATTTAGTTGTGTTCATTGTCTTACATGTTAAAAACTTTGCTTCTATGTCGGAGGATACTTTCCCTGAAGGTAGGATTTCTCTGTGCAGCCCTGGCTGACCAGATACTCACCATGTAGACCAACCTGGATTTGAATAGTTTTTGGATCTCTCTCTCTCCCTCTCTCTCCCTCTCTCCCTCCCCCCCCTCAAGATTTATTTATTTATATGAGTACACCATAGCTGTCTTCAGACACATCAGAAGAGGGCATCGGATCCCATTACAGATGGTTTGTGAGCCACCATGTGGTTGCTGGGAATTGAACTCAGGACCTCTGGAAGAGCAGTCAGTGCTCTTAACTGCTGAGTCATCTCTCCAGCCCCAAGATGGATCTTTTTAAAAGTACTATTTTTAATTGTTCGATTTTATTTTTATGTATGTAAGAATTTTGCCTGCCTGTGTATCTGTGCATCATAAGCGTGCAGTGCCCTCAGAGGCCAGAAGAGGGCGTTGGATCCCCTGGAACTGGAGGTACCTTGGGTGCTAGGAATTGAATTCAGGTCTTCTGGAAGAGTAGCCAGTGCTCTTAACCCCTGAACCATCCCTCAAGGGCTGTTCTTCCAGAAGTCCTGAGTTCAATTCCCAGCAACCACATGGTGGCTCACAACCATCTGTCTGTGAAGAGATCCGATGCCCTTTTCTGGTGTGTCCTTATATAGAATAAATAAATAATATTTAAGAAAAAAATAAAAATAAAAAAGTATATTTAAAAGAAAACAAAAATATGGTCCTGGGGTTGTGGATGTTCATTGAGAGTGGCTGAAGATCTGAATCAAATTTGCCAATGACCTTGGCTTTTTAAGTCCTCACAGCATGGCTTCCTTTTCTTAGGATGTGAGCATAGGGAAGCATACGTACCCAGGATGGCCTAGGCCATGTGGGCTCTACGGAAAAGGCTGGACCTCGAGCGTTCTGTAAGCGTGTCTGCTTGATCACTTGAATTACTTTCTCTGTGGACAGAGCTGTGCGCCCTTGGGCTCCAGAAGAGAGAGCTCCCTGTGGTGGAAGGAAGTGGCTCTCTTCTGCAGTGCTGTAAGCCATCGTCTCGAGGCCCGGCTTCTTATCCTGTGGTTTATGTCTTAATGTGCTCTGAGAAGTTTCTTCTGTGTTTTTAAGCAGTGCATTTCTTCCTCAGCCAGTTTCCCCCCCCCCCCCCAATTCAAGCCATCTGCTGTTTGTTTGTTTCTGTCGTTCTGCATTGTTCTGTGATGCTTTCAAGATTTACTTCTGCTGAGTGCTGTGAGACTGGAAGGATTTTCTTGGAGCCTCAAGTGACTGCTCTTGAACGTGGGTCATTGTTAACTCGCAAGGCACACAGTCGTGAAGTCCATGTTTAATCTTTTTCAAGGAGGTATAGTATGTCCTCAAGGGAGAATGCATTGAGAGTTTTATTATTGCCAGATATGGTTTGTCGAATGAAGGTCAGCGACTCGGGGACCCTGGCTTGTGTGATATTTCAGTCTTCTTTCTGCCTTTGGAGACAGACTTGTTTAGCCCCTCACCCCATCTTAAGGACCATAACACTGTTGACTATAGGTCCATGCCATACCCAGTCAGCCTGTGTGTTTGTGAATGAAAGCAGCTGGCACTTGCAGGTGACTCTGTATCCTGGGCTCCCTCCTTCAGGGGGCCTTGCCCTCATCAGCTTCTGGCCTCCTGGGTTGCCCCAGTCTCCCACCCACAGACTCATCCAAAGAAGAGGGGCCACTCAGAGCTAAGTTTGCTGTGCTTTTCTCCCCAAGCCACACCCACTCTCCTACTATCCCTCTGAGAACCACCCAGCAGCAGTGGCCAGTGTGAAAACTCAGGCATCGTCTCCTAATGGATTGAAAACCAGAAGTCTGACCAGCTAGGCTGGTAAAAGCCTGGCCAAATGCCATGGCTTCTCTGCTTATAATCCGAATAGGCAAAAGCCACTGGAACATACATGTACGGGGCAAGAGAGGTGGCTTAATATTTGAGTGCTGCTCTTTCAGAGAACCCAAATTCGGTTCCCAGTGCCCAGTTGGGGAACTGATAACCAACTGCCCCTAAGTTCAGCTCCACGTAATGTGACACTGTCTTCTGTGGGTTCCCTCATCCACATCTGTGCAAATCAGTAATAATGATAATTATTATTTTAAAAATAACGTATTGCCCTCAAAATAGAATAAGTAAAAAAGGAAAGAATATCTCTTCTTCACGTCTGAAGGTAAAGACTGCAGGTGTGGCAGGGGCTGAAGGCGGAGAGAATACTTGGGAGCCGGTGTTCGATCCAAGTATATGGCGGAGGCTGACTCAGGAGCTTGGTGGGACGTCCTTGGAATAAGAGTGGAATGAGGAGCTGGTGGCTTCTAGAAACCCCCAGGACTTCGGTGCACGTCAGTTGCAGCTCCCGTCTGGTCTCCCCAGCAGCAGAAACTTGCCTCCCAGCATCTATGTAGCCTGGGCTTTACAAACAGGGCTTTAAGAAGTGCTCTCGAGCTGCGGTCAGCTGGCCCAGTGGGCAGGGCTTGTGTCTTTTCCTCTCTGGCTCATACAAATGATGACAGGGTCTCTTAGGGAAGTTGTGGTTTTACAAAGTCAGGGAGCTGGAGAGAGGGCTCAAGAGCACTGACTCTTCAATTCCCGGTACCCACATGGCGGCTTACAGGATCCATACCTCAGTTCCGGGAGACCCAGCAGGCATGCGTGTGGTGCACATATATACGTGCATACGGGCAAAACATTCATATGTGGAAAGAAAATAAATCAATCTTTAAAAAAAATAAAAGCCACAGCTTCCCTTGCAGTCACTTGGAATCAGTGGTGTGCTCACGTCAAGTGACAGCTGTGTTCAGCCCTGCGGCCTGTGTTCATAACGCACAATCCTGTTCACTGTGGAAAGGGAGCGAACCAGCCTGCGTGGGAGACCCTCTTCTCCCTGTGTGCTAGTTCAGGCTTCTCAAGAGCCTACCTTTCTGCTTTCTGCTCCTTAAAAGGACCACTTAGCTTCTTGGAGCCTGCCACTTGCCAAGGACTGACTCTTAAGGCTGGAATTTGGACGCACAGCTCGCCAGTGACTTGGGCTCTCCTGCCCAAGAGACGTTTAATGCAAGCAAGTGTGGCTGTCTTCTATAAACTGCTGCCTCTTGGTTTTTTAGGCATGTATTTTTACAATGGACATCCAATAAGACGGGTGGATATCATGGGAGCTGTCATCAGTGTGAAAGAGAGAGAGACTTTCTACAGCTACGGAGGTAAGAGCAGTCACCTCTGAAACTCAGTTTTCCCCACGCAGCTGAAAGTTGAATTTTCACCTCATGCTTGTGAGCAGCTGGGGCCTCACAAACAAAAAACAACAACAACAAAAAAAAAACAAAACAAAAAACCCCAAACAAACCAAAAACAAAACAAAACAAACAACCAAACAACAACAACAAAAAAAAAAAAACAAGGGTTGAGGATTTAGCTCAGTGGTAGAGCACTTGCCTAGCAAGTGCAAGGCCCTGGGTTCGGTCCCCAGCTCTGAAAAAAAGAAAAAACAAAACAAAAAAAAATGAGCGCTCTGTTGAGAGGCTTGTGGAGTCCTGAAGCAAAGGAGGCCACAGGTAAGGATGAGGGATGAGTGCGGTGAGGCGCCGCTGCAGGGGACAGACCGTGGAAGAATTGAAATGCAACCGTGTAGGGTCACCAATGGTCAGGGAGACACCTGACACCTGCCACACAGCTGTGCGGAGCCAGGGACCCGACCGAGTGGTTATTTCGATCCCTTTGGAAAGAGTCCCAGTAAATGTAAAAATAGACCTACTTAGATAACAATCGTTTTTAAAAGATTTATATCCAGAACAGTCAGGGGAGAGAAAAAAAAAAACGTTTTGTTACTCGAGGTGTAAATATCCGTTATCAGACTTGCCTGTCCCTCATGCGGAAACTAAGTACAGAGCCTCCATATTTTAGACCCCAGACAATTGCTAGAGTGGGCTTTAGTATAGTGGGCCTTGCTTTTCCCGGTGTGTGGCTAGGTGCCCGCCTGTAAGTACAGGTGCCTAAGGAGGCAAGAAAGGGGCGCCAGATCCCCTGAAGTTAGAGTGCTAAGCAGCTGTGAGCCACCCACTAAAGACCTGGCTCCCCTGAAGAGCAGTAAAGGCTGTGACACTGCGAGTCTCTCCGACCCTAATGCAAGCATCTTCATCGGTCACATCACTACACGGGTCGAGCAGCTCCAAGACTATGGGGAAGAAACCAGGAAGGACATTCAGGGGGTACACCTGAATTGCAGACCTTTGCTCTGACTGACCCGATCACTTGTGTGGCGTTGCCTGCAGTGTGCTTTCTTGCTGTATGTGAGGAAAGGTAGAAGTTGACCTTTATGTCCAAGAGCATTTGATTGACACTGCCAGGATTGCTGTATCTCCACCTGTACCTGTTTTCCCTTTTGAGATGAGAGCTCGCTCTCTCTCTCTCTCTCTCTCTCTCTCTCTCTCTCCCTTCCCTACCTCCCCCCTTCCTCTTCCTCTCTCTCTGTTGTTAAATCTTGCCATCCCTCTCCTGACTCTTTGCTTTATTTATTTATTTATTTATTTTTGGTTCTTTTTTTCCGGAGCTGGGGACCGAACCCAGGGCCTTGCGCTTCCTAAGTAAGCGCTCTACCACTGAGCTAAATCCCCAGCCCCTCTTTGCTTTATTTTACCAAAGATGTTGGTCCTCGTTTTCTCCGACAACTCAGCAAGCATGCGCAGTGCTCCTCCAGCATGCCCAGCTGTGGGCATGCGCATTGTGTGTGATACGATACTCTGCTGTTCTCTGTGCCCCGTGATAACATAATCTTGTCTTTCAGTTACAAAGCACGTTTCACATTCATCGTTCCATATTATTCTCCCTGTTTTCTTTAGAAATAGTTATGGAAATACTATTAATAGAAAATGGACAACTATTCCCATTTTGCAGGTGAGGAAACTGACTCACTCAGCTCTCTCAAGGCTGTGTTGAGATAGGCTGATGAGCCCATTTGACTGCTAACTGGTCCCAGCATGCTGTGCTGTCAGCATAGAGCTCAAAATAGCTTTCTCCAGGCTCCCAAACCCAGTCATCTGGAGTTAATGTTTTCAGATCAAATAAGAGACCGTTGGGGACTTCAGTTCTGGCCCTAGAATTGGATCTGATCTGCCTTGTGACATAAATGCCCTTCATGTAACTCACTTTCCCACTGTGGAAGCGTTTCAGATGTGTTTGGCTCTTCCCTAAGAAGACTTTCCCTCCAAGTGGGTGTCGTGAGAGCATGACACATCTGTGGGCTGCAGGAAGGCAGCCGTGTGGAAGTAATTAGGAGCAGAAAGGCTGTCTGCACTTAGTTCTTGTGTGGCCAGCTGAAACAGAGAGCCACTTACCTCCTGCTGGATCTACAGGCCTAGAGTGGCTCTCCCTCCTGTGCCTGCTCCCTGACTCACTGCAGGTGTGGACTGTGTCTCCGCCCACGCTGACTCCTAGTGTCACCAGAGGGAAGGATGTGGTCTGGCTTTGTAATGGGTCTCCTCTCCTCAGTCACTCAGCAGCAGGCCTCAGGAACTGCTTCATGCTCTGCAGAGAGGCCAGAGAAGTCAGGGCCTGGTGGCATCGCCCCTAGTTTACAGAGCCCTTGGCAGCAGCTTGAGCTCTCGTGTGGTTCTAAAGATGCTCAGGTTAGACCTGGATAGCCTCACGTGCCCTAGAACAAGTGTTTACTCATTTGCTGCTAGTCTTGCTTCCAATCTAAACACTTCCAGCCAGATGCAATGGTTCCCGCCTGTAATCCCTAGTGCAGCGGAGGTGAAGGATTCCTGCATGGTTGAAGCCAGCCAGGGCTAGGTAGTGAGTCCCAGCCAGCTATGGAGTTAGTCTCTTCATTTTTGAAATCTACCTGACAGTTAATGTTCACATTGAATGAAGGCTTTTTCTTCCATACTTCAAAGGGTCTACTATTAGCATTTAGCGTGTTAAAATAGTTTCTGTGGAAGTGTACTGTTTCATTTTTATACATGTAAGGTTTAGAAGGTATATGCAATTTGTGTTTTACAGAGCAACATGTGTACCTTTCAACATTGAGGACCTAGGTCCTGTCCTAACACGTTAATCTCATGTACTACATTATTACAATTCAGTTAACCAGCTGCAGACTCATGAACATTTACGGTTTTCCCATTTTCAATGTTATAAGCACGCACTTCAGTGAGCAACCTTATCCTAACTATAGATATCTGTGCACTTGTTCTGGTTTTCTCTGTGGAATTCACTAGAAGGACTCGTCAAGTCCAAGGGTGCATGTGTGCGCTTGCTGTTTAGAAATGAGCTGCTGACTTCACTTCCTCCAGTAGCCAATGAGGGTATCAGTATTTTGTTGTGTGGTTTTGTATTGTCTCCCCAGTACAAAAAAACCCAGGACCCAGGATGCTACTCGATAAGTGCTGTACAACTGAGCCCTGTCCTAGCCCTGGCTACCAGTGTTTAACCTGTCAATTTAGCAGCTGAGAGATTATGTAATCTTGATTTTTTCATGGCAGCTAGTGGGTTTAGCACATGCGTATTTCTCGCTGACCACTACACATTTCCCACGCATCGCATATCCCTTTTCCTTGGTACTGCTTCTCTTGGGCTTGGTCTTTCTCACTAGTTCCTAGGAGCTCTTTGTATATTAAAGCAGTAACCATATATTGGAAAAGTTGCTGTTATTGGTTTAGGCTACCAAATGTATCAAACTTTTTTAAATGAGTTACAATTTTCAGATTCTGCTTTAGAAAGTCTAAATCCAGAGCCGGAAGACCAATGTCTTCTTCTCACTTTATGTTAACAAATAAACTTATATTTACTATAGAGAATAATCCTCTTTCTGCCGAAATTTAATCCAACAATAAAACATTTTCCCTTATATTCTATATTACATGGGCCTTCGGCCTTTACCACAGTCTGCTGTTTCGTTTCATTTGTTTTGTTTTGTTTCAGTTATGAGGCCCACTACTCTGTGCTTAGCAAGCTATGTTTGGAGGTTGTCAGAATTCAGACAGAGAGAAAACCCTGTCTTCTCTCAGCAGACATCTTCAAGTTCCTCCATAATCACAGATCCAAGTCTCATGGAAACTGATTTTTTTTTCCTTTTGGTGCTATAAATAAAGCAAGGCAGAGCAGTTCTATTTTTGTGGCCAGGGTATAATTATTTTCTGTTAGGAAAATAAAGCCAAGTCCTGTGATGAGCTTGATGCCCTCCCTTAGATCCCTGCAGAGGTGAGGACTGGGCTGAGACCTTTTTACAGAGAACCCCTGGGCCAAACGATGTGGGCCACTCTGCTCGGGGAATGAGCTAGCTAACAGAAGAAGAAATGACAGAAGTTGGATCCAGAGTGCCAGTGCCACAGACCACAGGCCACATGGCGCTTCCTTGTTTGAGAGAAAGAGAGAAGAAAGTTATAGATGTGGGCACTCACTCGGGTTGTTTTGCATCTAACATTACCCACTGTTACCAGAGTAGATATGATTCGTGACTGCCATAGAGGTAGCCTGAGGGAAACCTTGGATGTATCCATTGGACTCATGTGTGACATGCTCACAGGTAAGCCGTTCATGCTGGTGTGTGGCGAAAGGTTGCTTCTACAGACAGGGAGCCTTCTTTAAGGGGGTTGCTCCTCTGGGCTGTTGAGGCTGTCATCTTTCGGTGTGGCTGAATGCAGTGATGGCATGTGAATTCCAAGTCTGGAATGAGACAGGAATTCCAGTCGTAGCCAAGTCTCTCACCTCCCTTGCTGCTTCTCTTTCAGTGGATGACGCCACAGGGGTTATAAACTGTGTGTGCTGGAAAAGGCCAAGCAATGCCGAGTCTTCATCAGGTAATTATGTCTGCCATGGCTTTGATCTCATGCACGACAGCTCTCAAACAGCAGTCAGGGTTTGCACATTAAGCTGCTGCTGGGCTGCATTGGTGGCCCTGGCACCTTGTCCTTGTACTAACGAAGGGCAATTGCCTCTCTTCTACCTCCCTGGTCCTCATCGTCTCTAAACCCAGGGCTTGAGAAAGGCTTTCTGGAAGTTTCTGTAGTATAGTTTTTACCTCACCTATTGTTCTGCAAGCCAAGATGTTGTAGCCTTATGGCCCATCAGGTCAGAATTCTTGAGCAAAGATTTTGAAGATTGCTCCTCCCACTAATGTCTCTGTTACCATAATCCAGATTTTCTGAAAACTCTTAATTATTCAAATATATAGCAAGGATTTAAAGCTTGTTAAGGTAGGATTCCCTTGGAAGTTAGCTGCCAAGCAATATAAATTTTAAAATTATACTTTGAACATATTGACTAACTGAAGCATTTGGAATTATGTGAATATATGTCTGATGCTTGGTGTGCGTGTGTGTGTGTGTGTGTGTGTGTGTGTGTGTGTGTGTGTGTGTGTGTTAGTGCTGCTAGGGGTAACATCTAGGGCCTTAAACATACTAGGCAAGTATTCCATCAGGGATTAACAGTCCCAGCCCTCTTGGGTAATTTTTTAAAGTTTATTTACTTTATTTTATATGTATGGGTGTTGTACTTGGATGTATACCTGTGTAGCATATGTGTGCAAGGCCTACAGAAGCCAGAAGAGGGTGTTGGATCCCCTAGACTGGAGTTACAAAGGGTTGTAAGCCACCATGTTGGTGCTTGGAACCCAACCTGGGTCATCGTCAAGGGCAGAAAGTGCTCTGAACCACTGAACCTTGCCTCCAGCCCTTTAAGTAACCTTTAAAGTTTCCATGTTCGGTTCCCAGCCCTCACATAGGCTCTCAGCTCTCCATGACTCAGCTCCAGGCAATCCAAACCCCTCTTCTGGTTTCCTCAGACGCCGGGCGTGCATGTACATACAGATGCGTTCAGGCAAAACAGTACATCTAACAGTTAATTTTTTAAAAAATTAAACCAAGTTCATAATTACTGATAGGGCGTTATGCAGTGCCAGCGTTCCTTTCAGGCTCTTAAAAGTCACAGACACCAGCACTGTCTTTGGTTCTGTTGTTACCAGAAGAATGAGGCGTCCATGCACGACTATCAAGTTTCTCGATCCAGTGCCTCTCCCCCGGTCTGTTGGTTCATGCTGGATGCCGCAGGGACGCTATGTGCTCAGGAGCTCTCCTCATTTTTCACCATATTTTGTGTCAGAATCACGACTTCCCTTTGGCTGCACTGGCCAGTGGGTGCTCATTTGTTTACTTTCTGATACTTAGGGTTACCTGTGTAATCTTAGCTTGCCTGTTCCTAATGTGGCAACATCTAAGTTGGAGGCTCTGCTTTGCTTAGAAGGCAGGAAATAAAGCTGTGAGACAGTCAGCTCTGTGTGGTCTGGGCGACGTATCCTAGTCTGTGCTTAGGTTAACTACTTTTCCAATCACTGTGACAGAATACCTGATAAAGGAACTTTTCCGGGGGCTAAGTCGGGTAGATCACACTGGCTGGCCTGAACTCACTATGCCAGCCTTAAACTCAGAGATCTACCTGCCTCTGCCTTCCGATTGCTAGGGTTAAATGCACATGCCACCATGCCCGGCTGTCAGAAGGAGCATGGTGTTTCTGCTCATAGTTTGTCAGGGAAGGCATGGAGGCAGGCGAGTGATGTATGTGGTCACCCTACATGCACAGGAAGCAGAGGAAGATGAATGCCACTGTCCACCGCTTTCTCCTTCTGTCTATCTGCAGGCGGGGATCGCAGCCTGTGGAGTAAACAGCTCAGATTCAGGGTGGGTGATTTCATCTCATTAATTCTCTCTGGAGACATCCTCACAGACGTACCCAGAGTGTGTTTCCATGGTGATTCTAGATCCAGTCTAGTTGACAGTGAAGACCGATCATCACAGAACTGTTCCACAGAATACTCTAGTAGTTTATGGCAGTTTGTCTGTCGGGCCTGGAGGTTGGGAAAGCCAAAGTACCTGCAGGCTCTGATGCTTGGTGAAGGCCAATCTCCACCTCCAAGATGGCTCCTTGAGCGTTGCTCCCTCCAGAGTGTTCCTCTCATGGCCAAAGAGCAAACAGAGAGAAGCCCTGTGCACTCTCATGGTAGCATTGACTCATTCACACTGTCCTGCTCTGAATACCTCCTGTTCAGTCCCACCCCCTAACGCTGTTGCGTTTTGGCTAAGGTCTAGATCAAAGTCTCCCGGAGGTCTGTGTAAAGACTTGGTCTCCAGGGTTGGCAGGAGTGGATGATCTTGTGGACCTGTAAGAGATGGGAACTAATGTGAGGTCCTGTGTCATTGAGGACATGCCATCAAAGAGAATTATGGTACCCTGCCTTAGTCTCTTTTTGCTGCCTGGCTTGGACACGTGCTCCTGCTATGACAAGCCTCTCTCTGCAAACCAGAGAGACTGCCTGACCTTGGACTTGTGCGCCCAGACCTATGAGCCAAATGCAGCTCTCGGTTTCATAAGGAGTCTGTTATTCACTCCCAGGACGGAGCACTGGCGAGCACAGTTAGTTCACTCCCAGGACGGAGCACTGGCGAGCACAGTTTGGACTCACTTCCCAGCACATAGGACTTGAAGTGTAAAGAAGCATGCAAACCACGGCAGCGTCAGGCGTCATTTGCAGATTTATAGCTTTACTCACAACCTTAATCTGAAGGTGGAGTTTGTCTAGCCACACCTGAGTTAGGTGGAGGGTGAACAAACTTCTATAAAGAGACAGACGTGTGTATTTTCTGTTTATGGATGTGATCTGCCTTAGCTGCTTGACACTGCCATTTTAGGACAGAGTGGGCCGTGGATGATGCATGGGACAGTCAGGCATGGCTCTGTCCCAGTAAAACTCTAGACAGGTTACAGATTGCTTTGTTCTGTGGTCTAGATATTGGTTTTATTTTCTAAATTAACTCCATTGTGTCTCGGACAGGGTCTCACTATGTGGCCCAAGCTCAGTGATCCTCTTTGCTTCTGCCTCCCCGATGCTGGGATCAGAAGTGTGGGCCACCACGTCCAGGCTAGTTCACTGCTTCTAAAGAAGTGGCATAGAGCACTGTGGCACTCCTCCACTTAGTAACAGCAGTGCTTTAGATCAGCACAATGGGTGTTAGTACTGCACACGCCAAGAGGAAGAAAGATGTCTTAAATGTCCGAAAGCAGGCGAACCGGTGAGCAGTCTTCATTTAAAGCTGCTTTGCAAATATAAAGAAAATGGCTACTTTCCAGAGGAAGCCTAGGGAGGGCCCTTGTCGTGTTACCTGTGACGTGGTATTTTAATTGCTCCTACCTCGTTCATTCTTTCCTTTTAATTTAATTGCCCAAAGCTTAAAGGCTTTCATTAGAAGGGGACCAAAAAAGATCATTTTTAAAAAACAGAATTCAGTGTGAGTCCAAATCATGTTCCAACCAATTAAGTAAAAACCATAATGTAAAACCCCACGGACCTGACACTGACTATACTATTCACACTTAGCTTATGAGCAAAGTCAAGAGAGGTCGGCCCTCACCATCACAATGTTAAAGGGGATTTATCTCAGGACGGAATAGACTTCTAAAATTAAGCTCTGTCAGGCTCCAGCTGTCTCATTACACTCACTAAGTACACGCCAGAGCCTTCTTCACCAACTTGGCTAACTCTTTAAATGAAATCGAGGCCTCTCTCTGAGATCAGCTGTCAACCTGATACCGTCAGTGGTGCCCCTAGGAGCTCTCAGCGTCTGCTATGGTGTCTGCATAGCGGTAGTGGGGTTGTAAACACCCCAACGTCCTGAGTGAGTACACAAGGGCTGGGGGTACGAAGGGAGGGAAGAGAGGGCCTGGAGGTAGAAGGTGGGAGAACAGCCTTTAAAACTGATAAGCAGCGAGCTAAGAGCAGCCATTGCCCTGCATCTTGGTTCCCAGGTATCGGCCACCGCATGCTCGGCTCTTCGTGCTTCCTCTGTTGCTATGGACAGCAGATGTGCATCAGTGCTGCTACACATTACAAAACCATGGCTGTCAGAGTTGTAGGTGGTCAGAAAGCAGAAAATTTGAGCAAAAGACCAAATCAAAAATCCCTCTATTAGGAAACCCTACTGAGACAAACCGGAGCTGCAGGAAATACAGCAGCAGTTAACAAATGTCTCGCAGGTAGAGAATTATATCTGGAAAGAGTTGGCCATAAATCCTCCTGTCCTGCAGCTTACAAAAGGAACCTGAAGAAGGCACATTGTGTATCTGTCCTAATAAACACGCTATGCTCCAGAAACTCCCAGCTGCTGGATTACTAAAATCAGGGTAATATGAGGCGTGAATTAAAAAAAAAAATCAAGATATTTTTTAAACTTATGCAAGAGAATGAAATAAAATAAATAGACAATGTGTGTGATAAGCATCATGGGCACAGTTTGCTTGACGTTTAATGAAACTAACAGTGTGGACTCATCAGCCAAGAAACACAGAGTTTGTCAGTCTCTCATACAAACAGCCAGCTCAGTGTCTGGGACAAACCAGTAATCCCAGTATTTGGGAGGTAGAGGCAGTGAGAGTCCCCAAAGAAGAGAAGAGGAGAGGAGAGGAGAGGAGAGGAGAGGAGAGGAGAGAAGAGAAGAGAAGTTACCTAGAGAGCTCAGTCATTTTCTGTCACAAACAGCACAGAGTTGTCACTCCCTCTGTCCACAGTTGAGTCATGCACAGCAGCCGTGTGTGTGTGTGTGTGTGTGTGGTGTGTGTGTGTGTGGTGGGGGGGGTGTGTGGTGGTGTGGGGTGTGTGTGTGGTGTGTGTGTGTGTGTGGTGTGTGTGTGTATGGTGTGTGTGTGGGGGTGTGTGGTGGTGGTGTGTGTGTGTGTGTGTGTGTGTGAGCAGTAGTATTTGTAGACTGCCATTCTCATTTCTTTGATTCATTGAGTTGAGGAGAAAGGGACATCAGAGTGGAGAAGCATTGTACATGGGGAGGTGTCACAACAGCGAGAACCTAGCCGAGATACAAATTGGGTTTCTCTGGCTCCGGGAGCCAAATGCTACCCTCCACCTGCCTATTCAGTGATAAAAATCAAACTCAGAAGCCATCCAAAGGGGAGGACTGTGCAGCCAGGCGACCGGCCCACCCGCCGTGTTAGCATGACAGGGCGTTCTATGCTAGGAGCTGCCGATCGGCTCTCAGCACTCCAAAAGCTGAAGTAGAGGTTCGAGGCCATCTGGGGTTGCATAACAAAACCACATTTCAGAAACCAAAGCGATAACAAAGCGCACAGTCATGCAGCTTCTGTGGCCACATCTGTGTTTGGAATTACAGTAGGCAGAAGCACAGAGCAGTCTAATGAGCCACTCTGACTACAGAAGATGGCCATCTCTGGGGCAGGCGATGCAGAGTGTGGGTAATTACGGTCTCTGCAGCCAGATATTGCAGTTCAAACAGCAGCCTTTCTTCTTTTGAAAGAAGACTCTGACTTTGGAATGGCTGCTTGACCTCTCTGTGACCAAGTTTCTCATCTCTGAAGTGGCGCTCCAGATGGAGCAACTGTGAGGGCTGGATCACCTGCACATTATAAAGTCCCTAGAAGAACATCTATGTGCCCAGTGTCCAGGGTTCTACCCACCTCGTCCTTTCTTATTTCATACAACTTAGAAGTAAAAGCTAGGTGGAGGTAATTCAGGGTTGAATGTACATTAGCTTCTTTTCACCATGAGGTGATGGTTAAAGACAGGAGGAGAGTCCACACGTGGGAGGGAAAAGGGTTATTCTAGTCCCTTCGACACTGATGGGTGGGACGAAGCCTGCACAAATACTTTTGTTATTATTGTTTTGAAACAGGACCTCACTGCACTGCAGACTAGCCAGGAGCTCACCATCCTCCCCGATGTCATCTTGAGTAGCTGGGGTTACTGACATAGACTACCACCCAGGCCTCCACATCCATAGGCAGGCCTGGCAGTGCAGTCCTAAGTTCTACCTACCTGGGAAACTGAGGCAGGTGGAACATGAATTCCGAGTCTGAAGAGATGGCTCAGCAGTTAAGAGCTCTTGCTGCTCTTCCAGAGAACCTGAGTTCAGTTCCCAACACCTCTGGCCTCTGTAGTTGTCCGCATGTTCATGCACATAACCTCACACAGACACATGCATAATTTTGGTTGTGAACCTAGCCTTTAATGGCTGAGCCATCTCTCTAGCCCGTGACATGTGCATAATTAAAAATAAAATAAATCTATGCTTTTAAAAGTCTACCTGGGCTAAAGAGTGAATGAGTTCAAGGTTAGGGTAGCCTGGGCAACTCAGAGGGCGGGGGTGGGGGGTGGAGGTGCTGCTCAGCACAGTGTTGCATAGTGTGTGAGAGTCCCTGGGTTCAATCCCCAATACTGCCAAAACAATATGAAGCATTTGAAATAGAGGGCAATGTAGTGCCTTTGTCCCCAGTTGCTCAAGGCTATGGAGAGCCTTCTGCCCTGGTGATGCAGGAGTGGGAAGGGTGTCACCACCACCCTAGAGCTTGCCCACTTGGCCTCACTCCGGAGTCTTCTGCCTTTGGATACACTTCTCTCCTAGTTAGGGTTTCACTGCTGTGAACAGACACCATGACTAAGGCAACTCTTATAAGGACAACATTTAATTGGGGGCTGGCTTACAGGTTCAGAGGTTCAGTCCATTATCATCAAGGCGGGAACATGGCAGCATGCAGGCAGGCATCGTACAGGAGGAGTTAAGAATTCTACATCTCGGGGTTGGGGATTTAGCTCAGTGGTAGAGCGGTTGCCTAGGAAGCGCAAGGCCCTGGGTTCAGTCCCCAGCTCCAAAAAAAAAAAAAAAAAGAATTCTACATCTTTGTCTAAAGGCTGCTAGCAGAATGCTGACTCCCCGGCAGTTAGGACAGGGTCTTAAAGCCCACACCTACAGTGACACACCCACTCCAACAAGACCACACCTCCTAATAAATAATGCTACTCCCTGGGCCAGCATGTGCAAACCATCACGGACACTTTATGCCTCTGGGTAGAAGGTCTGAAACGGTATGAAGAGCTCTTGTACCTCATCAGGAGAGCAGGCAGGCATACTGGGTTCCTCTGACCCTCAAACTGTGTCCCCAGCACGGAAGAACCCTCGTTCCATCTCTTCTTCCCCTGTCCTGACAGACCCAGCTATTCTGAGCACTTCGAGAGAACTCAGCATGACCTCACAGCTTAAGAAACTGCAGGAGACCATTGAGCAGAAAACCAAGATCGGGATTGGGGATATCATCCGAGTCCGAGGCTACGTGCGTATGTTCCGAGAAGAGCGAGAGATCTGTGCCACCATTTATTGTAAGTGCAGCAAGTTTCTGCCAAACGAGCTGCTATTCTGGGCGTGTGCTCAGTAAATGCTTGTTTAGCTCAA
This sequence comes from Rattus norvegicus, assembly GCF_021556685.1. Classification (NCBI taxonomy): domain Eukaryota; kingdom Metazoa; phylum Chordata; class Mammalia; order Rodentia; family Muridae; genus Rattus; species Rattus norvegicus. The sequence continues at coordinate 259,748,859 of NC_141534.1, read as the reverse complement.
AGTCAGACTCCCAAAAGGTTCACAGAAGATTTAATCCTGTTGGGGGAAATTATGTTTAGCATGCTGTTTTTAGGAAAGCAGCATTTTAAAATTTTATTTTGAAGAATGTTAATTAGAAGTGAATTGGGAAACAGTGAACTACTTGACTGGTTGGTTGGTGAGTTTGTTTGGATCGTGTCACCGTTTCTGAAGCACTTCAGCATGCTAAATGCCAGCTATTAGGGTAGAGTGTTCCACTAGTTCAAAAGGACAGGGATATCCTGAACACCATGAAGCCCACTGACTGCAATGAACATATCTGATTAGACAAGCTTAATGAAAACAGCTAGAAGTAACTCCAAATCACCTCCTTTGCACTGTGCTGGCTGGTTTTCAGCTGAAAATCTCAAAAGTAGCCAGGCATGGTGGTATATGCCTTCAACTCCAGCATCTAGGAGACAGAGAGGCAGACAGATCTTCCTGCATCTGAGGCCAGCCTGGTCTACCGAATGAGTTACAGGCTAACCAGAGCGACATAGGGGAGACCCTGTCTCAATAAGTAAATATATAAATTACAAAGGCTGTCCCAGTAGTCCATCAACATAACATACAGATTGCTGGTGACAGACCTGTCCCCACCCTAGATGTGCCTGTCACACATAGGGCATTGCCTTGTCTCTCCGGGGATGGCGGGAACTGTTCTCTGACTCTAGACTATTGTCCTAGTGGTAATTTGGACATGGAAAGACTTCTCTCAGGGTTACTCCTGTGGTCTCTCTTTCCTGGATTGTTAGATAAGGTGGACGATCCAGTGTGGAACATGCAAATTGCAAGGATGCTTGAGCTGCCAGAGCTCTACAAGAAGGTGTATGACCAGCCCTTCCGGAACCCAGCCCTAAAGGAGGAAGAGGCACTAAAGTAAGTCCCCTGTCATCACTGACAACATGATGGTCACAGGGAAGCCTGACAGTGGGAGCCACATGTTGGGGTCATCAAATATCCTCCACCTGAGTACTATGGGCTCTACCTCCCTGTGCCTCAGTTTCCTCTCCTGAAAAGTGAGAGTGACTACAGCATAGAGGTATTAGGGTTGTTGTGAAGGAAACACAAACATCGTTATTATATATCATATAATATATTATAATTGGAGTTACTAGAGGAGTGGAGAGAACACAGACAAATATTTGGATGGTGGCTGAAACTTGCTCAAGTCAGAGGAGAACTAGAAACTCAGGTCCTAGAAGCTTAGCAAACCTCCAGGTGATAACCACAGAGAAGTCTGCACTGAGGCATATCACAGTCCCCACAACAAAGGACCATGGTGCCCTGCACCATGACTCTGATCTGCATCTCCCTATCAACCGGGCGGCTGTCAGCAAGGCTGGATTTCGCTCCTACACAGAGGGGACACAAAGCCCAGGAAGAATATGAATGCACACACATTTGCTAAAATGTGAGGTAAAGAAAATGGCTTATGGCTCCCTAGAGGTTTGGGGCTGGGAGGACAGAGTGAGGTGGTGTCTTACTTAGGGTTACTGCTGCTGTGATGGAAGGCCTTGACCAGAGCAGCCTGGGGAGGAAAGGGTTCATTTAACTTATACCCTCAGCTCATCGTTCATCATCCAAGGATGTCAGGACAGGAAGTCAAACAGGGCAGAACTGGAGGCAGGAGCTGATGCAGAGGCCATGGAGGAGTGCTACCTAATATCTAGCTCATTCTCCTTATAGGAGGATGCAGGACTACCATTCCAAGGATGGCCTCACCCACAGTAGGTTGGACCCTCCCATGTCAATCACTGAGGAATTTCCCACAGGCTTGCCTGCAGCCCAGTCTTCTGGAGGCCTTTTCTCAATTGAGGTTCCCTTTCCTTAGATGACTATGGCTTGTGTCAAATTGACATAAAACTAGTCAGCATAAGGGGGCATTTTTTATTCTGTCTTTTATTTTTATTTATTTTATTGGGTTGGTGGCAGAGGGTTAGAGAGTCAGTGGTTAAAAGTACATGTCCCCCAGCGTGAGCACCTAAGTTCAGATCCCACCCTAAAGTCTGCACAGGCTGGTGGGCACTGAAGGGCATGGAAGCCAGGCAGTCAGTGGGGCTTGCCTGTCCACTTGTTTATTTCTAAAGCTAATGAGAGATCCGCTCTCAAGGGAATAGGTGGAGAGTAGTAAAGCAGGGCACCAGTGTCTTCAAGTTCTGGCATCTGCATGCGCATGTGCACACAGAATACACACACGTACAATGCATGCACGCACACAAAGACAGCATACACAGGCCACACATATACACAGTGTGCACGCACAGTGCGCATGCACGCACACACAGCACATACACAGCGTTGTGCACATAACACACAGTTTTTCCTCCATGGTAGAGAATGGACCAGGATCAGACGAGCTAGGCGAGTGCTCTAGCACTGAGCTGTACCCCGGCCCTCCCTTGAACTTTTCAAACGTGTAAGGATATGACTTATTCAGTAAGTCAAACAGTGCACACAGTAGATATGTATAACTTGGAAAGTACAAACTGTCTCTCAGCACTCCTGCCCAGCATTGCCAGTGTTCCCGAGTTGGTGCGGTTCCTTCCCTTTAGATGCCTGTATTCTGTGCATACATGAGCAGGAATGTCACCTAGATGTTTGGTGGGCTCTCTGCTCCCCTCACAAAAATGGCCCTCCTCCATGTTGTTCTTGACCCACTTTGTCATCTATCATGAATGTCTACCAAGTGACACAGTTCCCCCAAAGCTACACTCGGGCTCGTGTTAATCACCCTTTTGTAAAAACAGACTGCCCTCAAAAACAACAACAAATAAAACCAAGCCGAGCTGGTACAGGATGGCTCTTCCAGGCAGCTTTCGGTTTTATGTTCGAGGAAAGGGGCAAAGTGATGGGTTTTTCTGCAGGGCATTTTAAAACTTTGCCCCCTGCAGCAGTAAAGACACTTTGGATCTCGCTGGCCTCACGGCTTTGTTGAGTGAGAAAGTTAAAGAATTTCTCCAGGAGAAGAAAGTGCAAAGCTTCTACCAGAAGGAGCTGGAAATGGTGGAGCCCTTGCAGTCTCTGGCCAGTCAGCCCGTGACCCACAGCACGTGCTCGGACCAAGTAAGTCAGCACATTGGGGGGTGGCGGGGACACAGATGCATGAGTGACTGGTGTAAGAGTCACACGGGACAGACTCCAAAAGCGGAGGTCACTGATCTAGCATGTGCCGTTTCTATTCTGGAAAGGTCACTGACCACTAAGAATTTGAAATGTGCCGGACCTGCCCCTTTCTGCTCCTCGAGTAGTCACATTGCCTGTGTTTGAGGAGAAAATAACGGTAGGCTGAGGTCACAGCACGGGGTTGCCAGTACTCACTGAGGTGGGCGTCAGTCAGGCGGGGAGGTAAGAGGAGACAATATCCTCTACCCAAGAGGACGTATTGCTCAGCAAGATGATATCTGAACCAGGGTTTTTAATGGCTTGCTCCCTTTTCCTTGGAAAAGGTTAATCTATCCAGTTGTAGGAATTCAAGTAAAGGCCAAGCTGCACCCTGTCACATCTGTAACTAAAAGCGCTGAGGACCAGTGTTCCATTCCTCCTTGTACAGCCCAGTCTTGCACTCCTAGTGTTCCTGGCACACTACTTTGGGTGTTTGCTGTTTCTATGTTAGTACAAAATTAAGATTTACTGGACTTTTCAGGTTTAGGCTGTCACATGTATTACTGTTCTTGGCTCGCTGCTTTGTGTGTGACTTGTGTATTTACTTTGAAGTGAATAGTTGGCTTAGAGTCATCTTCTGACGCCTCATCTGCTCTCACTGTACTTGCCCCTCAGTGTCTCCACAGATCTGTATCATTGCTGGCCCTGGGGCATCCCTGTCTGGTGTCACCGGTACTCAGCCTTCCTGCCCTCTGTTCCATCCATGTCTGTGATGTCACTGCCACTCGTTCCTTGCAGTCCTCACCCCGTTACATCCCAGCCTGTGATGTCACTGGCACATAGTGTGCTTTTTTTTCCCACCTGTTCTAGCAGAATTAAAGAGCTGTGCTAGCAGAGACCCTGTCTGCGTGTTCTGTGCTCTCTACATGGGACTGCATAAAGCAGCTCTGGTTCTTTGTTACTGAAAGGAATGAAGATTTGGTTTTGGTTTTTGCTTTTTCTTTAATTCGGTGGTCCTAGAGAGCGACAGGCATGTTTCCTCCCCATCCTCTCCCAGAGCATGACTTTGGCCAAATGCTGCGCTTCTATTGACAGTGGTGGGTGCCTCCCTTCTTTTTTTTTTTTTTTTTTTTTTTTTTTTTTTTTGGTTCTTTTTTTCGGAGCTGGGGACCGAACCCAGGGCCTTGCGCTTCCTAGGTAAGCGCTCTACCACTGAGCTAAATCCCCAGCCCCGGGTGCCTCCCTTCTTGTTACCCACATGGGGTGCACTACTGGCTTAGGAGACCTCAGTTTTCAGTGAACAGTGGCAAATCTTTCTCTTCTTTCTGTACATAGAGATTTGCTAGCATCTAAAAGCTTGCATTCCTCCTACCAAGGATGAGCTCACCGCATAACCAGGCTCTGTCCTGCAGCTGCCATGATATTTCTCCAGTCTTCTCCCGTCAGCGCCAGGCTGCTCCCAGTGTCCTGACTTTTCTGTATGCTATAGGTGGGACAGGTTCCATCTCACGGGCCAGCCCCTCTCCACCCTTGCTTCCTGGATTTGTTCACACACCTAATACTTCTTCCTGGCAACAGGCTGTGTGCCCAGTGACCCAGGACTTCATACAGGGAGTGAGGGATAGCGTTTCAGAAACACCCGGGTGGAGAAGGTTGTGGCTGGGAACTTTGTTCTTTGCCAAGGTTACCTCTAGACTGCCTCGGCCTCCAACTGCCCACTTCCCTTTGGCCTTCTTTCCATTTCATCATTTAGAAGAAACTCAGAGCCAAACTGACCGTCCTAGGCCTTCTGGCACCTCTCTGAGTATTTTTAGTAAAATCTCCTTGTCTTCTCTTCCCTTTTTCATTTCCTTTGAAAACATTTTAGATTGGTGTGTAGGTGTGTGCATGAGCGTGTGTGTGCACGAGGTTGAAAACTATTTACAAGTTCCATACTTCTGCCACTGGGAGCCCACTGGTCAAACCCAGACCACCAGAGGTGGCCACAGGTGCCTTTCCTGGATGCTAGCGCCTTTTTATCTTTTCTATTGAGACATGGTCTGACTCAGTTCACGCTGTCCTGGAACTTGCTACAAATCCCAGGCTAGCCTCAAATTCACGGTCCTTCTGCCTCAGCCTCTCATGTTTAGGACTTTATGTATGTATGCCCAGCTCTGAGGAAACATTAGTAAGTAATGAAGCCCACCTTCATGTTAAGTCATGATGGCCACAATTAGCTAGAAAAACGTCAGGACTGCCTCAGGTAGAGTGTTCTATGGCGAAGTTTTGACATGGTATCTTTTTGGAAAAGCTTAGAGCAGAAAATTGTTCCTGTGCAGTGTATTTAAAAAGAAACTGATATGGTGCTGTATTTGTTTCTCTTTGAAAACGATTTCTTCCATCAATTATGAATCAGTTGGTCAAATTGCCCTGCTTGGGATGTCAGTGTCCCTCAATTGAATCCCACTTAATAGTGCCCTGGGAGACTGCAGATGCTTGGGCGATGCAGAAACCTGAGAGCCCTGGGCGCCCTGTTATCATCACTCATGAATGCTCCCTTCCCAGTCTCTCCCTTTCTTCTGATTTCTGTCTAACGTCACCTTTCTGAGCAAACCCAGGAACACGATAAGCAGATCTTCCAGAGCCATTGTTTCTCTGACAGCTAGATGAATGCTGACTGGTTTGGGAGTGTAGGTTATATTTACTTCAGGAAGCCACCCAGTTACTGGCCTGAGCACCAAGCTGCTTCAGTCTGTGAGCAATTTTGGCTTCCTGAATCCTGAGTGTCTGTCTTTGTTCTTTTGAAAATGGCAAGCGAAACATAGAACTCGGTCCCAGAAGCTGCTGGCTTTTCAGAAGAGACCCCCAGAGTCCTTGCTCTCAGGACTGTGGCTTTTAGAACAGGCTAGGAAGCACATCCTGAGGCCACACGAGGCAGTCATGTCTGGAAAGGATACTTCCCATATTGTTTGTAGTCACTGGGAGCTGAGCTGCAGTTGCCTTTGCTCCCCCTGACTGCATGTGCTTTCCCTGCTGACCCTGCCTTCCAGAGGAGGGAGCTGATGCTCATGTGAAAGATCACCCATCAAAACTGAAGCACAGCACGGTTATCCAGTGTGACCCCCAGAGCAGACTTCCAGCCCTGCCTAGATACCGGCCTGCTCAACTGACACATGCCTAGATTGTGTTGTCTCAGCACAGGGAAAGCCTGTTGGGTGAATTCATAAACCAGTCAGTCTTGGGAGTCAGTCGCAGGAGATGGAAGGTAAAACTTACTTCTTTTTCTTCCCTGTGCAGGTGGAGTTAAAGAACGACGCCGCTTCTGACATACACAGTGTGTTTAAGAATGCTCTGCACCTGCTTCAGGAAAAGGGGTTCGTGTTCCAGAGAGACGGTGGCTCCGATAAGCTGTACTATGTAAGACACCTGCAGCCTAGTTTGTCCTCATGGCTTCCATTGCAAGTACAGTTAGGCTTAGGAATAGTACTTGTGTCTAAGATAGTCAGTCAGAGTGAAAGCTACCTCTTACCCTTTCGCAATGTAACCACATCTCCGCTCTTGTGAAACAGTCTTACTCTGTAAACCCAGGCTGACCTTGAACTCCTAATCTGCTGACTCCACCTACTCCTGATCCTTGCTGCCTCTTGAAACCTAGTGTCCTTCTAAATATTTAAGTACATTGACATATATATAAATTGCAAGCAGTCCCCCCCCCTTTTTTTTGTCTTATTTAAAGAAGGAAGGAAGGAAGGAAGGGAAGGAGGGCAAATGAGTTATTTTCTAATTGAGAAACCCTCACCCTCAGAACCTGTGGTCCAGATGATGCTGCACTGAGAACTGTCCTGTGCACCACAGAGTGTTGACCAGCATCCCAGGCCTCTCTCACTAAATGCCCTAGCATCTCGCATACTGTGACAATCAGAAATGCCTTTGGGCATCCCCAGATGTCCCCCTGCTGTGAAGAGTGCTCAGCATGGCTTTCAGTGCCTTTGTGTCCCATCACCTACAAGTCTGCCTCACTCTCTCTGACCAGGAGTATTTACCAGAACTTTCTAGCCATTCCTTTATGACGGACACTATGGTGCTGTATAACTTTTGCTGTCACCAATAGTGTTTCCTGGCCCTATCGTGTGGCTATCTGTGTGAATTTGTGTTGGTATTTCCAAGAATGGCTCAAGCAGGAGAATGTCAGGCGCAAAGGACACTTAGTCAAAGCTTTTGGCTACATTCCAGCCAGCCTCCATGAAGGCCTTGCCTGGCAGCCTCCCTTTGGAGAACGGGCTCAGCTGCTTGTTAGCCTCTTGCTGTACCGCATACCTTAGATACTGTAGGCAGTAAGCTGAGAGCAGGCCCGCCGTGCCCACGGCAAAGAAGTGGCTTCAGAGTAAGATGGGTCCTGGAGACAGACTGCTGGGCCTGACTGCTTGCAGACTCACCAGAGGTCTACTTGGCAGGTCATTTCCTCTTGGGAGAGGCTTGCTTTTATTTATTTAAGTAGGAGGGGTTTCCCGTGGTATCTAGAGGTAAGCCAGCATAACATGAGTGCTGTCCACTCACCCTGGGATGGGAGGCCAAGCAGGACTTGGTGACCGTTGTCACACTAGGCAGGGAAGCCAAGCTGGAGTCCTCTTAGGGATCTGTGCCTCCTCCTACCCTGGGTTGGCTTCTATGAGGGTCTGTGGAGAGCAGCCCTTCCTGGGAAGCAGCCAGGGCCACTGCAGCTGCCCAGGGGCGAGGTGTGGCAGGGCTCGGCACTTCCTCCTGTGAATCAGCAAGAGCTGAGGGATCAAACAGGGGTAGGTCCCATGCCCCCTTCTGTGGCTAACCCTCCCTTCTACTCATCCCCGGTTTGTGGGTTTCCTCTCTCCTGAAGCCCCGCTGGGGACATAGTTGCAGCATGCCCATAGTTCTGTCTGCACTCTCGGTTTACCTTCATACTAGTCTTGTGAGTCGATAGTCATCAGGTCTCGGGCGGCCATGGACTGTCTCTACCACCCAGCTCTTCCCTGGTGATTCCAGGCTTGGGCTCTTCCTCCTTCCTTCCTCCTCTCTCCTTTTACATACTCATCCCTTCCTTCCCTCTTCCCTTCTCTTCCTCCCTCCCTCTCCTCTTCCTTTGGTTGCCCTCCCCTCCCTCTCTCCCTCTTCTCTGCCTCTCTTCCCTCTCCTGCCTTCTCTCTTCTCTCTTGTTATTAGATTTCCTGCTGGAGCTGAGGGTGAAACCTGCTGCTAGTTGAGAAACATGGCTGTGTCTGCCACAAGAGCTGAGAGCGCATCCACAGATAAACTGGATTCTCTAGCTTGCTAACTTCCCGTGGCCATCTCTTCCTTAATTCTTCCTTGTACTTAGAAGAAGGAAAACTAAAGAAATAGAAGATAGGGGAAGGGACCGAGAGGAAGGAGGGCTGGGACAGAGGGCTGGCTCGGAGCATTTGAGCTCCTTCAAAAACAACAGGCAAGTAAGTGGAGTGTCTGTCCGAGTGGGCCACAAGTGTAGAAAAGGGCAACTGCCCCTCCAAGGCACAACATTCCAGCTGTATTTCCCCTCTGGCCCTAAGGAACCAGCTCCTGAGAGCTGCAGGAAGTTACCAAGCATCGAATCACATCGGTGGGGGAGGGCACTGGGGGAGGGTGTGTAGGGAAGGCTCGTGATTGTTACAGAATTTGTAGAATTGCCTCAAAGGCTGGTCTTGAATTCCGAGTGACACACTGCTGTGTTCCCAAACCACGTTTCCTCTCTGGATTCTCCTTTCTAGGTAACCAGTAAGGACAAAGACCTGCACCAGAAGATCTACCAGATCATTAAGGAAGACTGTCAGAAACCAAATCGTAAGTGTTTGGAGGTTCAGATGATGGTGAGCTGGTGCACACAGGGTTCCCTCGCAGAAGCAGACAGTGAGGATGTTCTGTACTGACTTGGGAAGGAGACAGCCAGGGCTTCTGTCCTTCCTGAGCCTCAGTTTCCTCTCCTTTAACACATGTTGCTTGGACTTTGGCTGGGCAGAGGAGTCAGCCCTGGGGTTTCTGATCCTGTGGGGACAAGCTGGAGGCTGATAGGTAAGCTTCCCTGAGATTGCCGCCACACTGAAGTGAACCACCGTGCTCGGCTCTGAGATGTGCTGCTTCTGGTCCCCAGTTTGTTATCCATGCTCACCACTGCCTTTGAACATGAACTTGACATACCCTCTCATTTCAAACATCCAGGCTCTTGCTATTAGGCAGCGTGGTTCTAGGCATCACAGCTCATGAATAATGAAATCCAGTCATCTTGGAGACTGATGCAATATACATGAAATGGCTTAGAAAATAGTATGGTTTTGTGGAGTTAGGTCGGCCCCTAGTGGCTGGACACTCAAACTACAGCTAATCTGACAAATCGCATATCAGTTCACCCTAACTACAAAGAAAACATCAGTCTTATCTTGAGTCTGTATGAACTTGTCAGTCTTCAAGGTGACCTTTCAGAGCCTAGCTTTTGCAAACATATGCCAGTAGCAAATACTTCTATCAACATGATCCTGGGAACAGAAAGGGCTGTTAGTCCTGGGTTCCCATTCTATTTTCTTTCTGGAGAAGACATTCACTCCTTTCAGACTCAGACATACTGGCTGAGTTACCAGGTAGGGCGGGGCCAGGTCATCTACCCTGTTGTTTAGGAATCAGTGAGAGCAGAACCCAATGGGGTGTGGCAACCAGAGTTTAAAGAAAGAAAGGAAGGAAGGAAGGAAGGGAGAGAGAGAGGGAGAGAGGAGGAAAGGAACCCTCAAAGCAGTCTGTGGCTTTAGTAATGAATGTTGTTTGGTCCACTCATAGCAGTGATGGAGCGGCACAAGCAGGCGTGGTAAGGTGGACCTGTAACCCCAGCCCTGGAAAGGCTGAGGCAGGAGGTCAGCCAGGGTTAACACAGCGAGGTGTGCATTCCTTCTCCCCGCTCCATACCCCTCTCTTTCTCCTTCCCCCTCATATGTGTGTGTGCGCGTGCGCGTGTGCATGCGTGTGTGTGGGTGAGAGAGAGAGAGAGAGAGAGAGAGAGAGAGAGAGAGAGAGAGAGAGAGAGATGGGGTGAGGGTGCATGGTGCATGGAAGCCGAAGGGAGACTCTAGATGCCCTCTATCCCTTTCTGTCCTATTCTCTCTCCTTTTAAATTATTTATTTACTTTCTAAATGTTGCCCTCCTTTCTGGTCCTCCCTCCAAGAGTTCTTCACCCATCCCACCTCTCCTTTGCCTCGGAGAGGGTGCTCCCCATCCCACCCCTTCACCCACCCCCACCTCACCCCTGCCCCCACATTCTCCTTCCCTGGAGCATCTAGTCTCTGCAGGATTAGGTACATCCATTCCCACTGAGGCCAGACAAGGCAGTCCTCTGCTACATATGTGCCAGGGGCCACAGCAGCCCACGTGTGCTCTTTGGTTGGCGGCTCAGTCTCTGGAGCTCCCAGGGGTCTGGTTGGTTGATGCTGTTGCTCTGCCTATGGGGTTGCCCTCCCCTCAGCTCCTTCAGTCCTTTCCCTGTTCTGTTCTCTTAAGATGGATTTGTCACTGAACCCGGAGGGAGGTTGGCAGCCAAGGTGCTCTAGCTCGTCCCCTATTCCTCCCCTCCCTCCTCATGTACACACAGTGCTGGGGTGACAGGGTCTCCTGCGGCCAAGCCTGGCTGATTTTCTGTGGCTAGTGGAGATTTGAAATCTCAGGTCCTTATGCTTCCCAAACAAGGTGCCTGCCTCTCCAGCCCACAAGACTGTCTCAAAAAGCAAAACCAATGGACATCCGTTAGTTGACAGGAAGCCTCTCTGCTGCTTTGTGAGAACCTCAGCCAGAACAATGATCCCAAATGCCACGTTTCTCCACACTGAATCCCAGGCCCCTCAGCCATGTTCTTAGGTTGACACACATTAGGACTGCAGAGCTTGTAGCCAGACACCTGTAAAGGAGAGGAAGTGGACCTGTAGCACAGTGGCAGAGGCACAGTAAGAATGACAAGTTTCCCTGCAAAGATGGCTCTGAAAGCAGCCTGATTATCAGAGTTCAGATCCCTGGAACCCACAGAGAAGTTGGGTTCCGAGGCACTCATCTGTGTTCCTAACACCCCTATAACAAAATGGGAGGCAGCTGGAAGGTTGTCCAGGAAGCTTATGGGCCAGGCCAGCTAGCCTAGAACATACCGTGCAGCAGCAGAACCAGCTCCCAAATTCATATCCACGCCACGGCGTGCGCATACGCTCGCACATACCCCAATAGACATTTAAAAGAAATAAAGAAGTGGCAGGTTTTGTATGCACTGGTTGGTCAGCTCCTGCCTAGCTAGTGAGCCTATCAGGGTGGATGGGTCTGCCACCATCTGTACGTGAGTGAGGGGTCCCTACCGGTGGTCACGGTGGGCAGGGAAGTGAACCAGGAAGAGGTGAGAATGAAAACTCGCTTCAGATTGGCATCATCAACCTGGGTCAAACCTTGGGGAGTCTGGTGCCGGGGGTTTACTGCCAGTGTATTTACACCCAGTATACTTTGGGAAAAGGTCCCCAGTACACAAGCTTTAATTACACTGACACTCAACTCGAGGCATGTGGGCTCTGGAGATGGGCCACATGCATTAGCTTCAGGGTCTCAGGAGGATCTGGCTGGCCTGCTCATACAGGGCTGTCGAGATCATTTAGGCTACTGGCCACCCCAGGTCCTGGTATGAGAGTTTGGGGGAGCCCTTGGCTACACAGATATTGAAACAGTCATTTAGACTATTAGGCATCTTTGGTCCTGGTTCGGGGAGGCCCTGGCTGTACAGGTAATGTACAAGTCATTTAGATCACTGGCCATTACTGGTCCTGGTTGTAAAAGTTTGATATGTCCTGACCCAACAGATACTGCAGATCAGAAGGCTGCTAATCACCCCCAATCCCCAGATTTCTGAATGGAAGAACAAGCTTTACATACCTCCCGTTGGAGACCTCGTGGTTTCCCTGGAGATCTGGGTGTTCAAGAACCTTTGTGCTCTGCTCCCAACACATGCAGGCCTCTAAGCTATAGGCCAATCACCTAGTTCAAATACTCCCTACATAGTGCGGGTGCAAGACCTCACAGGAACTCTCTTAGCATTGGCTGTGACCACCTGTCTCTCTGTTGTCATAACCCATGACACTGAATATAATGCATGCAGATCCTGAAAGTCAGACGGTGCAGATCTGCTCAGAGGAGCTCAGAGGCCCTCTCCACACCAGACCACTTGCAAACATACAGTTCTACTTGTCTCAAAACTCAAGGTCGGCCTATAACCTGCATTGTCCGCGCCCAGCATTGACCTCTAGTGGGCATTGGCAATTGCCTTGTGTGTGGAAAAGGGCCTCAAACTTCTGAGTCGCCGTATGCTATTCATTCCACAGTTGTCACGAGAACTCAGCCTCTTTATTTCATCATTCCTACTGGGCCTTTAGTTCCTCTCCTACCTTCCATAGAAAGTAAGTGATGGGCGGACATTTAGAAGAACTGGGGCAGAGACCACAGCAAGGGAAGTGTCTGCACTAAGCCCGCGTTGGCTCCCTGAGGACTAAGGTATTTGTCCAAAAAATGAGCAGCATGTGGCGTCAGAGAGCCGTGTTGCAGAACAGGTATAGTAGTGTCTACCTGAAGGATGTGAACAGCTGTTCACAGCACCATTGAGAGAATTCTAATTTAGGCTAGAAAGGGGTGAGAAAAGTGAGGTTCCCTTTCCTGATGGGACCGTGACTGGTAGCCCTTACCTCTAACCAGGGGTCCTGAAGGCTCGCTCTAGCTCTCTACCCCTTGGCTGAATACTGAAGCAGAAACTAGCAGTTTCAGATGGGATTTTTGAGTGGCTTTTCTCTATTACCGGTGACTTATAGGTTTACAACCCTGGACTTCAGGTTTGCGTATGGTATAGCAACAGTAAAGTATCCTAAAAAGAGTTGTACACTACAGATGTCTTTTGACTCTGACAATGTTCTCATGAGTAGAAAACTTAAGAACAAAATGTGCACATAAGTTCCCTGGAAGACTTCAGCTCTTTAGCACAGGGACGCTCTTGTGTATTCACTCTGCCCTTTTTACATCTAAAGGGTAGTGTGTAAAGTACATGTAAAGTGCAATGAGTAGGTACAGCCACTAGGGGTCACAATCTCATCTTTGTTAGCCCAGGACCTTAGGCCTTCAGAAGATCACAAGTGCTCTCTGTCCCACAACCAGGAAACAGAACTGAGCCTTTCGGGTGCTGTGACTTGCTCAAGGCTACAAAAATACATGAGGCTCAAACTGCTTCTCTGAGTGCCTTCCCCACTCAAGCCCTTTGGTTACCATGTGAACGCACATCAGCTTCAGCCGGCGTGTGCCAGGGCTGGGGCTCCGAGGAGGGCCTGGCTTTTAGTGGTGAGGTTCCACTGTGCCTTAGGATACTGTTCGTGTCAGATGTGTAGACAAAGTAAAGCGGCAACATAGTGCAGTGCACTCGTTCTTCTGTTCTGGACCACGTCAGTCAGCTTGGTGGGGAATAGAGGGTGCTAACCCGTGACTTTAGAGTTAGTGATTCCCTGATGCCATAATCCTCTGGAGGAAACCCGAAGGTCTTCAGGTTTCATCACTAGGTGCCCAGTGCTCTTAGTTCGGGGTCAAAGGGTAAAAGATTTGTAAGCTACAACTGCTGTAGGTATGACCCAGTGAAAGCCAGAAGAGGAAACATGGAGCAGGCTAACGGTAAGAATCCCTTAGCCTCACGACCCCATCAAGTCAGGATCTCTAAGAAAGACCAACTCTGCTTCGAGTCTCCAGGGGCCTCCTGGGAAGCCAGGGTTCAGTACTGTGTACCAGAGAAAAGGGTTTGTCAGGGCCATACAGCCATTAGGTCAGGGGAATACAGACTGATTGGAAGTCTTGACTGTTGAAGATCAGAGCTCTGAGAAACAGGCTGTGTCACGGAGGCATGCGTGTAGAGCCATAGGCTGTCACGGCATAGGCGTGCATGTGTGAATGTGTGAACCAGTGCACTTCAGACCTTAGAGTGAAAAGAATCACCTTGGATCGTAGTGTGGTGCATGCTGCCTCAGGAGGCCTGGAGAGGGACTGAGGAAGGCCTGGCCGTCGTGGTCACACTTAGTGTCTGCCTGCCCTTGCCCGTAGATGTGGAGAAGGGCTGCCACTTGATGCACGTCCTGAACTGCGTGCTCCTCAACCTCCGCTGGGACCTGAACAAGGCTGTGCTGCAGCAGGTGCTGGAGCTCCTGGAGGACCAGAGCGACATTGTGAGTACTGGAGACCACTACTACACGGCCTTCTGAGCAGAGCCACGGAGAGGCAGCAGGCAGCTTTACCCCAGGTTCTGCTCCCAGGCGTTGTAGAGACTTATTTGTGTATAATCCCCTAATAAAGTCTGATACAGCCACAGGAAAATAGGACTGGACTTCCTGCTGCTTGCTGTGTCCTGGGACAGATGACTTTGATAGCAGCCATGACACACACAAACCTCCCCTGTCAGCTCCCTGGCTGCACTTAGTGTCACTCAGAGTAGAGTGAGAGGAAACAGTGTTGCTGGTTTAACCACTGTGTCAGAATCCAGACTGGGCCCGGTCTTGATAGAGGGACATCCCAGGGTCAAGGCTCCTACACATCTGAACTAGAGAGGCAATGCCAGACTGCACTGTCTGAAAACTTCACACCAGGTTACCACTTACATCCCCACCAGGCTCCCCTGGTGTGCTGAAAGCTCATTAGGGGCATTGTCACCTGCAGTAACTGACTCTGCCTCTGGTTCCTGAGGCTTCCGCAGCAGCAGTGAGGCTGCTGAGACGTGCGGGTCTGCATTGGAGTATAAGGAATCCGACGCATGGCTTGGCGTTTTAATTCATTTCCTTATGACTTGAAAGTTACTTCAGAACACTTCCCTGCACTCAAAGAGGTGCCCAGCCAAATGTGTGGTCCCTCGGTGCCCCTGAAGATGGCAGAGGCTGTCTGCTGGTAGTGTTATTTTCAAGAGCCGCTGAGTGTGCAGGGGATGCCGACACCATCCAGACGAAGCTTGGTATATGCCCAGACAGGTGATGGAGTCGTGCTTTTGCTCAGAATGACAAGGTAAAGAAAACATCTGAGTTATGCAGCAGGCTTGTTCCAACAGCAAATGGCCGATCCAGCCAGCAGAAGTAAAGTATGGAGAAAGATTTGGAGCTAATTACAGTCATTTTGCAGAGGGCACATCTGCCTCAGTCTGCTGTGCTAGCTTTTGACGTAACTGAGTCTGGATGGCTCAGCTGGAAATCCCTTGGGCCCAGGAGCTGTTCCAGACCTCTGGTGACTCCTTATTAATAAGGATGACACAGCCACCTTCTCTTCCCTGTGCCTGGAAGGGTCTCAGGTGAATAAGATCTGCATGGAATTCTTATTCCAGACCAGCAGCTGGTCCGTGTTGAATGAATACATCTTGATCAGTGGAACCTTTCCGGAGGGAGCCTAGAATGGGGGTATAAATGGTCATGGGCTGGACAGAGCAATTCTGTGAGGAGAAAAAAAAACACAAGTGTGAAAATCATGAATGTACAAGATGTCCATCCCTGTCTAATCTACAATAATTTTATATGTGGAGACGTTAACTATAAACCACGCACACAGTGAAATACTACACAGCCACTAAAATGATGGCGCAGACGGACAACGTAGCTGGTTCTCCAGGAGGTGTGTGAGGAGAATCGAGTTACAGGGCCAATTGTGTGCTATCCTGCCATTGCTATAAAACTCCCTGTGTGTCTTCCCATAGTGAATGTGTACAGCGCAGGTCTACACAGACATAGCTCCTCATTTCCCACAAGAAGCACTTCTGCATTTGCCTTCCAGGACACCGAGTTCCCTGGCTGCAACTTTACTTAATCCTGCGTCTGCCCAAGTGCTCAGGAGTCCTCTCAGCCCCAGACTGCATTTCTGGCTGTCTCGTTCTTTAGAGACCTTACCTCATGGATCATGCTATTTCCATGCTGCCAGGCTTCCCAGGCGGCATGCGATGGGCCTGTCTGCCGTCCTCACACCCATCTATCCCCATACTGCATCTGCTTAGGGGTCGGAGAGACATCACCCCCTAAATCTGTTCAGGAGATGCAGGGCCAGGCTCGGATCACCCCAGCCCCTGCTCTTAAGCCCCGCGCCCAATGCAGGAGATGCCCATTCCATTCCCCAGACTCTCAAGTCATCTTTCTCACAGTCTGCACCCAAGCCATATGCTGTAGCTACACGTTGTCTTGACTCCTCCGGAATGTTTCTAGAATGTACTTCTTCCGCACCTACTTCCTCCTTGAGTATCACCTGCTCTTCCTCCTTGCTCGATGTCAGTCCTCAGCCCCCTTTGTCACACCCTCAGCACAGCAGTCACAGAGATCCTGTGCTGGTCCTACTCTCCACGGCTCTGAGTCTTCTTCAGACTCTGCTGGGCCTCGCTTCAATGCACTGTGCTCAGCCTTCACTGCCCTGGCTGGCTGTGCTGGGCACACCAGGTACTCTTGCCTGGTGACAAGGTCTGTGTCCCTCACCTTCTCGGCGAGGCTCATCCCAGCCCTGTGTTGATCGAAACCAATTTCTGCTCCTTGGCTTTGTTCTGCCACAGTGCTAGTGACTGCCTAACGTACTCCAGATGTTTGCCCGCTCACCCTGTTTATCATGTCTCCCCAGCAGAATGCTCCAGAGGCTAGAATTCCTTCTCTTTTCCTGTGTCCCTCGTACCGGGGCAGTGCCTGGCACATTTCTCACAAGTCCCACTTTTGTTTGTGGCTAGCTGTTTCCACCTCCTCGTGCCTCCATCTCCTGAGTGTCTAGGAGCGCTCAAACTAACATCACCCCGAAACAAATTCAGCCAGGTTACCTGGGTTATAGCAACTCAGATTCCCTTGTCCTCAGAGATGTGACTGTGATATGTGCTGTCCAGTTTCTCTCCACAATCAAGTGCTGGCCACACATCCTAATTTTATCAGCATTCCTTCCCTGTCTTCCCGCCCCTCACCCCTGTTTGCTGCATCTCCCAAGAGGAAGTTCTTGGCTTTCTTGAAGTCTTTGCCTCTGGGCCGGTTCCTGGGCAAAACTACATTAATATCACTGATTCATTTGAAAAGTGTTACGGGGATGACTGTACATATCAGACATTATCAGAAATGCTCAGCAAAGACTGACATCTGTTTCCTCGGAAAGGTGAGATGCCAATGCTTTCAAATTCCTGTCTTCACAAATCCCTGCTCTAAAAACATAATGGAGTGGACCAGTGAGTGTGAGATTCAGCAAGTAAGGGATGGATGTGCTGGTGCCCTGAGCTCATGCCTGGAACCCACGTCAAACTGGAAGGACAGACCCACTCCACAAGGTTGCACTTTGACCTCTACATGTGCACTGTGGCAAGCACACACACAATTAAACATTTAACATAAGAGGCTGGAGAGGCCGGGTGGTGGTGGCAAACACCTTTAATCCCAACACTCAGGAGGCCGAGACAGGCAGATCTCTGAGTTCCAGGACAGCCAGGGGCCTATAAAGAGAAATCCTGTCTTGAAATAAAAAAGAGGCTGGCGAGATGACTCAGTGGTTAAGAACATGAGGGCATGTGCTATTCTCCCAGTGTTCCATTTCCAGCCACTATGTGAGGTAGTTCACAACCACCCGTCCTCCAGTTCCAGGGAACCCCACAGCCCTATCCTCCTCCCCACCAGCCCTCATACATGCCCTTCTCCTCCCACATAAAAATAATGTATTTCCCATCCCCCAGAAACAAGACTGAGAGGTCAGGACACTGCAGAGCTGAGGGAAGCTCTTGGAAAACCCTCGGGGGGCTAAATGCAGTAAGGCTATAGCTTACACACATACAAAGACTAACCAGAGGGTCCCTGACAGGAGGGGTGTGGAATGAAGCCCTCCAGCTAGGGGTGTCTGGGTGTACGCTTGTTTGGAGAAGTGTGGGCCCTCACATAGCTTATGGAGGCAAGAGACAAATGGTGCTACTGTCTAGCCATGGGTTTGTTTGAAGAGCCATGATTATCCCCATCTGGTAAACTACCAGTGCTCTTCGCTCCTCTAAGACACTCCTTTGTAATTAGTTTCCCCTCTGATGGTGTGCCAGGGTACTGGCCAAAAAAGCCAAGTGGGATAAAGTCCATTCAACTGTGAGGGACTCAAGAGCCAGTCCCAATGGCTGAAACCAAGCAAACTTCTAATTTCCCATTGGCAAGAGCATCTACACTTTCTTATTAATGTGGTTTCTCTTCCACAAGTGGCTTCTACAAGGCTACCCAAAAACATCCCTTTGTTCCCTTTCTAAGTTTATATGAAGCCTATGGGAAACTCAGATTGTGAGGTGTCTCACTAGAGACACCAGCAGCAGGCACCAGGAAAGGGTGTGCAGGGCCACCCTGAAGGGGTGGGGTCCCAGGGCAAAGCTTTGTACCGGGCTTTGATGCCCGCTGTTCTGGCAGAGGGCTAAATTCTGCTCAGACCACTGGGGTCTGCGTAGTGCCCAACTTTCCTTCAGCCTGTTTCTTTTGAAGTTTGACAACCTGACTACTGCCTGCTGACTTCTGCTGCATTTATTAAGACAAACAGGGAAATCCCAGAATAACACCAGGTTATATATTCACAAGAATTCCATATCAGTTCCCAAAGGTCTGTTATGACGAAATCAAATGCTACATTTTCGTTTGAGATCAGAAAGAGGAAGCTTGCAGAACACTTGATGGCGTCAGCTTGGAATTGTTTTTTACATCTGTTTTGTGTGTGTGTGTGTGTGTGTGTGCGTTTGCGTGTATATGTATGTGCGCCTGTGCCTGTGCCTGTGCCTGTGCCTGTGCATGCCTAAGGACACACACAGCAGAGACAGCATTCCTGAGTTGTTTCTTTCCTTCTACCATGCGGGTCCCATTGGTTGAAGTCAGGAGATCACTGGGCCTGACGGTGAGTGTCTCTACCCACTGAGCCACCCAGATCTTAGGCTTTCGCTTCTGTTCAGTCAGGAAAGGTCGTATTTCATTAGTTCATAGTTAGTGAGCAGTCCATATGGATGAGTGAGAGGTCGAAGTGGTGCCGTCTCCCTACGGCAGGTCTACCAGGCAATCCTTATTAAATCCGGCGGGCCGTGAGAGAATGAGTTTCTGCTCTTACAGAACCAACCCGCTATAATGAATGAATGTCTTACTTTGGGCTATCCATTATTTGGTATCATTTAATGATATGTTATTTGTTAAAATTTAAGTGATTTAAAGTTACTTGAACCCGGGGCCAGAGAGATGGCTCATCAATCAGTTAGGAGTGTTTGCTGTGTTAGCATGAGGCCCAGAAACAACGTGGGAAGGAAAGGGTTTGCTTGGCTTACATTTCCACATCTCAGTTCATTATGAAGTCAGGACAGGAACTTAGGCAGGGCAGGAGCTGACTCAGAGGCCATGGAGGGTGCTGCTTACTGATTTATTTAATCCCTCATGACTGCTCAGCCTGCTTTCCTATAGCACCCAGGGCCCCCAGGGCCCCCAGGCCGGGGATGGCCCCACCCACAGTAGGTGGGGCCTTCCCCCAACAATCACTAATTAAGCAAACGCCCCGCAGGCCTGCTTATGGCTGATCTTAGGGACACATTTTCTTAATTGAGGTTCCTATCAAATGACCCTAGCTTGCATCAAGTTGATGTGAAAACTAGGAGCATATTACTAATAACCCTAAGTGGAAACAACCCACTGTTTATCCACTGACTGAACAGAGTGGTCCTCCTCATCTTGAGTACCATTTAATTGGTTTGTAGTCTGTAACTGTTGCAACCAAGTATGCAGGGAACATCTTCATAGATTTTTCCAGGAGAAAGTGCACAAGCATGAAATTGGAACTGATGGCCAGGGCTGGTCATCCCAGAACACAGGAGGCTGAGGCTGATTGCGAGTTCAAGGCCAGCCTAGGCCCTATGGAGAGATTAAAAGCAATCCAAAAATAAATAAGTGAACAGGCATTGACCAATTACCTCCTGAAAAGTCTGGTCCACTGTTAACTGCCATCAGTGATGGATGAGTTGGCTCAAAGCTCACCCACAATGCTGCCCCTGTAGTTTTCGCCACTGTCCTTGTGACGGATGTGAATAGCTGCTGGGGTTTTGTTTGTACTTGTTTCTTGCATATGAGCCGAGTCGAGCATCTAGATGCTCATCATAGGTACTGTAGACAAGGTTCTGTCCTGGACAGTGGCCATCTCTTCTACCAGGAGCTGAGAATAGCCAGTCACCTGCTAGCAACAGCGTCAGCCTCAGGACTGTCCAAGAGCCCAGTCAGCATGGGTGATACCCAGCTGGAATAGACATGTGGTTTTCAGAGTCTCAACATGCTACTTCACATACTTGGCCATGTGCCCATGCCAGCGTTAACACATTAAAACAGAAAGCTCTCTCTCTCTCTCTCTCTCTCTCTCTCTCTCTCTCTCTCTTTGTGTGTGTGTGTGTGTGTGTGTGTGTGTATACATGCATGTGCATGCTCCTGTGTGAATGTGAGTGCACAGCATGCCATGCACATGGAGGTCATAGGACAACCTTGAACGCAAGCCTCACCTTTCACCTTATTTGAGGCAGGATCTCTTTCATTGTTGGATAGCTCCCAGGGATTCTCCTGCCTCCTCCAATCACACCACAGGTGCACTGTGACTGTAGACGTGCACCACCATGTCCATCTTCATGTGAATTAAATGCAGGTTCTCATAGGTTCTCACACGCCTGTGTGGCAAGTGCTTTACCCAATTGAGCCATCTCCCTAGCCTGACTGAGTTTTTAAAGACAGGCTTTCAGTGTGCAGCCCAAGATGGCATCGAACCCCTGATCCTCCTGCATCAGCTTCCCAAGCAAGGGATTCCAAATGTGCACCATTATGCCTGGTCTTGGTGATCGCTTTAAATCCAGTGATGATATTACCCGCCCAGACCTCTCACGGATGAGACACCCTTCAGACACTGTCACCATTGAGATAAATGCAGAAAACCTGGAGTGCCTATAGGGTAAGGGCTAGTGAGGACCACAACGTTAGCTGGAGGAGCAGCAGGCTTAGCGGGGCTGAGCTGCCGTCTGCATCTCCCAGCATAATCACCCTAGCGGCGGGGCTTTCATTTTCATTAGTGGACTGGGTTGGTGCAGCTAACTGAGGCACTGGGCAACACCCATTTTGATGGTCTCTGCTAGGAATTGTGTACCCTTGGGGCCGAGGGTCTTTATTTTTCCTTCGAGGATGAGCCATGAATAAAGGACTGGAGGGAAGGGAAGGGGAGTACGGAGCACACTTCCATTGTGTTCTTAGCTCTGCTTCCCAGAATAGTGGCAGCGCTGCAAGACAACTGCTGGCTTCTGCACCATACCGAAATTTGTGGACAATGGATTTACTCTTCGATGATCAGTGAGTGGCATGCTACTCTATTGAGTTGTTAGCATAGCCATTGTTTCCCCTCACAAGGCATTGTCTCCCCAAGCAAACTTTACCTCAGGGAAATTCAGTGTGGAGCTGAGTTGGGGAGTTGCTAATGCGGACAGCCTAGGGGATGCTTTCTGGAAGCCTGGAGCCTGGGGAGCGTTTCCAGATGAGTAGACGATGCAGACCAGAAAGTCCTCTCTGACAGTCCTGTGGTGGAGGCCAGGGTAGCAGTGACTGGAATGGCAGGGGCGGTGATGGCAGGGGCTGGGAAGGCAGGGCTTCTGGGCAGAGGCTCCTTGGTGTCTCTGAGAAAGGTAGGACCTCAGCCTGAGTCCTTGCTTCAGCTAAGATTCCAGGCCTAAGTTTGCTAAGGAGGGGACCACAAACACCCTGTCCAGAAAGGACATGAGGTTTGAACCCTGGTCTGTTAGCACAGGTTTTGGTCTCAGAAGGAGGAGTCCTGTCCTGTTCCTCCAGCTATGTCATTCTGCATTCCCATGACTCCTCAGGGAAGGGCGAACCTGCCTCATTCACCCTCCCACTACCGATAGTTTCCCTGCCAGCCTAGAGGATAAAGGTTCACTCAAGGTAACTTGAAATTAAAGACAAGGAAAATGACAAGTCTCAGTTTTGAAAGTAAAACTCATAATGCACAGTTAGAAGAAATTCCATGTGAAGCTCAGAATGAGGTCATTCTTACCCACTTGTATTTCAGAATGTTATTTTGAGTGGGAAGAAAAAGCCTGATGTCATGGTTTGGTTCTGAAGACATTGCTGGTTATTATTCTCCCAAGGACAAAATAAACCCATCCTGCATCACTGCCGAAACACAGTCGGAAACCACTCCCTAGAGAAGGTGGCAGAGAGGTCATCAAGATGGCTCAGCAGGGGAAGGCAGTTACCTCCAAGCCTGATGACTTCAGTTCAATCCCCAGAACACATGGAGTGAAAGAGCTAATTACTATAAGCTGCCCCGTTAGTGTTGTGGTACACATAAACACTGTGTGTGTGTGTGTGTGTGTGTGTGTGTGTGTGTACACAATGTCTTGACAGGATCCACCCTTTTATAACCTACTCTGTCGCACAGGCCTTGGACATACTAACCAGCAAGGAAAAATGACCTGTGGATATGACCCTGCTTGCACCTGGCAGGGAAAGGAGCAAGCAGATGCTTGTGCGTGAGCAATGTATTCCAACTCAGAAGATTCCAAAAGCCCCTGAGCCATGAGTCTTCTCTCTTAACATGAAGGAACAGGATGGCTTGCACACTGCAGTGGCAGCTGCTAGCCCAGCCCAGCCCAGCCCAGCCCAGCCCAGCCCAGCCTAGCCCAGCCCAGAAGCTTCAGTAGTGTCAGCAAGCTCTGCCGGTGCTTGTGGTATCTGCTTGCGTCTGGGCTTGCCTGCCCTTGGTGAAGGGCAAGGGATAGGAACTGCTCTGCAGGAGAAGACAGATGGCTTAGGAATGCTGCTCTCAGCACTCCAGTACAGGTTGGGCCACCAATACAGACAGACTGGGAATTTTCCATCGATGGGTCATAAGGCTCATGATTTAAAGCTTTGAGGTGCAACAGGGTTTGTTTGACTTCAGGCTTTAAAAAATGTTATAGCAACATTTGAACATTGGTTAGTATCTGTATATAAAGAAAAAGTGTGTGTCTGTGTGTGCATGCGTGTACATGTTTGTGTGCGTGTGTTTATGTATCTTTGGCAGCAGAGCTCAGAAACAGTGCATGAAAGTCAGCCTGAGGCAGGTAGACCAGATAGCCCATGCCTACTGCAGTGGTCCAGGAGAATTAACATTGTGGTGGTGGGAAAGAGATCAGACAATACAACAGAACCAGAGGCAGATAGAGAAGGATAAGTTAACTCCTAGGTCCCACCAGGCAGACCACAGCAAATGCCTCAGGATTGTCAGACTAGTGGGGTGGAGGGGGGAGGCCTCAGGATTGCTTTGGAGGTCTGAACTGGTAACAGAAGAAATGCCAGAAGAGGACATATGAAAGACTAGAGGGGTTCTATGTAGAAATGGACTACGAAGTCTAGAGAGACGGCTCCACTGTTAAGAGCACTTCCTGCTGTCAACACAAGAAACAACTATTACCTCAGAGAATACCAGAAATAGCTAATTTTGGACCCAAATCTGAGTGACCATGGCCTGGGAATACAGCTTTAGGATACCTCAAATTCTATGTTCCAGTGTGGAAGGAGTTTAATGAAGTTTTTATGGTAACAAAACAAAGTCATAAATCAAGATGCTTTCAAATCCATAGGGGAGTACATTGGGCAGTTAGGTTATAGCAATACGGGGAGCACTCCAGGCCATAGGCACTAGCTGAGAGCATTCTGAGTCCTTTGATTGCTGGTTGGAACTAGGGTTTGCTAATACATGCCAAGAGGTTTTTATCTGTTAGTCACAGGATCTTGGGCTTTGTCTGTTAGTCATGGGCTGTTAGGTCCAACCCAGAGGTGGACAAAGAGTGGGATTAAAGATAGCCCCAAACGGATTGTAACTAGGCACAGGAACTGCAACATCCTAACCTCTTCCCATCTCAAGGTCTAACCAGTCAGCCTTTGCAGATGCAGCTCTTTCCGGGAATTCTCATCCATACTGCTCTTCCACAGGACCTCAGTTTGATTCCCACAACCTATGGCGGGTGGCTCACAACCAACAGAACCTAGAAGAGGTGTAGCTTCCTCTAGGCATTCACCTTCAATCCCAGCACCCAGAGGCAGAGGCAGGCAGACTTCTATGAGTTCAGGGCTAACCTGGTCTATCTAAATAAAGAGTCCCAGGGCAGCCACAGCTATGAGGCTTGCCTCATAACCAAAAAAACAAAAACAACTACATAAAATGGATTACAGTTTTCATGAAAGAGCATGTGGAGGGACACGCACACAGACACACACACAGACACACAGACACACAGACACATACACAGACACACACAGAGAGACACAGACAGACACACAGACACACACACAGATACACACACATACACACAAACACACAGCAAAAGTAAATGGTTTCTGGGTTGGGGATTTAGCTCAGTGGTAGAGCGCTTGCCTAGGAAGCTCAAGGCCCTGGGTTCGGTCCCCAGCTCCGAAAAAAAGAACCAAAAAAAAAAAAAAAAGTAAATGGTTTCTGAAGAAAGAGTAATTCAAAATGAAATTTTTAAAAATCAAACATGATGAATTTGAGGCGTTTGTGGCAGTGACCACTGCGTGCACCATGGGACCTCACTACGGCCTTCTTTCATGAGTACAATATGCTCACATTGCTTGTTGGCAGAGGCCAGTGAACGAGGGAGCACCTCAGCTCAGACTGGACACTTCTCATGAATTTCAGTGTTTTTTTTTTTTTTTCCTTTTTCTTTTTTTCGGAGCTAGGGACCGAACCCAGGGCCTTGCGCTTGCTAGGCAAGCGCTCTACCACTGAGCTAAATCCCCAACCCCTCAGTGCTTTTTCTGTACAAAGACCTCTGCTCCTACAAAAGCACAATAGCTTACTTACAGAAAACAAAAACTCCATGTTTTCCTTCCATCGCTCCTCCGGAGGTAAGTATCAGATAGGTGAACTTTTGATTATATTGTCTCAGAATGTTTGAGATTTTTACATTTATTTCTCTCTCTCCATGTGTATGTATGTAGTGTGTGTGTGTGTGTGTGTGTGTGTGTGTGTGTGTGTGTGTTGGGTATTCATACTTGTGTACGTGGAGGTCAGAAGGCAACTTGTAGGAATTGACTCTCTCCTTCCAGTGTGTAAGTTCTGGTGTTCGAACTCGGGTCGTCAGGCTTGGTGACACTACTCTGTACTCACTGAGCCATCTCAACAGTCCAAGGTGCTTGACTATAATAATTAATGATTATAATAATTGCTGTTTGACTGACTGGCTTGGGTTTTATTAAAAAAGTCATTAAATATTTTGGTTTAGGATTATGACATAATTTTCAACAATTTCCGAAATGGCTCTAAATATATTTCTGCCATTTTGTGCTGTGTGTTTATGCAAAAGAGCCTTCTCAGCACGAGTGCCTTTATGTTTGTGTGGGTGTCTGAGTTTACGTATGTGCACCTGTGCGCATGCAGAAACCTAGGAGGCCGAAAGAGGGCACCAGACCTCCTGGAACTGGAGTTACAGTTATGGGAGGCTATGTGGGTGCTGGGAACTGAATCCATACAAACCCACAACATTGATAATCATAAAATCAGAAAATATCTGTCAACTCTGAAAACTGTTGGAGGTGCTCTAGGTCCTGCCTTATCAAACATTCAGCCAAGATTTATTTTGATATGTAAAAATATTACTGGTTGTGTATAGAAACTTTCTTTTATCTTTAATAAACGATAAAGTTATATGAATATCAAAACTTGCTTTATAATAAATCTCTTTCCCTTTTTTTTTGAAACAGTGATTTATGTAGCCCATGCTAGTTCAGACTCACCATATAGCTGAGGCCAGCCTTAAACTCCTGATCCTCCTGTCTCTACTTCCCAAGTGCTAGATTTACAGATGCGTGCTGCCACGTCAGGTTTAAAATAAATGTCTTTTTAAATTTATTATCGGTAAATCTTTCTTGTGTATAGGATTTTCCCAGTTAAAAGGGGTTGTGAGTAGAAGAAATTTAAGGAGTGTTAGTTTTAAAAAACAAAGCATGGCTGAGGCTATAGTTCGGCTGGTAGAGCGAGTGTCTAACCTGCTCAGAGCCCTCACTGGTCCCTGACACTTGAATTTGGCAGAGTGGATCAGACCTGTAATCATGACCCTCAGGAGGTGGAAACAGTAGGCTCACCTTTGAGTGCATAATGAGTTCAAGGCCAGCCTAAAACATATACATGTATATATGTACATATGTATTATATATATAAAACATATGTATATATACACACATACATATACATGTGTGTATACATATGAATGACAAAGGAACGTCAACTGAAAAGTAATTGAAATTCCGTGCCCTTAGGGAGTGTATTTTCTGGGATCTGGGTTCAACCTTTACAGCTTTTTATTAGTCATGGTTAAAACCCTTTGGGGTTTTGAAACCACGGGCCACCAGTGGGCGCTGCTCCCAGTTCGATACCCGGAGCATCTCTTCCCGACTTGCAACTCTTGTCAACAAACAGGTAATGTGGAGCCAAAGGACAGGCGGGGGCCCAGGCCCTGGGGCTGGAGGAAGACAGGACAGGACAGGAGCCTGCTGCAACTGCTGCCTGTCTCTTTCTTCCTAGGTTTGAGCCAGCATTTCCAAGTCTTTCCAAAGCCAGAAGTAGGTGGTTCCTTGCAGGTTGGAAGTTAATTTCGAATGTCTCAGCACTTTCTTCTTAAGGTTGGCAGGTATCAATGCAGTCACCCTGTTGCCTCGGACTTAATCCATGGTATAAAAAAAGATGTCCCAAGAAAAATCAGCCTAGTAGGAACCAGTCACACAGCAAACTTAAATCGTCTCGTAAATCCAAACAGGCCAATGCTAAGATCGCTCCTATTTGGCAGACGGGAAAACCGAGTCTTAAGAGACCTGTGTGCCTAAAGGCCTGCGACCCAGACTTCTACGGAGTTCAACTACAAGAACACATTGCTTTCAGAGTCAGAGAGAGAGGGCTCTCCAGTCATCCTAAACCATAGACCCAACACTCGTCTTTAACACAGGGTCAGCACTTAGACTTTTCTAGGCTGCAGCTGAGTTTCCGAGAGAATGACACTGCGGTGATGGATGGGTGATGGATGCCCGTGGATGCTGGGCTGACCGCAGGACACACCCATGCCGCAGAGGGAGCAGGTGTTTACTGAAGGTGGAGGAGGACTTGGACATGCAGCCTCCCTAAGCAGCATCACCGCTGGGAGGGAGCCAAGAGCTTGGCCCAGTGGCCTCAGGGGTGGGGGTTGGGCTCATGCCTTCACAGGGATTGCTCCTTTTAATATTGCAATGTTTAATTGGGACGCATTTCCAGATGTTCAGAAACTCACAGAGGGGCCACCTCAATACCATGAAAGTAGACCAGCTGTTGACATCCCCCTCGTGCTCCAGCTCACCATGCCTTATACTCGTGATATTTATTTTAATTGTATACATTTGGGGACATGCCCATGTATCACAGAGGAGGAGGTCCTTGCAGGACTCAGTTCTCCCAGCTTGTCTGAGGCACGGTCTGTCTTGCTGGTGCTTACTCCAGGCTAGCTGACCTGGAGCTTCTAGACAGTTCTCTGGTTTCTCTACTTCCTTGCCGTAGGAGAGATGAGATTGCAGATGTGTGCCACGGCAGACAACGTTGCCAGGCGGGTTCCAGGTGTGGATCAAACTCAGGCCATTGGACCTGAGTGGCTTTGCCCACATGACCCTCTCTTTACCCTCTGAGCCACCCGCCCAGCCCAGTGTTTGAGGCAAGGTCTCATTATGTAGACAGATGACTTCAAACTCACAACTCTCTGGGAGTCTTTGTGCCACTCTGGCCCCTTTCCTCCCCACCTCTTTAAGAAGGCATGGTACTAGAAACAGGGGTGAGACCCCGGTCCCTTCTGTGCCTTGTCTCCAGAGACAAGAGTGCCCATGTTTTCATGCCTATTTGAATTGTGGCATCACGTGAAAGAAGTTAATCATACGGACTGATGGATTTTTACATACATACATACATACATACATACATACATACATACATACATACAAAATAAAATACATGACTATCCCCTCTAAGGGTTCCTTTTGTCTCACAACTTTGCAAAAATAAGCAGATAAAGTTACCCACATTTTGAAGGTTTTAAAAAATCTAAATATTTAATGTTGAAGAAATCCCAATTTCTGGATTTACCTTGAAAATTTAGGACCCTCTGGCCACACGAAGCTTACATTCTAGCACAGGGACATGGTAGCACTGCCCACTGCCCGCAAGGCCAGTCACTCCCTACCTCTGCCTAAGGTCTCCCTAAGGTTGGAGAGCCAGCTCCCCTCCCTTCAGCCGTAGAAGTTGAAAGATGCTAGCGTATTTCAGCCTTTAAAAGTACTATAGCTATGAAAAAAATGAGCGAAGGCAGAGTCTGAGAAAAAAAGTCCTGTCTCTCCCCTAGCTAGGTGACTTTTGGAGCTGCTGACCATGCCGCACAGTGTCCAGGAGGCACATTTTCCAGGAGTCTGACGTTCAGCACGAGGTCCTTAGATCGAAAGTGCCAGCGGCATCCATGGCCGGTTAGGAAAGCAGATTCGGTTCCTCCCGGATCTGTGCCATGGTTTGCTGGGCGATCTCATTAAGCCTTGGCATCTTCGACTGGGAATCTCACAGTTCCAGAGGTGGAAAGTCCCAGTCTGAGGCTTTCCCTCTGAGAACACCGCACTGAGTTTATAAATAGCCATCCTCTCCCTCTTTCTTTCCACGTGACCCAAGATCCTCCCCACCCCCTCTCTCCTTCTTTCTTCCTCCCTGTTATCCCCGTCCCTCCCTCCATGTCCCTCCCTCTCCCCCCTTTCCTCTTTTAAAAAACATTTGTGTATTTATTGAGAGCCCCATATACACCTCACCATGAACAAGTGGACGTCAGAGGACAACTTGTCAGTTCTCTCCTTCCACAGTGTGGGTCCTGGGCGTCAAACCCATGTCATCAGGCTTGGTGTCAAGTTTTCTTACCCACTAAGCTACCTCGCTGACCTGCTTTTTCTTTTCTTTTCTTTTTTTATTACTATTTTTAAAGATTTGTTTTTGTTTCTTTTTTGTTTGTTTTTTTAATCTGCATTTATTCTGTGCTGAATTTATTCCGGTACCATGAGTTTTTATTTGTTCTGGGATATCCTTTTCTTCTGTGCAACCTCCTCTTCCGGCTTTGGAACAGTCTGTTCCTTCCCAGTGAGGATCATCTCAGTGTGGCAGGGGGAGCTCATGGATGGGTTAGTCCAGCCATGAGCTCTGTAGGTTCATCGGCGCCATCTTAGGTGCCTTGTTCACCTGAATGACTAGAGAATCTACGTCTAAACCCT
The DNA here is from genome assembly GCF_021556685.1 of Rattus norvegicus. Taxonomy (NCBI): domain Eukaryota; kingdom Metazoa; phylum Chordata; class Mammalia; order Rodentia; family Muridae; genus Rattus; species Rattus norvegicus. Next base: position 259,719,408 of record NC_141534.1, on the reverse strand, counting down.
TAAGTCCAGCACTACTCTCTGCATTTTTAAGCATGCACAGCAGAAATTCAGCACTCTTTTTTGGCCACTCTCCCTGTGTCCAGCCCCACTGTTTGGCCGAGACGCACCTACCAACTCCACCATTACACCGCCAGAATGGCACACATGGCCTCTTTAAAGTGACAGCCTTCATTCAGGTGGTGGCTTTGAGGATAGCATACCCTTGATGGCCTGGACAGTTTCCCGGGTGTTCTTAAAGTGAAGACGAAGGTTTGGACCTCTTGATTTGCATGATTTTGTGGGGTTCTCTGGGTCAAGAGAGTAGGAAACCATCTTCACACGTCACCTCTGGCCGCTTACAGGAAGAGAAATTTGTTTATTTTTATGTGGTGTTTTGCCTGCATGTGTATCTGTATGAGGGTGCCAGATCCCCTGGAACTGGAATTACAGACAGGTGTGAGCTGCCAAGTGGGTGCTGGGAACTGAACCCTGGTCCTTAGGAAGAGCAGCTAGTGCTCTTAACTGCTAAGCCACCTTTCCAGCCTCTCTCTATAGAGCTTTTTGAAAGGCACATCTCACTGATGCTCATGCTGTTCTACAGGTGTTTACTACCATACCAAGCTCCCAATCCTCTTAAGAGGATAGAAACGATTGGATTAGGGCCATGTGCTTATGCTCCCCAGTGAGCCTTAACTGGTGCTTTAAAAACCATGTTCAGGCTGGAGGTGTAGCTCAGCCGGTAGAGTGCTTGCCTCTACTGCACGTGAAAGAAGCTCTGGGTTCGATTCCTGGGCATGGTGGCACATGCCTATCCTAGCCCTCTAGAGATGGAAGAGGGATTGGGGTTCAGAGGCTCCTTCAGGTACACGATGAGTTTGAAGCTGGCCAGGGCACATAGACCTGCAACACCCCCCCCCCAACCTCATTCCCCCAAAGGACTGTATTTCCAAACTAGTCACACTCTGAGGTGCTGGCGGCTAGATTGTCAACTTTTGAGATTTGACAAAATACAGTTTGGCCCACAACACCTACTAAATCAGGATCTAATTCTAACAAAAGTATCAAAGGACTTGTGTGTACATTTACATCGAGAAAGTGCATGCCTGGGTGGGCGGTCTCTCTGGAATGGGCTCCTTCCTTTGGGTACGATTGGAAAGGAAAAAGGAACAGTGGTTATCTTAGGTGCGTTTTCGCCCTGTCCTGCATGGATATGGAACAGGGAAGTACTGAGGAGCCAGAGGTCTCTTGCGCTTGAAGGGGAGTCCCTGGCTTTTACTGAGGAGTGAGGACTCTCTGCACATTGAGGAATTCGAGCTGGATAGAGAAACCAAGCTGGTCCCTCTTCTGAGAGCGAGGTGGGGCGTGGGAATGTGGCGGTTCCTAGCAACCAGGTCTATTTTACCTGGTTACCACCTGCAGGCTGCCTCCAGCAAAGGTGCAAGGCAAGGTTCTGGGATTTCTAGAACAGGAACAAGGAAGACACCACACTGCATCATCCCTCTGCTCAATCTCACTTAGCACCTCTACCTTGGGCCTGATGCTATGGTGACGGTTGCCATAGAGACACACCTATGCTTGGTCGAAACTGTTCCCCAAACTATGCCTGTCATATGGCTCAGAATACATGGTTTTCCTTTTTCTCAAGACACGGTCTGAAGCAGCCCGGTCCAGCCCAGCCTCGAACTTGCTTTGTAGTCATGGGTGACTTTGAACTTCTGACTCTCCGGCCTCTACCTTCCACGTGCTGGCATCACAAGCATCCCCCACCACATCTGGTTTATGCGTCAGTGGCCATGGAACACACAGCTTGGCCTTTAAAAGCACTGCCTGTTCTTAGAGCAGACCTAGGTTGGGTTCCCAGCACCCACATGGTGGCTCACAACCATCTGTAACTCCAGTTCTAGGTGATCCAACTCCCTCTTCTGGGCCTTTCAGGTACTAGGAGCACGTGTGGTGCAGATACATATATGTAAACAAGCACTCGACATACAATAAAAATGATCTTTTTTTTTAAAAAGTGAATTTGGGTCCGGCAGAGTACAGTGATTTGCAGACTAGTCCTTTCACAAATAGTGGGATCTGAGCAGGAGGGACACCTCTGTGTGAGGTCAGAGAGCCTTACAGTAAGATAAGGGGACAAGAGCCACACTTGCGTGCATTTTGTCTTATGGAAGGCTTGTTCAAACACAGATTTTGAGCAGGCAAGATGTCTGAGCAGGTAAGGGTGCTCGCCACCAAGCCTGATGACCTGAGCTTTATCCCCATGTGATAAAAAGAGACAACTGATTCCCTTGAGTTGTCACCTGCCCTCCACACACACACTGTTCTTCCCAAGGGTTCAATTCCCAGCACCCACATAGTAGCTCACAACCATCTACAACAATAGTCCAACGAACTCTTCTGGCCTCTTCAGGTACTGCATATACAGGGCGTACAGACACATTCAGGCAAACACACAAATTTTAAAACACTAAAAAAAAACAAAAAACAAAAAACAAAAAAAAAAAACAGATCTAAACCAAGCTTTAATCAAAGTGTTACAATCTATCAATGATCTGACAGTAGATACAGTATTTCCAACTATAACAACATGTTTTGGGGGGTGATGAGATGGCTCAGCTTGGAGATACACTTATCACCAATCCTGACTTCCTGACTTCCAGTTCAAGCCCTGGAGCCCACATGATAGACAGAGAGAAAACTCCTGAAAGATGTCCTCTGCGTGCATGCACTTTATAGCAAGAGCACTGCCACATGCAAAAACATGTACAAAATAACAAAAAGTAAAAACAGTTTGAAAAATGGAAATGTTCACTGGGTGGTGGTGGTAAATGCCTTTGATCCCAGCATGAAGGAGGCAAAGGCAGGTGGATCTATGAGTTTGCAGCGAGCCTGGTCTGCAGAGTGAGTTCTAAGAGAAACCCTGTCTTAAAAAAAATGTGGGGTTGGGGATTTAGCTCAGTAGTAGAGCGCTTGCCTAGGAAGCGCAAGGCCTTGGGTTCAGTCCCCAGCTCCGAAAAAAAGAACCAAAAAAAAATGTGTGTGTGTGTGTGGTGTGTGTGTGTGTGTGCGTGTGTGTGGGAGGGAAGGTGTTCTTCAGTGAGCAATAGTAGAGTCCAGTGTCTACAATTTGTCACTCACAAATTCACTCACAAAAATTGCTAGATATGTAGCCAAGCATGGCGACTCATGTCTGTAACCATTTCATTCCAGGGGCTAAAGTAGAATTTGTAAGTCAAGGCTAGCCAGGGCTACATAGCAAGACTTTGTCTCATTTCCTGCCCCTACCTCCAAGTACATATGTGAAGGAAAAAATGTGACCCCATAATAAAGAGATAGAAAATATTGGTCAGTAGAACAACCAAGATGCCAGAATTGACAAGTCTTGGGGAAAACTATTGGTTGAAGAAGTTTGAAAGAGATCTAGAAACTGTTTTGAAGAAGAGAAGGAGGAAAAAGAGGAGAAGGGTGGGAAGGAGGAGGAGCAGGAGGAGGAGGAGGAGAAGAAGAGGAAGAAGAAGAAAAAGAAAAAGAAAAAGAAAAAGAGGAAGAAGAAACAAACCTGTAATCCCAGCACCCAAGAGGTAGAGGTAGAAGCAGGAGAACCAAAGGGTCCAAGGTCAGTTTCAGTTACTAGTGAGTTCAAGGCCAGCCTGGGCTACAGAGTGAGTTCAAGGCCAGCCTGGGCTACTTGAGACCATATCTTAAAACAAAACAGGTGTTGGGGATTTAGCTCAGCAGTAGAGCGCTTGCCTAGCGAGCGCAAGGCCCTGAGTTCGGTCCTCAGCTCCGAAAAACAGAAAAGAGAAAACAAAACAAAACAAAACAAACAAGGGTTGGGGGTTTAGCTCAGTGGTTTAGCTCAGGGCAAGCGCAAGGCCCTGGGTTCGGTCTCCAGCTCTGAAAGAAAGAAAAAATAAAAAATAAAATAAAATAAAACAAAAAACCCTAACTAACTAAAAAGACCTACAACTGTCCCCACAACACTTGGATGACACAGTATGCCATTCACTGTAGTACTTTAATTACCTTGTCATCACTTTAACTGGGGAAAACTATCACCCTAAACTGCAGTGAGGAACAAAGATGAGTTGGATTAGAGTGGACTGTCCCTAGGGATTCAATCCCATGGGGATGTCTTTGTCACCTGTCTTCCTCTCCCTGTGTCTTAGTCAGGGTCGCTGTTGCTGTGATAAAACACCGTGGCCAAAAGCAAGTTGGGGAGGAAAGGGTTTATTTGGCTTACACTTCTACATCATAGTCCATCATTGAAGGAAGTTAGGGCAGGAGCTCAAACAGGGCAAGAATCTGGAGGCAGAAGCTCATGCAGAGGCCATAGAGGGGTGCTGCTTACTGGCTTGCTCCCCATGGCTTGCTCAGCCTGCTTTCTTATAGAACCCAGAACCACCAGCCCAGAGAATGGCTCCACCCACAATCACTAATTTTAAAAATGCCCTCAAGGCTTGCCTACAGCCTGATCACATGGGGACATTTTTTCACTTGAGGCTCCTACCTCTCAAATGACTCTAGCCTGTGTCAAGTTGACATAAAACAAGCCAGCACTCAATGGGAACAGGACCCCATGTGTGCTGAGACCTGGCTGGGTACAGGTTCACAGCTTTTTCTTCCCATAGCACCAGTTAAAAAGTCATAATGGAGAAGTTTCGTTAGCTCAATGTGAGTTAGTCTCCGTCAACCAACCACTATAGCAAGGGTAAAGATTTCAGTGACTTGGATCAGATGTTCAACTCCAAGCAATCATTGTGGTAGGGGAGGCGGGTCTCACTGGTGAAGAAAACACTTCTGCAAGAACACATGTGTGAGAGAAGTATTGTGATCTGAACAGACATTTCAGTTTGTACCGCTGTGCCACTACAATTGGGTGTGGCTCCTCCTGCTTCCTGTGTATGTTAATTAGGGCTCAGCAGTCTCATGTCAGTGATGTGGATGTGGATGACTTTGAGGTAACACCGTAGAGCAGCATGGTAAGGACATGGGGAGGGAGGATGTGAAAAGGAAAGAGTCAGTGAGGTTGGGCTGATGAGAGCACTTTGAGTCCAACCCCACTCCTGGTACTTTCTCAAAGACAGTGTAGAACATGCATGCCTCACAATTGCCCTACCAAGGGACCAGGATGGTGTGGAATGTATCCGCCAACTCCAGTCCTGCACTTGTAGGTGCTTCTAGGGGCCATAGCTTCTGGAAAAACTCCCAAACAAGGGCTTGCTTTGTTTCTAGGTCATTTGGGTGCCAGAAACTGAACTCAGGCCTTCTGCAAGAGCAGGTGCTCTTAACCACTGAGCTCTCTCTCCAGCCCTCAAGCCTCTCCTGTGCAAGGAAATTCCATAGTCCACGGAAGCTGCAGGCCTCTGGGATGAGCTGACGTGTAATGGGCAATGCCTGATACTCATCTGATAAATCTCTTTCTGTAAACTGGATTTTGTTGCATATTATTTTGTAAAGATTCAGTTTTCAAAACTGAGCATATTTGAGCTGTGTTAAAACATAGACAAGCACAGTCATATCTGAATGTGTGATCATTCCAAATGGGGACGTATTGGTCACCTCAGAGCTGATGCACTCTCCATTGCTCATAAGCCCTACCAGAGCTGTTTTGGATGCCATACTCTTTATGGAGGTGCTGCTGGTCTACTACTGTAGCCATGAGCTGTGGCTGCCGGAAGAGCTAATGTATATTAATGTAGTCATTTCTCCAAGCAGACTTAGATAACTCCCCTTCACTGATGAAAAACGAGGCGTTTAAGGAGAAATTCAGCTGGACACAGCACATGTGAGTAATCTTAGTACTTGAGAAGTGGAGACCAGAGAATCAGGAGTTCAAGGTCAACCTTGGCTACCTAGCAAGTTCAAGGACAATTGGTAAATATGTGACGATAGCTCAGAACAAACCGAAAAGCAGGAGTAAATAGGTAAATTAAAGAAAATGAAATTCTGAGGGTGTATAATGTATTTCATCAATATCCCACTGGTTCCCCATACCAGCCGCGGTGTCAACAGCCGATAACGCAGCGTGTCAGAGATGCTCCCATGAGGAAAGACGAGGAAGATAATACTTCATCGTATGGAGGAATCGCTTTTATGCTAATGAAAGTTGGCCGAGTCCTTAATGTGTTTCAGGTAGAGGATTTTGCAGACGAGTTTTATGGATCCTGCCGAGTTGTGACGCCATTGCAACACTAGACACAGTGGAGCATGAAAGCGACCTGCTTCCACCCGGGGAAGAAGGGCCACTCGATGCCTTTGAAAACAACATACACAAAGAAGCCTGGTGAAGAAAATGCCCTTTCCGTGATGCTTCTGAAGAGCACGCTGCACGGGAAGGAGAACATTCCATTCAGGAGAAGGCTGGAGGCGCGGGGCTGTAAACCAGAATCTACTGATGACAGGGCAGCCGGAGCGCTGAGTAGCTGCTCTGGAAGGAAGAGGAACCATCATGCTACAGTGACTCAGCCCAGGGAGGATGACAGATGCTGGCTTTCTCCAGAAACTCACATTTCCAGAGGACAGGGGTCCAGTCTACCCCGTCAGTGGGTTCTGTGCCTTTCCTCCTCTGAGACACCCTATAGTTCTGGAACTCAGTGTGCAGATGATGTTTGCCTCAAACTCACAGAGATCTGCCTACCTCTGCCTTACTTAAGTAAAAATAAGGGTTGGTTGTTTAGGAAGAATGACTAACATTTACCAAGGGTTACCGTGTGCCTGCACCATGCTGACCACTTTACGCGAGTATCTCATGATCGCCTGCCAGTGACGCCATAAAGTAAACGTCGACGTCTCCGTTTAACAGGAACAGGGCGTGAAGAATAATGACGAAACAGACATCAAATCGGGGCTCTCGGGACGCAGAGCGCGCATCCCCCTACGTTGCCCTCCTCTGTCCTCTTGTATTCAGAAAAGTCAGGGGGTCATTTTCAAATCGGAGCATTGGGAAAACGTAGCGGTGATGTTCAAATGGAGAAGACATAGTGACGTGTGCTACTTGCTGGTCTGTACTGCGCTGTGACCACACAGTAAGTGCCAGCCACTCTCCTGCGGCAGCGTCTTGGGGGCGCTGGGGTCAGCGCATCAGCGTTGGGGTGCACTCTTCACACTGCGGAGTTTCCAGCTTTGGGGTGTAGTATAAGACTCAGCACGGAGATCCAGAATTAGCTTCTAACTCTTCAGACCGACTGAAGCACCGCTGTTAACATTTCACGGGAGAAAAACACAATAGCTACTCTCAACCGTGTGGTTGGCTAAATATTTATTTTCCTTAAGTGGATTCAGTTCGAATTTGGTTGTTCCCACTGAAAATTTTATAAACCCGAGCAGGCCGAAGTCATACTGCATTTAGTTATATTAGCTGTCTGGACTTTATATAAAAATATAGTAATCGTGGCTGGTTGTGTAGTGCACGCCTTTAACCCCAGCACTCAGAAGGCAGAGGCGAGTGAATCCAGCCTGGTTAGTCTACTGAGCGAGTTCTAGCATGGCCAGGACTATGTAGACTCAAAACCACCCAAACAAAACCAACAAATAAGTAAGCATAAAAATAGTCATCGGACCAACAAGACGGCTCAGGAGATAGAAAAGCTTGAGTTCGATTCCCAGAACCCAGACACTGAGAGGAGGGGACTGAGTGGTTCTGGACTCTTTGTGCTGACCTGACACAGTCTCAGAGTCACAAAGACATGATAATTAAATAAAACAAAAGTTTGAGGTGTGTTGAAAATCCAAATGTGCACTTTTGCAAGATATCTGACACATTAAGAACCTCAAATGTGGGCTGGAGAGATGGCTTAGCGGTTAAGAGCACTGGCTGCTCTTCCAGAGGTCCTGAGTTCAATTACCAGCAACCACATGGTGGCTCACAACCATCTGTAATGGGATTCCATGCCCCTCTTCTGGTGTGTCTGAAGACAGCTACAGTGTATCCTATACCTGAAATAAATAAATAATTCTTTTTTTTTTTTTTTTTTTTTGGTTCTTTTTTTTCGGAGCTGGGGACCGAACCCAGGGCCTTGCGCTTCCTAGGTAAGCGCTCTACCACTGAGCTAAATCCCCAGCCCCTAATTCTTAAAAAAAAAAAAAAAAACTCAAATGTTAGCGACTTACCTCAGTGGTAGATCACTCACGTAGCATATGCAAAGCTCCTAATCACACGAACTCACTCACGAGGCAGGCTGCCTGATGTGGTGTTGCTTGCTTGCTTGCTTTGAGGCAAGAGCTCACCCTCTGTCCCAGGCTGGTCTCAAACCCTTTGATCCTCTTGCCTCAACCCCCGAAGTGCTGGTGGGATTATAGACCTGCACCACCATACCTAAGAAATACCTCATTTTTTTTAAACAGGCTTCATAGACTACCTCGTAAGTTTGTTTCTACTATATCTGAGGGTGTTTTGCTAACCAAAGAGACAGTGAAGCCCTTCACTGACCCCCACACCCTGGAACCAACTTTAGAATGGGTCAGCTGTTAGATATAACTTCAAAGAGAAGTATCTCTTTTTTTTTTTTTTCAAACTTCTGGAAAAACTTCATTGTAAAACGTCAGAGGACGGTAAAGCAAGTCACTTATAAATTTATTTGCAAGGACTTTGTGGAACCAAGTTGCTAGATGTGGCACACTTGGAGCAAAACATGCCGATGGGTTCCTGGCATGACTGAGCAGAACTGTCCTCCACAGCCACCAACTCTGGTTTCTGCACTCATTAAAGCTCATTGTCCCCACTGGCTTTCTGACTTAGCTTATAATAAATGATTTAGAGCCATGAATATTTCAAACACTTCATAGTACAAAGAACAATACAGGAGAGAAACCCTGAATTATATATGCTATAAAACTCATAACCCACTTTTGACAAATATTAAAAGTTTATCACATTCTTTTTTCTCTCTTTGATGCAAAATGTTGCTATGTAGCCCAGGATAGCCTTGAAGCCCAAATTTACTACGTAGCACAGATATACCATCAACTTGCAGCAATCCTTCTGCCTCAGCTTCCCCAAGTGTTGGGGTTACGATTATGTTTGCCGCCATCCCATCCCACCCCGCCAGATTTCAATTACTTTCGGAAAAACCACAGAATGCTACAATTGCAGAATCTGGGGGTGTCGTTCAGTTTTTGGAGTGCTTGTCCCACGTGCGTGAGGCCCCGGTAGCACATAGACCTGAAAATCTTTAAGACAGCTTAAGGCAGCATGATGTCACAAGCCTCCAATCCCAGTGCCCCAGAGGCAGAGACAGGAGGACCAGAGGTCCAGATTCGTCCTTAGCTGTATGATTTTGAGTTTGACACCAGTCCTGGGGTGCATGAAACCTTCTCTCAAAAAAAATTAAAAATAAAACAAGAGCAAACAAAACAGAAGTCCTACAATTACAGGATTCCCAAGTTCTCTTTCTCGCACAAGAGTAACCACTATTTTTTCAGTGTGTGGTTGGGTGTGCCAAAGCACACTTAGAATCCTACCACTTGGTGGCAGAGGCAAGAAGGTCACAAGTTAAAGGCCATCTTGAGAAGAAAAAGGTTTCATTGCAGATAAATTGTTCTCTAAATATATGCATATCATATATCGTGTTTTGCATAATGTATATATCTTTTCAAATTGTGTGTGTGCACATACGTAAGGATGATGTCTATGTGCACACTCTCAGAGGCTAGAGGACTCTGTATCCAACTCTATCACACACTCTGATCTATTTTTTCATGACAAATTCTCCCTCTGATCCTGGAGCTAGGGAGGCAGCCAGAACCCAGAGGTCCTCCTGTCTCCACTCTCCACAGCTCTGAGATTACAGGTTACATGCATAACCACACGCCAGCTTTTGATGTGGGCACAGGGGTTCAAACTCAGGTCCTCAGGCTTATACAGCAAGCTCTCTTACACACTGAGCCATCTCTCCAGTCCCTTCTCACATTGCCTTTACCCAGTAGCATCTACCCGGGGCTTCCTCCGGGCTGATTCAGTCTCTTTTGGCTGAGGTGTAACATCCACACCCTCAACCCACAGCTCCAGTAAGCAGCTCGGAAGCGCTATTTGGGGCAAGCATGGAGGCACTTGGAACCAACTGCACCCTATCAACCAGCCCCCTCCCAGTGCAGTCCTCTCGTCAGCAACTGCTCTTTTGACCTCCGGTACCATAAGTCTAATTTTGTCTAATTTGAACTTAGTACTTACTTATTTAGAAATGGGATCTCAAGTATCGTCAGCTGCAACAAACTTCTGTTCTTCTTCCTACTTCCACCTCCAGAGGGCCGGAGCCCGCAGAAGTGGGTCACCATGGACAGTTTCACCCGGTGCTGGAAACCGAACCCAGAGCTCTGTGCATACTAGGCAAGCACTCTCCCAACTGAGCCATATCCCAGCCTCGTGCTTTGAACTTTATATAAATGGACTCGTGTGCTGTATTCCCTCTGAGTCTTTGCCCCTCAGTGGCATGCCCGTGGGTTTCATCCGTCTCACTGTAGAAGGCTGGAGTTGTCCTTTGTTGATGACATGCAGTCCTCTCTCGGGCCACCGTAACATTACTTATGGATGCACTCATCATCGATGAACGGTAGCACACTTTTAGTTTGGGTAATTGCGAATAATGCTGACATAAACACTTCAACACGATTCATGTGGACGCTTGCACTAACTTCTCTTGGGTCTGTTCCTTGGCGTGAGCTTGCTGGGTCCTCCACAGTACAGGCATATGATGGAGAAATAATACTGCATTTCTACCCAGGACAAGGCCCTTGGTTTTCCTCACCCTTTCTTTTTCTTTAAATTTTGTAATTATATATATATGTATAGGAAACTTAGCATACATTTAACCCAATTAACTGGCAAGTTCTTTTTTTTTATTTATTTATTTTATGTATATGAGTACACTGTAGCTGTCTTCAGACACAGCTGAAGAGGACATCGGATCCTATTAGAGATGGTTGTGAGCCACCATGTGGTTGCTGGGAATTGAACTCAGGACCTCCGGAAGAGCAGTCAGTGCTCTTAACCACTGAGCCATTGCTCCAGCCCAACTGGCAAGTTCTTTAGCCTTTGCCTTTTCCAGCTTAGCAACGCCAGCCACAGGCTTAGGACCCAGGACGCTGCCTCCCCAGTGGCGGTGGATCTCTTCCTATCTGTCATTATAATTGGTCCTAATAGCTTCTACCAGCTTAGCCAGAGCACCCTTGTCTTCCGAGTTCACCTGTGTGAAGGTAACAGTGGTGCACGTCTCCCTGTGGACCAGGCGCTCCAGCCTGGCCTTTCCCGTGATGATGCAGTAGGGCACCCCCATCTTTCAACACAGGGCAGGCAGGAAAACCACCAGCTCAATGGGGTCTACATCATGGGCAGTCACCACCAGCTGAGCCTTCTTGTTCTCCACCAAGGTGGTGACTGTGTTGACCCCTGCTGGGAGGACAGGTGGTCTCTCAGTTGGGACGTCCCCCTTGTCAGCAGCTTTCTTCTCAGCACGGGCCAGCAGCCTCTGCTTCTTCTCCTGCTTTGTCTCTGGTCTGTACTTGTGGGCGAGCTTAAGCAGCTGAGTCGCTGTTTGCCTGTCTAGGGCCTGGGTGAGCTGGTTGATGGCAGGAGGTAACTTTGAGCCGCTTATAGAGGGTGGCTCTTTGCTGCTGCAGCCTGATGTAGCGGGGCCATTCGACGAAGTGTGTGGGATCTCTTTTGGGCTGGAAAGACAACAGCAGGTGGGTCAGCTCCCCACATATGCACTCTTATGTCACAAGTGACATGTATATTAGTACTTCATAGATTTTAGAAGAGACCAAGAGAATCTCTTGTTTCCTTATAGCATCCAAAGCCTATTAATTGTGTGGTTTTTTTAAAATATGTAAGTCAATGAGAAAATCAGAACTCTGGAAGTTATGTTTCAATTGACAACGTTCTCTTCACTTTAAAAAAAATACTCTGCCTAAGAGTCATGGGACGCCTTAGTTCAGATTTGCTGTATGTTAGATGCTACGCTTAGCGCTGGGAGTGTGTAGCATTTAATCAAGCCCAGGCCATCTTTCTTGTCCTAGAAATCGGCATCTGGATGTTTTATCGATATCACTGCTTTCTTTCAAAGTTTTCTGCAGGGTTTCCTGGCTCTCTATGGTGAAAAATTTCCATTTTGCTCCTAAACTCCTGGACAGGTCACTTCAGTTGTACTAGACAACATAGACAAACGGCCAACCATCTTGGCTTAAAAGAATGGGGTTTTTCCAAGGGCCTGTGGGTGTGAGCACTCCAGTTCTCACCACGAAGGCCAGCATCAAGTGGGTGTAAAGAAGGAGGCACGCACTTAACAGAAAACTTATTTCTCGTAGCCTTTAACGAATGCTGAACAGACACTCAGAGTAGCAAGCTAAAAGGGCCCGAATGTAATCGTTTTCCGTTGCATAATTTATTGCCAGCCAGACTGAGCTCCACGAGGGAATGGCACTCCATTTGTGAGATTAAAGATACGAGCACTTGGGGCTGGGGATTTAGCTCAGTGATAGAGCGCTTACCTAGGAAGCGCAAGGCCCTGGGTTCAGTCCCCAGCTCCGAAAAAAAGAACCAAAAAAAAAAAAAAAAAGATACGAGCACTTTCCCACTACAGTTTCTAGCAGGACGCACGGTGGGACTTGGTAAGCAGCACACACACCCCTCCCCTACAGCTCCCCATCATGCACAGGACTCTTGGCACTTGCACAGTGTGCCGGGCGACCAGCCCTGCCCCTGCCTGTGACAGCCTTTTAGTCAGCAGCAGCACTCCAGTTGCAAGGCCAGTATGCAGAAGAGTACAGCCTGCCGCTGGTTCCTTGGAAGGACAAATTTATTTTAAGAACATCCATGGGCTAAAATGCCTCTCAATAAGATAGTGAACCAGAAAACTGACTACTCTCAGAGGAAGAGAGAGGCAGACGGACAGACAGGCTGACTGACTGACACAGATACAGACACAGACACAGACACACACACACACACACACACACACACACACACACACACACACACACGGCAGGGAATGATGGAAATATATCCAAAAAGGTAGGAAACATTTGATTTCTAGAAAAGTAAAAATAATGATCTAAAAACGAAAGCATCATTAACACCCCCCCCCCCAAAAAAAAACATCTTTCAGGACTTTATAAGTGTGAAACCATGATTGGACACCATGACCAAGAGCTGCGATTGTCCTTATCACCATGATTCCCGAGGTCCCCACCAAACAGGCCGTTCTGCAGGTACAGTTCCCTGGATTCTTCATGAAGACCATGATTGAAGTCCAAGCTGGGTGACCTGAAAAACCTCAGATCCCTCCCCGCCAGCCAGGCACCTGTGCTGAGAAACAACCCATCTATCTTTCATTCTGCAAATGTGCATTGTGGGATGGGGGGGGCTTAGTTTACATCTTAGATCTTTTAAGATGTAGAACTTTCCATTCTCACCCTGAGAGATTACACATTGGAATACGTTGGTTCTGCTTAAACAACGTTTGCCGCTATTATAATTTTGTATTTATTTTTATGACTTTGTAATGTGCATCTGAATGTCTGGCCTTCGTTGGTGCCCACTGATGCCAGAAGAGGATATTGTAATCCCCTGGGGCTGGAGATGGATGTGAGCCACCACATGAGTGCTGGGAATTGAACCTGGGTCCTCTGGAAGAGTGGCTTGTACTCTTGTACCACTGAGCCATCTCTCCAGCCTCCTTCTAGGATACTTTTGAACAATGCTTGTCTTTTACAAAGCCATACAATTATTTTTTTTTAAGATTTATTTATTTATTATATATAAGTACACTGTAGCTGTTCAGACACACCAGAAGAGGGCACCAGATCTCATTACAGATGGTTGTGAGCCACCATGTGGTTGCTGGGATTTGAACTCAGGACCTCTGGAAGAGCAGTCAGTGCTCTTAACCGCTGAGCCATCTCTCCAGCCCCCAGCCATACAGTTCTTAAATGACAATTTGCCTCTGACTGCTGCCCCAGTTCCTAGTAGAGTGGGTGTCTTGTGTTGGTAACTTAACAAAACTTTTTAGTGGATAAATAAATTATCAGGCCGGGGAGATGGCTGAGTAAATGTAGATGCACTAGGTCAAGCCAGCTGACCTAATTTCCATCCCAATACCACAGGGTGGGAGAGAACTGACTCCCACAAGCTGTCCTCTTACCGCCATGCCCCACCTCAATAAACAAATGCAAAAAAAGATTAATTAACTGGTTAAAGAAGCCCTCTAAAAGGTGAACAGCAATTTAGTAGCTGTATTTGGGATATATGAACCTCTTTCCTCTAATTCTCTAATTAGTTTGCTTCTGGTAAAGTTTCTTCTACCTAACTCAACCCAATGATACTTGCTTGTGTCAGGATGAACACATGACCCAACCTGAGCCAATCAGCTTCTTCCTTCATAGTAAACGTGGAACTGGACTCCTGGGGCAAGCCATGAGCCTTGGATGTATCCGGATGAGGGGTTGGCGGATGCCGGTGGAGAGGAAGTTTCCCACCCCTCTGTAAAGAAGCAGAAAAACAAAAGTCAGCAGTCAGAAAGTAAAACAAGAAGCCTGGTGTAATACAGCAGTCCTCACTTGGAAGGCGAAAGGGGAGGATCACAGGAACACATGCACACAGTGCGGGGAGGGGATAAAACAGGCACACAGCACTAAATGGAGACAAGAGATCGTGCTTGTATTCTCAAAGATTTGCCTCTTTATTCAAGATGTCCAGGTGTCTGTGACTCCATGAGAAACTGCTATTATATGTTGTAAATACATACAGAGTCTGTGGTGGTTTCAATAAAAATGCCCCCTGCAGACCCAGAGCATAGGGAGTGGCACGATGAGGTGTGGCCTTGTTAGAGGCAGTGTGTCACTGTGGGGGCAAGCTTTGAGGTCTCAGATGCTCAAACCATGCTCAGGTCATCTCTTCCTGCTGCCTGTCTATCCCGACGACGTAGAACTGTCGGCTCGCTCTCCAGTACCATGTGTGCCTGGATGCTGCCATGCTTCCCCACCATGATGATAAGGGACTGAACCTCTGAGCTGCAAACCAGTCCCAGCGAAATGTTTTCCTTTACAGAAGCTGCCATGGTTCAGAGTATCTCTTCACACCAATAATACCCTAACTAAAACCAAGTCCCACCCCGTCCTCCGTTAGACAACTCCACCCAGCGTAAACCTGAGTCCTAACAAAGACACACCCCGTGACTATTTCCGGAAGGAAGATAAACCAGGTCGATTAATCAGGTTGATCACACACCTCTGGCAGATTAGTTCCTGATGACAACCCAGATCTCAGCCAGACCAGGTCCGATGCTAAGCCTTTCTCTGCCTTTGTTACCTATTGGGTAAGAAATAAGCCAGCTTTGGGGAGAGCTTCTGCTTTATAGGGGGTGGGGCTTATGCTGAAGTCAGACTTGCCCTTGAGAGTCTCAAATCTTTTACTTGAAAACGAACAAACTCATGGGTTCAGACAGGACAAACAACAGCGATTTCAAAAATATTTCTGAATAGAGAAATGAAAGAAAATGAATGGGGGTGGAGTCAAAGTTAAACTTTTTTTAAAAATTTGTAACCTCAGGCTATATTTTTTTAAAAAGGAAAAAAAATGCCTTTAAAATTCCCCAGTGAGGGCTGGAGAGATGGCTCAGCGGTTAAGAGCACCGACTGTTCTTCCAGAGGTCCTGAGTTCAATTCCCAGCAACCACGTGGTGGCTCACAGCCATCTGTAAAGGGATCCGATGCCCTCTGCTGGTGTGTCTGAAGATAGAGACAGTGTGCTCATATACATAAAATAAATATTTCCTTAAAATTCCCCAGTGGATCTCTCTCTCTCTCTCTCTCTCTCTCTCTCTCTCTCTCTCTTTCTCTCTCTCTTTTCATTTGTCATTTAGTGGCCAAGTCAGGGTTTGCTGGCTTCTGGAAAAATCCAGGGGAATTGTGAAAATGAAAATGTAAGGTTGTTTGTGGTTAAAATAGAAGTATACAGAATAATCTTTCATACCGAGAGGACACTGGGCATTCATTTGCCCGTGTTAGTTAGGGTTACTACCACCGTGGTGAAACACCATGTCCAAAAGCCACTTGGGGAGGAGACCCACTGGGGCTTACACTTCCACATCACTGACCATCACTAAAGGAAGTCAGTACTGAAACTCTAACAGGACAGGAACCTGGAGGCAGGAGCTGATGCAGAGGCCATGGAGCGGTGCTGCTTACTGGCTTGCTCTCCATGGCTTGCTTGGCCCATTTCCTTAAGGAACCCAAAACCACCAGCCCAGGGATGGTATCACTCACAAAGGGCTGGGCCTCACCATCAGTCACTAATTAAGGAAGTTCCTCACTGTCAGCTCTTCCCTCCCTTCAGATAACTCTAGCTTAGCCAATACCGTTGAGTAGCTGAGATCAGACACCATGGGATCATCCGCATCTTCATTTCTGAAGGCCTTGAAACGGAACGCACTAGTCTGGGGACCAGATGTCTGGGCAGGGTTAGGGATGCAGCCTAGAGTTACAGAATAATATTTTTCCCCTCTATGAATCTAATTGTGTTTTTGGCTTCTTTGGTTGTTCAAGCTACCAGATTTCCTTCTGGTATTCTGGGAGCCTGGTCATTTTCTGAGGCTAGAATTCCAAGTGGTTCTATCAAAAAAAAAATCTGCATAATAATTTTTAGAGCAGGAGTCTGAGGCCCTTCATAGCACCGTGTGAAGCAGCAGACGGAGTCCTGCCGGGGGAAGGTTCTGTGTGGGACATCAGGAAGAGGTGACTTTCACCAGCTGATGGCTCGGCAAGTGGCCACACCTTGTTATCAGGTCTGCAATTAGCCGTGGGGCCGTGCCAAGAGAGAAGCTCTGGTGCCCTGTCTTTTTCCATGTCCAGCAACCGAGAAAGCAGAAGCCTATGAAGGGCAACCACATACACCGATGGCAGGGACAGCCACTGTAGTGTAGCCACTGTAGACACCAGCATGGAAGTTCCTCAAAAAACTAAAACTGGGGGCTGGGGATGTGGCTCAGTGGCAGAGCGCTCGCCTAGGAAGCGCAAGGCCCTGGGTTCGATCCCCAGCTCCGGAAAAAAGAACCAAAAAAAAAAAAAAAAAAAAAACCCAACTAAAACTAGACTGTTTAGTGCAACTGAGCTATACTCCATTTCTGGGTAGTCACCCAGAGGACTCCAAGCAACTTCACAGAGGTGGTACACACCTATGTGTACTGTAGCCTTCTTCACAGAAGCTAGTTTATTAAAGCAACTTATGTATCCAGCGTCAAAGGAAGGAGCAAAGAAAGCAGATGCCTATGCAGGAGAATGATCCAGAGACAAGACTCATGCTACTTGCAGGAAGATGGCGGCACCTGGAGCTCGTTTTGACAAACAAGTTGAGTCAGTCTCATTAAGACAGACATCTGTGCTTTTCCTCATAGGTGATTTCTAGATCTTATATAGGTATATAAAATCACACGCACATACACATATGTCTACATGACATGGAACTAGAACTGTCTGGGGCAGTGGCTCTCAACCTGTGGGTCGTATATCAGATATCTTGCTTATCAGATATTTACAATTCATAACAGTAGCAAAATCACAGTTATGAAGCAGCAATAATAATTTTTTTTTATATTTCTTTTTTTTTTTTTTTAGTTCTTTTTTTCGGAGCTGGGGACCGAACCCAGGGCCTTGCGCTTCCTAGGCAAGCGCTCTACCACTGAGCTAAATCCCCAGCCCCAGCAATAATAATTTTATGGTTGGGGGTCACAACATGAAAAACTGTATTAAAGAGGCATGGTATTAGGAAGGTTGAGAACCACTGGTCTAGGGGGACAAAGAGGTCAGGGATTATAGGGGGTAACACACTTAATGTCTAATACATATTTGTATAAGAATGTCCTTGTGTAACATAGGACCATATACAATGAATATTCCCAATGAAAAATATTTTAGTTAAAAAAACAAACTGTCAGTGTGTGTGCCCATGAATGAATGCATGTGTTTCCATGTGTCTCTCATGTAGCTAAGTCTAGCCTTGAACTCTTTTTTTTTTTTAAAGATTTATTTATTTATTTATTATATATAAGTACACTGTAGCTGTCTTCAGACACACCAGAAGAGGGCATCGGATCTCTTTACAGATGGTTGTGAGCCACCATGTGGTTGCTGGGAATTGAACTCATGACCTCTGGAAGAGCAGTCGGGTGCTCTTAACTGCTGAGCCATCTCTCCAGCCCTAGCCTTGAACTCTTGATCCTTCTGTCTGTACCCCTCCCAAGTACTAGCATCAAGGGCTGTACCATTTTACCAGCTGGGTATGGTGGTGCATACCTTTAATTCCAGCAATGGGGAGCCTGAGGCAGGTGGGGCTCTGTGAGTTTGAGGTTAGTCTGATCTACAGGGTGAGGTCTAGGAGATCCAGGGCTACATAGTGAGGCCTTGTCGGAGGGTTAGAGAGATGGGCCAGCACGTAGGAGTGCTAGCTGCTCTTCCAGGGGACCCAGGTTTGAATCCCAGCATTCACATGGCAACTCACAACTGTGTATAACCAAAGTCCCAGGGGTTCGATGATCTTTGGCCTTCCTGTGCACTCATGTGATACGCAGACACAGAGGCAGATAAAACACATACACGAATTAAATAAATGTGTGTTGTTTAAAAGAGAGACAGAGAGAGCAAGAGAGAGAGAGAGAGAGAGAGAGAGAGAGAGAGAGAGAGAGAGAGAGAAGTAGGAGGAGGAGGAAGAGGAAGAAGAGGAGGAAGAGGAGGAGGAGGAGGAGGAGGAGGAGGAGGAGGAGGAGAAGAAGAAGAAGAAGAAGAAGAAGAAGAAGAAGAAGAAGAAGAAGAAGAAGAAGAAGAAGAAGAAGAAGAAGAAAAGGAAAAAAAATCAAGCCAGCAAACGACTTTCTTGAGAAATTGACTTCACTTTCTATTCCAGACCCAGGGAGCCAGGAGCGTCCTCTGGATATGTCCCTAAACACAAGTTAGTCGTTAGGGCCAGGTCTAAGTTGTAAGACGGGCAGGGGGAGAAACTGAGCAAGAAGTGTGAACCCTGGCAGGTTTCTCACATCAAGCCCCGCATGTTCCCATCAGGGGTCAGCCAGGGTCTGGAGGGCAGATGTTGCCCCCTCTGGCAGTTGGAGGTAACAGAGTCGATATCACCTTGGCCTGGAGGGAGCCCCAATTTCACTCAAATTTGCACACCTCTAGGTGAGACCTCATTCTGCAGAGAAGTTATCCACCATCATCGAACATGCCTAGAAGGGGACTAACTAGAAAGATTCCCCAGAGTGCTCCAAGGTCACAAGGCTGGCTTAGGGTGGAGCTGGGATGGGAACCCAGGTTGGATAAGGCAGGTCTGAGACCATTCTCCATCTCTTCTGTATAGCACTTAAGAGCTGCCACATTTACAACTGCCTGCTGTGTTCTCAATCATTCAAAAAGCCAACCATCGAGTGCTGGAGTGAAGTGTGCATACACAATCCTACTGGGGTGGGGGGTGGGGGACAGGTGGCAGGGGGCAGAAAATGTTTCAGTCAGCAAGGTGTTTTTGTGCTCTGTGTAAAGGCTATCCTTGTGCTATTTGAGTGCTAGTTTCTCTGCTCTCATAGCTTAAAGATTTATTATTTACTTTATTTATATAAGTACACTGTCGCTCTCTTCAGACACACCAGAAGAGGGTATCGGATCCCTTTACAGATGGTTGTGAGCCACTGTGTGGTTGCTGGGACTTGAACTCAGGACCTCCAGAAGAGCAGTCAGCACCCTTAACCACTGAGCAATCTCTCTGGTCCCTGCCCTCATATCTTATTTCCATCCTGACACAGCATTGCAATGCTTACTTAGGTCAAGAATCTCTCGTCTCAAGTTTGTGTAAACAAGTCATCATCTACTTTCTGCCTTGTCGATAAATGCTGATGCAGTATCAGAGATGACTTGGGGCTGGGCTGGCATCCTCCCACCTTCGGTAGCTCAGGGCTGAGCATAGATTCTGGGTGAAGCCTTGTTCGCCAAGCCAGACTCAGCTCCGACATTCCCTGTCAACCAAATACCCCTGCCTGCCCCAGAGGAGTGCTTTCTTCTTGCCTCCTACCAGCACCAGCAAGGGTTTTCCATTACTGTTCTCTGAGATAGAGAAGCCCCATGCCTGGTGTCAAGACTCCTGCATCCATCTGGTTTGTGTGTGCTTAGTTGTGTATGTGTCTATGTACATGTGTATGTGTGTGCTTCCGTGCAAGATGTCTGATATCCACCTTATTCCTTGAGGCATGATCTCTCCTGAACCCATAACTTATTGTTTCTGTGGCTAGATGGCTGACCATCAAACCCCCAAATCTTCATAACTCCATCTCATACAGTGCTAAAGTCACAGGTTCGAGGCTACACCTGGCTTTTATCCTAGTACCAAGGAATCTGAACTCTGGTAGTCATGTTTGCCCAGCCAGCACTCTTTAAAATGTTATGTGTTTAAGTGTTTTGCCCACATGTATGTATGTATATGCACCACGCTGGGTGCCCAAAGAGGTCAGAAGAGGGCGTCTGATCCTGTGATGGTGGTTGTGAATCATTGGGGAACTGAACACGAAGCCATCAAGCCATCGTTTCTTCAGCCCCCTCAGCCAGTGCTTTTCCTGAAGAAAATGCAGAAGTCTCAGAACGGCCCAGGGCTCTGCCAAGGAAAAAAAAAGTCACCAAAATCCTTTGCCCACATTTCGGATGCTTTCCATGAGTCCCCAAGCACAAAACACAAAACATTACTGTATTGTGAAACAATTGGATTCGTTTTGAAAACACCTACTCCGTTAAATATTTGAAAGTAGAACAGGGGGGAAAAAGATGAAGTGCGATGTGTCTCTTCTGTGTGTGGTGGTGGTGGGGCTAAGTTGAATTGAGTAAAATTGAGCTTCAAGACTTGGAAAGTCGGCTTTCCAGACTAGAGGGAGTGATGATGAGGAAGCGTGAGCCTGGAGCTAAAGACTATCTGGTTCCCAGCACAGTGGATTTTTCCCACCATTGTGTGCTCCTTTGCCGGTTGCCAGCCCTGGGAGAGTCCCCGGGGAGCCCGGACTTAAGGCTAAAGTGGTGTTTGTAACCTTGTCATTGGGAAATTATGTCGCAGCTTAGTTACACAGGCCCTGATCGATGACGGAGGCAGCAGCAGATCAATAGATCCCATTTCCGGGGAGAAGTTACCCGTGGTGACCTGCAGGGGGGCAGGTGGTTCATCAAAAGAAGGCTGGCTTGAAAGATTTAATGCTGGTCTCTTTTCCATCCCCGTCTCCTTTTGGAGGGAGCTGTAGGCAGTAACAGGCGGGTAATAAACTACTTTTCCTTAAAGAGATCTGAGGAGATGGCAGTGGTACAAGGGACAGAAAGGTGGCCACAGATCCTCTGGGAGACCGAAAGCCAGGATGGGGGCGCTCTGGGCTCACTTTCCCTGAGCCTCCTCCCTCCAAAGCTACCCTGAGTTTGGGGACTGAGCAGAGTAGCCCTTCCAGGCCTGGCAGGGTTGCAGCCCCTCGCCGTCCGCCCGAGCCCCTCCCCCGGCCCGGAGCCCCTCCCCGCGCTTCCCCTCGCCGCGCTCCCCTCCCTTCCCTTCCCCTCCCTTCTCTGCTCGCCCTGCCTCCGCCTCCTGCGCCCACAGCGCCGGCCAGCGCCGAGCCCCCAGGAGCCCGAGCGCGGCCCAGGGGCGCCGCCGGCCCCTCCCCGGCGCGCTGACAGCAGGCCCGGCCCCCGCCCCGTACCCTCGCCGGCGGGACACACCCCCAGCCCTCCTCTGCGCCGCCAGTTCCCGCCGGCCCCATCGGGCGGCAGAGAGAGCGGGCAGGCGAGCGGAGCGCGGCGGCGCGGGAGGGAAGGGGCGCGCGGCAGGCCCACGGGAGCAGCCTGGGGTGCACGGAGCCCTCGTGCCCTCCGGGACAGTCGCCTGCCTGGGAGTCGCAGCTGTGGACGTCGGGAGTCTCGGTGGCGACTAGCGCGTGGGGCAGGGGTGGCGCGTAACCGCAGGGACCCGTGCAACGGGAGAAGGAGCCGGAACCCGGCCAGGATGAGAAGGTGAAGCCGCCGGGGGGCGCCACTCGCTTTGTGGGGAAGATGCTCGCCTACTGCGTGCAAGATGCCACCGTGGTGGACGTGGAGAAGCGGAGGAACCCCTCTAAACATTACGTGAGTACTGCTTCCACCGACTCCGGCAAGGGGCTGGCCAGTCTCGGAGAGCCATGCCCCCAGGGGCAGCCTTTGGCTCCAGAGTTTGTTCACAGGGCTGTGATCTCTAGGGAAGACTTTTCTGTCCTTCTTCTACTCCCCTGTCCCGGGTTTCTTTTTTTGGCATTGCAATTGGCAAGTGGCTGCCCTTGTCTGTTACAACGGTGAAGTCATGTGTCCGCCCGCTGCTTGGATGGATGGTGGGGGAAGCTTTCGTCAGCCCCTTGCAGAGCAGTCCCTTTGGGAAAGAGCATCTTCGTCGCGCTCCCTAGGGGCGCGGGACACTCACGCACTCGGCCTGGGATGCTTTTAATTTTTTGACCGGAGACCCACGCTTCTCTTTCTGCCTTCCACGTTTGCTACTCTGCCTGCACCGGCTGGGGACAGAGGAAGCGCGTTGCCCCCTGCCCCCTCTACTCTTCGTTTCGAGCTTTGATTTCCTTCTTAAAACCATTGTGTCCCGCGGTGTGAGGAGAATTGTGGCTTTTCCTTTTATCCCTCCTCTGGACGTGACCCTTCGCCGGGGTCATTTCCTCGTAAGTGATGCTCTGACTCCAGACACGAGTAGGCAAATGTGGTCTGTGGTCTCGGAGGCACGGTTGACTGCCCCGCCGCCCCTCCCCCTTCCTTACCCAAACTTAATGAGAAGAGGCTAAGGTTGACCAGCTGGACTTCAGAGTGTGTGACAGTCCCCTTTCATCTCAGCCGGTCCTGTCTTCCAATCCTTTACACCTTTGAAAGAAAACACTGCGTCCTTCCGAATTGTTTGTTCCCTTAAGATGGCTTGCTGAGCTCTGCTCCTGGACTCCAGATAGAAGAGACTCACAGTTTTAAAGTACCCAAAACACAGAAAACACAGGGACAGTAGGGCAGCCTCTTATTTGCAAATTAGGCATTTAAAGGAGCGTTTAGAATGCTCAAAGCATTAATTTTAACAATTAAAACGGGCTGTCGGTTGCTGCCCAAGATTGCACATTAGTCTCTAAAGTGCCTTCTAGTTCCCTGTTGAAGGGAGGCTGGGGTTTGTGGTGTAATACCAGCCCGGGGCTACTCTTTCTGCCAGGATCACAGCAGACTTGAAGGCAGAGTTCTGTACAGTTGACTAGTGGGGCTGGACTCAGGTTGGGAAGAAGGTGAGAGTGGTCAGACCGGAGGGTCAGATCTGTGGTGGGCGATCCCTGACACAGTCAGAGATCCTTTCCAATTGTGTAGTCTGGTGTTGAAAGCCATTACAAAAAAAATCAAAACAAAAACACCCCACAATTCTTTTAGGATCCGAGGAGGTGGCTAAGTAGCAGAGTCCTTGACTAGCAAGTTCGAGGTACTTCTAGTACCACATTGAGAGGGGGAGGGGAAGGGGGAGGGGTAGGGGAAGATGGAGAGGGGTAGAAGAGAGAGAGAGAGAGAGAGAGAGAGAGAGAGAGTGTTTGTGTAGGGCTTAGATGACCAGGTGGCCACCCTGCTCCAAGGGCTGGTGTCTATTTGCAGGTCTCTGGGTTTCGTATGTGCTGCCAACCATCTTGGTCACTTTGGGGGGCCACTGTAGACTGTCTTAAAGATTTTTTTCAGCCTTCAGTTGAGGCTGGTACTGCTTTCAACAGATAACTGTCTCTGCCCTGAGACCCTAGCAGGTGCTTTTCCAGCTCCGGATTGTACACAAAGCATCCAATTTAGCTTTGATCAGCTATGCCCAAGGTTCCAATGTAAGACGCACTGGCAACAGAGTAGCGGCTAACAAGACCAAGACCTGTTGTTAGAAGTATGGAAACTGTTTGGTTTCCTTAAATGGCTCACCCACTCACTGTGCAACACTGTATACATTCTTTAAAACTTCATGGGGCCTTGTATTGAAAAAAATTCAGTTCTTTTATGTGTCCGGGCGTTTTGCTTGCACGCATGTCTGTGCACCACTTGCTCGCAGTACCTACAGAAAGCCAGGAGAGGGCGTAGGATTCCCTGGATCTGGAGTTACAAACAGTTGTGAGCTATTTTGTGGGTGCTGAAAATTGAACCCGGGTCCCCTGCAAGAGTTGCCAGTGCTTGTAACTGCTGAATCATCTCCCCAGTCCTAGTTTCCTTACTTTTAAAGTGAGGGTATTAATATTATGTATTTCATAGGGCTGTCAGGAGATGAGATGACATCACCCCTGGGAAGGACTTAGCCCAGTTCTGAGTACACACTGAGTACTCATCAAATATTAGCTAACTGTTGGCAAGAATCTGACAAAGAAAGTTCCTGAAAACCAGCTATTAAGGGTCTGACCGAGAGGAAGAGAGACTTGGCGTTTTTAAGATTGATAATAAAGTGTACTGTGTGGAAAATACAAAAGAAGTCCTGTCCACTTCCCTTGGAATGATCATTTCCTCCCTTTCTACAGACAGAGTGTTTCCTGGGTCATCTCCACTTCTGTGTGAGAATGAATGGATGATGTGATCCTTGGGGCAGAGAGTGACGTCACCTAGCAGATGGGATCACACAGAGTTCTAGAAAACAATGAATGGAGTGTGCTATATGTTGTGGCTTTGTGGAGCTGGCTGGGGCGGATGGCTCATTTGGTGCAACCCTTTACTTACAGATGAGGGAACACAGAGCCAGGTGGGTTACTTACAGAGTAGCTACTCACAGCACTGGGGCTAACCGGCTTTCCAGCCTGTGGTGTGGGCTTTGTCCACTGAAGGTACCCCAAGTCTGGTTGAAGTCAACAAAGAAGAAAGATACATCGCTACACATTTTGGGCACTGATACATAACCCAGGGGTGCCCAATAGTTGAAAGAGTCCAGTAGGGCTCTGAGGCAGCCCTCTCTCTTTTTGACCCCTTGTATAGTAGATACCCCACACGGAAGGGCAGGTGTTGTGGATGAGGCATTCCGGTGTAGTTAGCTGGCAGGACAAGTTGGACCCAAGTCACATATGTCTGTTAAACCTTACACTGAGGAAGCACCGATGGAGTACCGAGCCTGTGCTTTGGTGAATTGCAGAGCGGAGTTTTTTATGGATGTGCACATTAGCCAGAGCTTGCAGATGAGGGAAGCTTGGAGCCCACGCAGGAGGAGCAGCACTGGCTTCAGAACACTGGGAACACATGCAAAGGTTCTCTCAGGACACCCAGCAGAGGGTGTGCACATCTCCACAAGGAGCGGGGGCTGTGGGGCTGGAGGGGTGTTTCTGTGCCTTGGGTCTGTTTATAAAAGGCAGACAAGTAGCTTCCATCTTCCATGGTGTTCATGGTGCAGCCAGCGCTTCCTTCCTCTCTGTCAGCCCCTGCCTCGGGTGGGGCTGGGAAGTGTGAGAGCAGCTGTTGCTTGGGTCAGTCTTCCTGCCTGGGAGCTGGGCTCCTGTCCTAGCGCTCAAGAGCTGTTCCTTGGGAGACCTTAGGTAAACTGGCTTTGGCCTCAGACCCTGTGTCTTAAAGATGGCCCTGCAGGTGCCACATGCAAGCCGCAGCTGCCTCTATTGGAGGGTTTGCTGATGTGAGTTGGAGAGCACAGAGTTCTTTGCACTCACAGGTGTGTATAGGTGTGTTTGGGGCCATATGGTGGCAGGGAGAAGCTTGTTTATCCAAAGCAAAGGAGACGTTATGTCTGTTTGGATTTGGGAGGTGTCCTGCTTTCACAGTCATTTCCTTTCCTGAGTGTTTATTTCAGACAAATACCAGTCGTGAATGCGCTGATCCTCCACAGGACTCTGGGAAATACAAAGAATAGCCAGTGTCAGCAGCTACTTCTACGGTACCCAATGCTAACAGGCGTGCTCTCCTGTTGGTTCATTTACTGTAGAGTGTATGTGTGTGTGTGTGTGTGTGTGTGTGTGTGTGTGTGTGTGTGTGTGTGTGTGTGTGTTGCTTTGATCTTACTACACATGGATTGACCAAAGCTTGGTGACGTTAACTAGTTGCTTGGACTCCCCCACTCAGCCTCAATGGGATCTGAGTAAACACAGCTTAATTTTACTTCCCAAGGAGAAGCCCAAGACTTGGCTCTCCCCACTTGGTTAGTGAGCGAGTCCAGGCTCAGGCCTGTGTGACAGTGAGAGAGTGATACAGGGTGGCATTCGAGGGCTGCCTCTCTGGAAAGGTTACTGCTCATCCTGTGTCATGAAACTGGGTTTGACTGGTGGAGGGAGAGGTTGCCAGGAGAGCAGTATCTGTATCCAGTTGAGTCCTGGGAAGAGAAAGGAAGGGCAGACCTCTGAAACTGATACATTCTCCCTGATTTAAATCATCACAGATTGTGGTTGTGGTCCCAGGAGTTGTGTTTTTAGGATTCGGCACCAAACTCCTTCATCGCCCTTTGTTGTTTTTTTTTTTTCCCTAAGCCTGAGGTTACGGCTCCAGCCTCACTGGAGGGAGACGGGCAGCCTTAGATGGGAATAGCCCCCCCCCCTTTTTAGGGCCTTCTATTACGGAAGACGGGATAGCGGACAGATGGGGGTTCAAATACCACCACTGGCACTTCATGACTGTACAAGCCTGGATTGGTGACTCTGGGCTCCTCCTCACCTGGATCCTCACAGCACTTGGGGGGACAGTGCTGAGCAGCTGCCCCATGCTGTTTCTCCCGGTGGTCTCATTACCAAAGCACCGAAGTACATCTAGGATCCATGGGGGACGCTGAGAGAAAAGGCAAAACTAGGCCAAAAGGAAGGCCCAGCTGTTGAGAGTCTGATGGGACATTGGGCCGTCTGCCCCGTGGAAAGCACCCAGCATACATGACACCAGCAAACAGAGGGCAGCTGTTCAGTCCTGGAGGGGATCCTGGTCGAGCGCTGGGGCCTAGCCTTAGATTTCTGATAAGCTGAGGAGAGAAAGAATGTGGGCTGGTAGAGAAGGGAGAGGGGGTCGTTCCAGGTAAGGATGAGGTCGCTCCTAACCAGAGATCAGCACTGCGTGCTCCACATCTGCCTGAATCTGGGAGTGTGACTGTCTTACACAGACAGACAGACAGACAGACAGACAGACACACACACACACACACACACGAATGGGAACCGTTTCTTCTCTATAAGAGGGAAGTGATCTAGGAGTGATTCACAGGGCTGATGAGACTCCCTGTTCATGGAACAGCCAACCACATCCTTCAAGACCGTTGGGACAGGGAGCAGAGCCAGCCGTTCCTCATGGCTCTGTTCAGGGTTGAGTGTGAGGGATATTTTGAGGGGAGAGGGCAAGACAGGGTTGGAGTCACCGTGTGCGGTGGCAGGCGGAGGGGAAGGGAAAAATAAGCCTATTTGATGTCAAGTAAGACCGGGTCCAGCTTCAGGAATATGAGCACCGGCGATTGCATTTTCCAAAGAGCTATTCTGAGGCCAGCTGAGTTAATAGGCAGTGGGGGCTGTGAACTGGGGCGTACTGGGGAACGTCTGACTTAGGGTTTGCCTAGCCATCCCTGGAAATTGCCTTTTAATTTCCTCATCCTGAGTCACTGACCAGTCCCTTGGCCAGAAAAGTCTAACAGGCAACCCTGTTCTCTTTTGCCTCCTAATTAAAGAAAATAAAACAACTAATGGAGTTATCTGTACAGTAGTCACACTTATTCGTCGTTAGTGCTGAGAATCCAGGAAAGAGATAATGGGTCGGGACAGAATTCCAGGGACAGGAAGGACAAGGGGTGTGTGTGGGAAACGAGGTGGAGATTCTGGCTTTGGAAATAGGTTCTGAGTGAGGGCCAGCGGTGTTCTCTGCCCTGACAGTTGCCAAAAATAATGGAAGCTTCCAACAGGGGTGGTCAGTGTTTGTACATGCTGATCCCCAGAGTGAGAGCTGCCTCCAGCCTGTTTGGGCTGCTCTTGTCTGAGGGTCATGGGTTGTAGGCAAGCAGGTGAATGGAGAGGGTCAGGGGCTTGAACCAGTGGGCAGGTCACGCCTCAGATAATCTCAGGCAAGTCTCATGGTAGCAGCAGGGACTGAGCCCTGTTATATACACAGGGCTGGCCATTGGGCAGCCAGGAGACCTTGCAAAGTGCAGCAAGCAGGTTAGGAGCTGACCCGAGGATATGTTAGGGCCAGACATGGCGCTGAAACTGAGGGCTTTAAGACTCCCATGTGGGGGAGGCGGCTTTGTGCCCATTTTATAGGTGTAGACATGGAAGTCACATGCCCTTAGGATTCTCCCTCAGGGTAATTCTGTGGCAGGGCTGTGATGCTCACCTCCGCACCTAACAAGTTGGCCAGCTGCCACTTGATTCCCCATCAGAGCAGAGCCAGGGAGAGAGAGATAACAAGCCAATCCAGGGAGAATGTCCTGAGGAGTGGAAGGCACTCCAGTGCTCAGACACCCGGCCCGTCGCCACCACTCACAGCCACACCATGCCTCGGTTTCCACATCTGCAAACAGTGCAACAGTGTGGGTGGAAAGAGGACCCAGTTCTAGGGTCCCAGTAGAAAGCAAATGAGTTCATCCTGACAGGGGTTCTAGAACAGTGCTTACACGTCAGAAGTACAAGGTCAGAATCCGCCAAACTGGTTCAGTCCCAAAGCGGGAAGACCTCTCCATGAACTGGAGTTTCCAGGGGAGGCAGGTGGATGGAGAAGGCAGCTTTCGTAGTGGGGTTTGGGAGTGATGAGGGTTGGCTGGGAGAGACAGGAATGGAACAACCAGAAGACAGTTCCGGGGAGGGGAAAGTGACGCCCTGCGGGGAACATTTACACAGAATCTAGTATGAACTCACCCACCGTGGCTGTGGGGAGAAGGAGAACGGAGCATATGAGGAAGGTGCAAGGTCCTCAGACGGCAGCCATGGAGATTCAGTACACCAAGCACTGGGGAGATGGAGACACGAGGCTCTGGGAATTTGCTAGTGACCTAGTCTAGCCAACACGAGGATTTTTTGAGGACAGTGATGGACTCTGTCTTCAGGGTATGGGTTCAGCAGGTCAAGATGTCTGCTGCCAACTCTGACAGCCTCCTTTTGATCCCTGAGACCCACGTAGTAGAAAGAAGGGAACTGATTTGGATAAGTTGTCTATAACTTACACTTGAGTGTTTATACATGTACACACAGACACGCACATACTCGCACAAAAACTTAAACACACAACACTGGACATACCACATACAAGTGCACGAACACTCACGTACAAGCATACACAAAGAAAGAGGGAGGGAGGGAGAGCGGGGAGACCACCATCTCGCTGCAGGGTTGATCTTCCTGCCACGGTCAGAGCTAAGGCCTCTTTCTAGGTGTGCCTTGCGGGGGGGCGGGGGGGGTCTTGTGTTTGCCGGATTCCAGCCCCTCTTGTTCGTAGCCTTTGCGCCTAGTGGTGAGACTGCCATTTCAAAGTTGATTGCACCCATGCTCTTGGGGAAGCAGGGCCGCAGAGGAGAAGATGGAGCAACATCCAGGAGTGAGGCGGTGGCTGCCTCAGATCTCAACAGTGTGTGGCTGGGGGTGGGGGGTGGGGTGGGAGCGGAGGGCTGAGCATTTCTGACCAATCATTTCCACCCATACTGTCTTGTCTGGTGGCGAGACAAAGGCAGAGCTTGCTTCAATTCTGAATAGCTCCGTGGGAGCCCAGAGGGATAATGACTCTGAAGTCCCAGTGCCCCTCGGAGACATCCACCCCTCAGAACTCCAAGTTTTACCTACAAGGCTTCATACCACCTCTTCATTCATTTGGTCCCCTACAGTACACCCCCGTATTCCAGTACCCCGACTCTTTAGGGGGATTGTCCTAATAGAAATAATGGCTACTGGTTAGGATACTTCCTTTTCAGAACCATTTAAAACTGCTGCCTTGACGGTTTCATATACGTAGGCAAAGTATCGTGACCAACCCCCCCTTCCCTCCAGCCATCCAACTCCACTCCCTGCCCCTAGGTCTCTCCCTCACCTTCATGCCCTATTTCCTTCCATAACTCACCAGGTCTAACTAGTAACTTCTCACTCACTAGAGTATCGACGTGGGGCCATCCAGTGGAGCACGGGCAACCTTCCAGGGGCCACTGGCCTGACAAAACTGTGACTCTGGGTTTCCAGAAGTTATCAACAGTCAATAGCATTTCAGCTAGGAGTGGGGGTGGGGGTAGGGGTGGGGGTGGTGTCTCCTAAGCCCTTCCTTCATCCATGTTGGAATGCCTACTGGTTTGATCTTGTGCAGGTCTTATTCAAGCAACCCCAACTGTTGTGAATTCCTGATTGCCCTGGCCCTGTGACATCTGGCCCTGGTGTGATGTCTCTGTCTTTGTTTCTGTCTCTGTTTCTGTCTCTGTCTCTTTCTCTGTCTCTCTCTCTCTGTGTCTGTCTGTCTGTCTTTCTGTCTCTCTCTCACACACAGACAGACAGACAGACAGACAGACAGACACACACACACACACACACACACACACACACACACACACACACACAATCACAGCACTCCTTCCCAACCTTTAGCTTTTGGTTTTCTCTCTGCCTTGTCTTCTTCCCATGTTCCCTGAGCGCCGATGGCCATGTGTGTAATACTTCATATGTGCGAAGGGGTATTCTCCTAACAGCCTCACACAGTGTGACTCTGCCACCTACACCTACATGGTACAGAGGAGCACGGGCAGGCTCAGGGAGCCCACATGAATCCCTAGGCACCTCAGAGAACGTAAGCTGCGCCAGCTCCCAGGGCTCCAAAACACGCTTTGCCTGTGGCTTCCAAGTGACACATTTCACTCCCAGAAAGACTAGATGGTCCCAGGACGTTCAGTCTGAGGCTGGGCTGCTTGGCTTTCCGCGTACAAGTCACCTTTCCC
This sequence comes from Rattus norvegicus, assembly GCF_021556685.1. Taxonomy (NCBI): domain Eukaryota; kingdom Metazoa; phylum Chordata; class Mammalia; order Rodentia; family Muridae; genus Rattus; species Rattus norvegicus. The sequence continues at coordinate 259,688,549 of NC_141534.1, read as the reverse complement.
CTTTTAAAATCCATTCGCCTACCTAGATATGGCTGCTGCCCTTAGGAAAGGAAGGGGCAGGTATGGAAGGGGTCCCCTGATTTCCCAAGCTGTATCTTAATAAGTTGGCACAGGCAATATTATGATAGAAAGTGATTCCGGATTTCTGGGGACTCTCTCAGCCAGGCTCACCTGACCAGCTTCTTCCTGAGAAGGTTCACAGCCAGGGCTGTCCTGGGGGACACATTGGGTCCTCAGTAAGGATCTTCTAGGGCACAACCATGAGACTACTTTCCTCTTTCCATGCCTTCCCCCTTACCTGAGGGGGAAGTGACACCCAGGTGGCTGTGTTAGCAAAGAGGAAACAGCTGCGCTTCTGCTCCTCCTCTGGGCTTTCTTTGGCCCCTTCCCTGTCACTTCCCTTTGTCCAGTAAGGAAACCACCCTCCCCAGGCCTGGGCGGAGGCACACACGGGATGGGGCAGAGTCCTTTCCTCTGTGTGCACTGCACTAAGTCAGAGAGGACTTCTGAACCTCACTGGGATCCCTAAAGCATGGGTGACCTTCAGATGTGGCGGAAAGTGATCATTCTTATCAGATCTGACCACAGCTCCAGGGAGGAAGGGGTGGTGATGATGAATTTACCTCCTAGGTGGGGTAAGGAACTGAGGGGCTGTGGACTGGTTTGAACCTCTGTCCTTTCTTGTGCAGCGTCTGGTAGAGCACCCTCCATTCTCAAGTGATCCACTTACATAGTTGATTCCTGGAGAATACGACCCGCATTACCTCACCGCCATTCATTGTATGATGGCTACTTTGTATCCTGTGCCAGCGCCTCCAGGCCTCTGATTTGTAATCAGAGTTGTCTTTCTAGCCATTGGACTTAGGGCGGTAGAGCACATATTTGGACATGTTTGTCCCTTCTCCTGGCCTGTGCCTGGTCTCTGTCACTGTACTTCACACACTTGGACCCTCTCCAGGGCTGCCTCAGGGGTCATGGGGACTTCTGCAGCCCAACGTGCTGGCTGTCCTTCTATGGAACATGCCCCTTGTTGGGAACCTGCCTCGAAGTTTTGCCTAGCTAGGGGTTCTGAGTGAAGAGGGGTTGCCCCTGTCCTTTGAAGTAGCTCCTTTGTAAACCTTTCAGGGTAGGCCCAGTTCTGATCCAGCTTTAGCCTGTTTCCTGGTGGCTGAAACCCAAAAGGCTATTTTAAGGGATTTGCCTGTGTGGGAGAATTTCTCTTGAGTGACAACAGAGAGGAGGCCTAGCTGCCTGGCACAGGGCTGGTGTGAGGCTCCCAGCTCTCCCAGGCAGGGGCGGCTGATGGCTGATGGTGCGCTTTGGCGCAGAGGCTACCTCTTGGAGGGGACACCAGCTCTTACAGGTTAGATTGGGTATGCAGAGATGGCTGCTGGTTCATCCCCAGTGGGTCGGTCCACTGATCCCTCTCACACACGGTTAAAGTCACACAGAACAAAGTCTGAGCTCTTGGTTTCGAGCTGGGATTAATTATTTATGTCAGTCATTTATCACTGGCAGCTTGAGCAAAAGAGCTTCGCTTCCTGCTGTGGTTTCTGAGGGCCAGACCCGGGAACTAGGTGCACTGAGACAAGAGAAAGTTTCTGGGGGAGCCCTGGAAAGTGCAGTTACTGAACTAGGGGGCCTTCTGTCCGGGAGACCCTGACCATTGCTGAGACGGTCCAGTCCCCTGGTCGTTAAGTGGTGGAAGTCGAGGTTTAAACTCAGATCTCTGCAGTGCCAGAGAAGTGAGTTTTCTGCTGTACACCGGAGAGTTGGGCCCCAACGTGAGAGTGTGCCACCTGCTCTCTCTATGCCCCCTCTCTAGGCTTGAAGCATCCACAGCAGGGTCACAAACAGCAGCATGCGGCTGTTCTCATGCCTCTCTGCACTCTTGTTCTGGTCCCTGTGGTGTGTTCCCTAGAGCGTCTCCTCCCTACTTCCCTACGGTGTGGTCTAGTGAGAACAGGACAGGCCGATGTTCTGGTCTCATATGGAGTGAAGTGACAAGAAAAGGGATATCCTGTAGCGGTGTCCCACAGCTTTGAAGATGTCCCTTCTGGTGGCTTCCTAGGAGACCAGAGTCTAAGGGACTCGGCGCATGGGTCCCAGACAGAATTCCCAGGGTCGTAGATGCCACCGAAGCTCACCTGCCCACCCTGACCTCTGAGCCCAGCATTAACACGGTGAGGTCGCAACTAACAGCTGAGATAAAACCTCAAAGTGGTTCCATTTATCTATTGTCCAGAGCCACTTTTGAATCCGGCTGCCGGGGGCTCTCTGTCCTTTCTTTAGAGATATGATAACTATCGTGGCATTGTGGGTGGGATCAGGGGACAGTTTAAGTCCTTGGCACTTCTCATCCTCCAACTTGCTCAGGTAAATCTAAGCCGTGGGACCTAGAGTAGACTCTGGAGAGACTTGGGTGGCAGCAGCCAGAAGTAGAGAGCCAGAGGTTGTAGGCAGGGCGCTGACAGCCTCTTCCGCATGGGCTGAGGTGAGGACTTGGAAAATCAGTCCTCAGTTGTGGCCCTGGCTCTGCCTTGCTGGTTTCACGTGGTCCCCTTGAGCTTCCGTTTCTGTCAAAATGATAAAAACCCTAACACTTAGCTCTTACGGTTTATGACCCTTTGTGGCGATCAGATGTTCGATAGGTGTCAGACTTGATTACCACCATTACCATCCTTCATGATTTTGTTCGTTTTTTTTTTTTTTTTAAATTACCTTCTGGAAGCTTCCCTGACCTCACATCTTGAGAGTATTTCCTGCGAGGTTTTAGTGTTTTGAATGGCTTTAGGTTGTTCGGCTCTCTGCGAGCCGTCGTTAACCCCCAGTCATTCATTTGTCCGGTCATTCATTGATTCCTAGGTTCCAGGCAGGGTGAGTACAAGAGGGTGGGTAAGAGGCCTGGCTCTGTGCCCTTGATAGTCTCGTGGGAAAGGGAAACACTATATAAACAAATCGGTAAAAACATATTGTACGTCAGGTGGGGGATATACACTGCACACTAGAGCAGAGTGAGCGAGGCACAGTAGGCCGTTGTTGGAGGAAGGTCGCTGCTGCTCCAGTGTACAGAGAGGGTGGTTGGGATGGCAAGTCCTGTGTGGAGGTGAGTTTTGAATAGGACTTGACAGTTGAGGCAATGAGGCATTGTGGGTATTCGACGAGAAAGAGTTGTGGGGGAGGGGAGGACCAACAAGGGCTAAGACCCTGAGGGAGGGAGAGCAGCAGCTGCCCTTTTCTCAAGGTGGAGCAAGGAGGCTTGGGTGTTTAGAGTGGTGTGTGTGTGTGTGCACATGAGAGAGCAGGATGGAGTCTCTGCCCCTCCCATCCTGGACGTGACGTCCTCTGCTCTGCAGTGGCAGCTTCCTGATGACTTGTCGAAGACTCAGACTGACCCTAACATTGCTTGGGGTTTGATTCTGACTCCCTTGAAAGACACAGCCCCCATCAGCAGTGACGTGGGCGGGGACCCTGGGGGGGTGGGCCCCAGAAGCATTGGCAGATGCTGTAGGGAGATGTATTGGCTGAAAGCTAACCTTAAAGCTGCCGTGTGAGGGGTGCTGCAGTAAAAGCCAGGAGCAGAAGGGTTCGTGGAGCTGTGCGTGGTCACAGCAGTCTTGCCTTTTCATGGCCCTTACTCCAGCAGAGGCTCCAGGTCATGATGGGCCCTGGATCAGTGTGCTGAACCTGTGGGCTGAGGCTTTGCCCTGTGGAAATCTTCCCTCTCGCCCCACGCTTAGCACAGTTGTGGAAGCTGCTTGTTGGATGTTAGAACACACATCTCTCCCGGTGTCCTGTTGTCGATGTGTCAAGATGCTCTCAGTTTAGCCCACAGAAAACGTCTGCTCTCCTTGGAACATCTGCAACCCGAGAGCCAGGTGTCTCTGTTAATTAACTCCATCGTAGACTAATCAGGGAACCTAAATGTACCATGTGATGGCCAGGGGAACTGTCTTCCAGGGGGCTAAATTGTAAATGCTGCCATGCTGATGGCGGCCCACTTTTGTAAGAACTCGACTCATTTAGTCCCTTCTACAGCTGTGAGAAAAGCACAGCTCCACCCTTGCTGGGCTGCCAAGGGACCAGAGGCAAGGAGAGATTGATTTACCAACGGTCACCAGCCAGGAAGAGGTAGCATGGGGACTAAGGCTAGGCAGGGACACCAGAATTGCTTGGGAGCTCCTTAGCCTTCCAGAGAATCCTCCTTGTCAGTCACACCCTGCTGCCTGTAGATCTCTACTTGAAAGGGGGAGTTAACAAGCAAGCCTTGGGATCAGGGGACAAAAGCCACAGGAGGCCAGCCCCTCTCCTTTCTTCAGACAGGAAAAACCATTTGTTATAGGATCACCACACTGCAGGGGTGGCTTTGTTGTGTGCTGTTGTCTTCCTGGGTCATTTGCAAGTCGGGGTGGGGACCCTGTTGGTGGAGGCCCATTTAGGGTGTCTAGCAAGATACTTTTAACACCTAGGCCTAAGGGGAAGGCCAGCAGGTGGCTGGGGCAGTGTGGTCCTTGAGGGAGGGCAGGACATTCTATACAGTTCACTTTATCTTTGGAACTAAACAGGTCTTAACTAGTCCTTGGGCCCCAGAATAAACAGCAGCTGTTGCTGGCTCCACCCTTGTGTCTATTAACAGCCTCAGGCTCTTAGTTCTCTTAGTCCCTTGGATTCGGTAGCCCTGGGTTTGGGGGTGGAGCTTTGCACTACAGAGCCTACCTAGAGGGTGTGCACTGGCCTGCCTCTCCCAGGCCCCATCACCACTCATCGGGCCCTAGGAATGAGGCCAGGATCGATAGGGTCCAGAGTCCTGGATCAACTCAGCTCTTGTCTTTGCCATCTACTTACCTAGTGACCAGAATTGTGAACAGAATTGTAACGCCGAGCCTCTGCTTCCTCCATAAAAGCAGCTAATGATGTCTCTGTTGCAGGATGTCATGCCACAGTGTAAGTTTTACATACAAACACACACACACACACACACACACACACAGAAACAAAGACACACAGACAGACAGAGAGACACCGAGAGACACACATATACACAGAGAAACAGACACACAGAAACATAGACACACAGACACACAGACACACACACACACACAGAAACAAAGACACACAAACAGACAGAGAGATACCGAGAGACACACATACACACAGAGAAACAGACACACACAGACACACAGACACACACACACACAGAAACAAAGACACACAAACAGACAGAGAGACACCGAGAGACACACATACACACAGAGAAACAGACACACACAGACACACACACACACAGAAACAAAGACACACAAACAGACAGAGAGACACCGAGAGACACACATACACACAGAGAAACAGAGACACACAGACACACACACACACAGACACACACACACAGACACACACACACACACACAGACACAGACTCACGCACTCCTCAGATACAGTGCAAAGCAGGCCGGCCTTGAGCTTGCATTGTAGGAAAGATGACCTTGAACTTCTGATCCCCCCCTGTTTCCACTTCCAGGGTGCTAGAATTCCAGGAATACACCAGCAACCCAGACCCCAGGGCTTTGTGTTAGTCAAGCAGTATCCTCTGTCCCTCCTGGTACAGTTATTGAAGACAGGCTGCAGGACTTGATGTTGAATTTTGCTGCTCAGCCTTGTGGTTGGGGGAGCTGCTGACAGTTCCTGCGCCTCGATTTTCTTGTCTGTGAGGTGGGATGGTGGACCCACCCTGGCAGTGAGGGTTAAGCAGGCTGGCGTGTATAAAACACTCAAGACCACCCACCAGTTGTGGAAGAAGAGCTGGGAGGTACAGAACGGCATATCACGAGGAGTTCTCTCCACGTGGAGTCTGTCATTGGTCACTTGTGGGCGGCAAGAGCCGGCTGTCGAGCCAACTCGATGGGTCTGGGTTTTTCAGCTCATTTGCTTGACTTTGTTTCCATTCTGTGGTCAGTACTTCATAAGGGTGAGGGTCCGTTCCTGTGAGGCGGGCTGGGAGCAGAAATGTGCTTAGGGACTTCCTTCTTGATGGTGTCCTGCTGAGAGAGTAGTGTAAAGAAGACCCTGTGAGGGGCTGTCAACCTTGTCTCTAGTGGGTGAGCAGGTCTCCTACTGGCCAAGCACAGCAGGACGCTTCCCTGGGCTGCAACTGTGAGCCCGCTTCTCATGGCTTCTCTCTGGTTCCTTACTCTTGGGAGCTCCTGCTGTCTTTTAGCCCTACTGGCTATGGTTAGGTCTTGAAAGATTGCAAGAGGGGCTGGAGAGATGGCTCAGCGGTTAGGAGCACTGACTGCTCTTCCAGAGGTCCTGAGTTCAATTCCCAGCAACCACATGGTGGCTCACAACCATCTGCAATGGGATCCGATGTCCTTTTCTGGTGAGTCTGAAGACGGCTGCAGTGTACTCATATGCATAAAATAAAAAAGTGTACTCATATAAATGAAAAACAGAAAGAAAGCAAGATTGCAGGAGAAACCCCCGTTAGAACATCCAAACAGAGAACTCATCTTTTGCAAAGAGAGAAAAACAAACATCAACAAAAACCCTCACCTAACAGTCCTGAGTGTGTTTGGCCCTGGCGCCTGGTTGAGAAAAAAAGATTCTCTGTGTATTCTCCCCGGGAGCCTGGCCCTTTAAAAGAAGTAGCCAGCATGGTGTTTCACACCCCCACCCCTGCTCTGTCTGTTTTTGTTCAAGAAGAGAAGTCTGTGATGGCTCTACTTTTAGCACCAGAGGTTGCCACCTTCTCTGACAGACAGGGAAGAGAAAGGAGGTTGTATTCCAGGGAGAAATGAGAGTAGGAGCGCAAGGCTTTGGGCCCAGATTGCCAGTTCACAGTTCAGCTCCAGCATTGCTGCTGTGTGGCCCTAGGGAAGTCACTTCCCTCTCCTTTAAAAACCCGGAACCTCTGGCATGGCGTTGCTGGGAAGATTAAAAAGTCGAGGAAGACACTGCCAAGGCCTGCTCCTGCCATCTTTGAGTACACACAGCAGGTGGATTCAACTTCCCAGAAGCCCGGGGCCTGATGGGGTTATATTTAGAACACTCAAGAGGGCCACATGGTGTCTGTGACAAAGGATGGAGCCTGTGCATGTTTCTAGGGGGACGGTGACCTGTAGGTGAGGGAATGCTAGCCCTTTTCCTAGCCGGCTGGCAGTGAGGTGATGCCTCCCCCAGGGCACTGTTTCTCAGATGGATGAAGACCGGGACTTCCTGTTAGGGTTGCTCTGAGAATCATTGTCAGCATGAAAGCTTGCAGGAGGCTCTTTCCGCTAACCACTCAGCCAATCATAAGGCATGAGGAGGGGTCTTCGTGTCAGGCAGGGTTCATGCAGACCAGGGAACTTGCTCTGGGCACGCAGACGAACCTGGGAATGGCTGTGGGAAGGACACAGGGTGTTGCCATCCCTGGGGATGTACTTGCAGGTGATAGTAGAGTGGAGTTAGCATGCATCTGAACCCGTGACTTAGAGTCTGAACCAACCAAGGTAGCAAACTCCTCCTGGCAGCAAGTGGTGGAGCTAGGACTGAGGCTGTGAGCCAGGGACCCCCCATAGGCCAGACAGTCTTTTGTGCGGTGTGTGGCCTCTCTTGTCACAGAGGAAAAGAACATGGTTTATCCAGGTCTGTTGCTGCAATGGAAAGCAGTTTCTAGAGTGACCCAATGGAAAGGATTTGATACACACATTTCCAGGAGCTCATCGGGTATGGATGTAGCCAAGGAAGGCAGGAGCCGTAGAAGTCGGGCCTCTAAAATGAGGGGCTCCAGGAAAGAAATCCACCACCACCACCACCACCACCACCACCACCACCACCACCACCACCACCACCACCACCACAGAAGCTCTGGGAGATGGTAGAAATCCGGTCTGTGTGGCATAGTCAGGCGGGGAGGAACAGTGTAAGGGAGGCACGGAAGGTCCTGGCTGCTGGCCTCTATGCCCAGAGGAGACATGCATGAGGGAGACACTGTGTTAGCTGTAAAAATATTGTCTGCAAAGTAGGGAATGAGTTCGATGTCCTGAACTTTAAAAGCTTCCTGGGACAGCCTTTGAAATGATAGGGAAAACAGGAATTCTTAAGATGGTAAATGGCATTTTTGAGAAAATGTGTGTGTGTGTGTGTGTGGGGGGTGTGCACGCACCTGTGTGTGCATGTGTGCGTGCACTTATGTGAATGTGTGTACATGTCTGAGTGTGATGTGTGGATGTAGGGTGTGTGTACATTCTGGCTTGTGTGCTTGTGCCATTGGGTGATGGGTCTGCCATTGGGTGATGAGAGCTACTGGGTCACACTGTTTCAATATCATCTTCTCTTCCCCAGAGCTCCCTGTCGTAGGGCTAAGGGAACCGACAGTGCTTAGATTTTGTATAAAGGGTTTGGCTGTCCCTTCTCGGCAACCCTTCTTTGTGCAAGGGAGGGTTACATTGACCTCACTCAGTTGCCCTTTGCTGAGTCAGGAGGCTGAGGATCATTGGGCTAATGTCAGTCATTCACTGTAACACTTTGTAGGTAGAAGAGCAGGGACTGGGCTAGCCTTCACTCCTGTATTATCCCCTACGCAGAAGACTGTCCCTCTCTCTCCACCCAAGACACCTGGGAACGTAATATCCAGCTGAATTAGGAAAGCAGTGTGGCCCTAGGGCTGTGAGAAAGTCAGGAGAAAACCCGTGGAATGGTTAGAAAAGGCAGACCCCCAGGAGAGGAGGGAGCCCTAGTTAATAAGGAATGTTATATATTAGGCCCTGAGAGTAAATATCACCTCCTTCCTGCTTGATGCATTGCCATCCACTGTGTGGTCTAGCCTTGGAGAAAGGGGTGGGCAGAGGCACAGTGGGGATTCTTGGAGGGAATGAGGTGATGTTTGGTTAGTGTGAATTCTGGGCAGGCGGTACTGGGGTCTAGCCTGATCTACTTTGAGAGCTCTGGATAGAGTTGCAGAGAGTCCCACAAAATCTGCAAGCGCAGGTGAGATTCAGCCGGGGCATTTGGGCATTTTATGCCCAGGAGACAACTTTCTCTGACAGGCCTGCCTGAGGACTCCAGACAACTCCTTGGAAGAGGCGGGCAGCCCATGCTTACATCCCCAACAATTTTCAAAAGCAATTTCTGTCCGTCTTCGCTGCATTCAGCATTTAAGCCTAGGTTAGCTCTGGGAAGCAGCGGACTCACCCATGACTGTCTGAAGAGTACACGTTTTCAAAACTCACTCTGTGATAAGAGACATGGCAGCCAAGAACTGTTACCGTATGTCAGGATATGTTGAGCCTTGTGCTGTCAGCCTAGATTGGAATTTGGTGGCATTGTACCCTGGTCAGGAGAGGCAGGGCTTCTGGAGTGAGAGACCCTAACCAGCTGTGTGGTTTGGGGCAAATTGTTTACCCCTCTCCTTGGAGTCTCAGTTTCTTCCTCTGTAAAATGGGGCTAAAAGCATGGGCTTATAGATAGAGTCAGTGTGCGGCCTAGAAATAATACCAGTGATAGCTTGGTGGGTGTTATAGTGTGTGCCCATAATCTCAGTACCTGGGTAATGCATGGGACCCTGTTTAATTCTTAATATATTTGTCCATTTGACAAAAGCAAGGTTCATCTGGGAAGAGGAAACCTCAGCTGAGAAGATACTTCATCAGACTGGGATATAGGCAAGTGTATGGGAACGTTTTCTTTCTTTTTTTTTTTTTCTTTTTCCTTTTTCTTTTTTTGGAGCTGGGGACCGAACCAGGCCAAGCGCTCTACCACTGAGCTAAATCCCCAACCCCGGGAACGTTTTCTTGATTAATGATTGATTGATTAATGACTGATGTGGGAGGGCCCAGCCCACTGTGGGCGGTACTAACCCTGGGCAGGTAGTTCCCAGTTGTATAAAAAAGCAAGTTGAGCAAGGCAGTAAGCAGCCTTCCTTCACGGCCTCTGTTTCAGTTCCTGCCTTAAGAGTCCTGCCTTCAGTTCTTTCCTGACTTCCCCTCATGGTGGACTCTAAGCTGTAAGGTGAAATAAATCCTTTTCTCCCTAAGTTGTCTTGGAGTTTATCACAGCAATAGAAACCTAACTAATACACCCGGTCTCCAAAAAACAAAGGAAGAGAGGAAGGAGGGGAGGGGAAGAGGTGGTGGGAAGGAAGACAAGAGTTAGTGAGTGATAGAAACATAGTAGACATCAGGTGCTGTTGCCCTCACTGAACCAGCCATGACAGAGGCTAGCCCATGACTGTGATGTTAACCACCCCCACTCTACCCTAGCTTTGAGACCAGCTTTCTTGAGATGTAATTCCTATAGTGTACAAATGGCCCGTGAAATCTGTACAGTTCAATGATTTATGATACATTGTTATACATCGTAACAGTGTTATACAACTGCACTGTGATAATCAACTGCAGAATATGTCATGCCAGCCCCTGGCAACTGTTAACACACTTTCTGTCTTTGTATCTTCTAGACACCACATCTAAATGCAGTCTTTTGTGACTGCTTTCATTAGGAAATACTTTTGTCCATGTTGCCTCTTTAGATGGCTTGCTGGGGTTGCTTGATTCATTTCTTGGGGCACAGATCTTAGCTATGACTAGCAGGGCCAGCCCTTGGTTGCACATACCGGCTATGCTGGAGCTAGCCCTCTGTCCCTGTGAACGAATCCTGGCCCCTTCCTTGGCCAGCACACTGAAGGTTGGGTCTTCAGTACAGGTCCTGCTTTGTAGTTTATTCCCAGCACTTCCTCTGCCCCCATTGGAGCTGGCGGGGGAGGGGTGGAAACTGCACAAGGCCTCCACGGATCTGTCCCCCCTAGGGACCTCCTTTCCGGTAGTGGGTGGGGAAGGACAGAATAGCATCTTTATTTGTTTTTAATATTGCCCATCCCCCCTTACTAAGTTCTGGTCAAAGTCCCCACAGTTGTGGTCAGGCTCTCTTCCCCTGAGACACAGGGTTATGGGACTTCTCTCCTGGGGGCAGCTGATGGGGAAGTCCACAAGTGCTTTGGATCTCTCCAGTGTGAAGTTGGGCTTTTTGTTTTTCCTCTAGTTGGAGCCGGGCCAGCACAAGGCTGGCCCATCCTTTAGGAGGCACTCAGCTGTGAGTAACACAGTCCTGCAGAACCTTCTTAAGCATATGCAAGCAGGTTATCTCGTGCTCACGGTTTATAGGTGGGCCCGCTGCAGGTGTGGCCCCAACTCTCTGTAGGAAGCTGGGAAGAAGTGTTGTATCTGGGCTTACCTGCTCCCACCTTGGGCCAGCTTCGTGCCTGTTTGGGAGTAGAACCTAGCATTAGAGTTCTGATCAAGGCTACCAGGGGACTCTGCCCTGCCCTCTAGACTCACTAGCTCCCTGCTCCCAATTCATACCCCTCTCCTGTCACCTATTCTGTGTGACATGGCAGCCTAACTTCAGGTCACTCCTGCAGTCCAGAGCAGGCACCTTTCGGTTCCCTGGCCTCCCTTTCTCGCTCCCGCACTTATGCTAAGCAGTTTCCACTGTCTGGAGTGGCTTTACCTGCCCTGCTCCTTTTAAGACACCATTCCAATGTCTCTCCTGGAGTCATCCCAGGTACACGGGATTTCCCCATATGTGCGAAGTAATTGTACCACATGAAGAGAGGACAGACAGGGCCCTGCACTTATGCCCCAGGCTAAGAGTTCTTCTAGGACAAGGGCTTTGCTGACCCTTGAGCAGAACACTTGTCAGTATTTGCTGAGCCTGCCTGACTCGTGGCCTCGCTCGATGTGTTTGTTGGTCACATGCCGGGCTTTCCAGCTTCAGGTGCAGGTAGATAAATTAGCCCTGTTTTACAAGGTGTTTTGACCATTGCAGAGCCCATATCCTCTATATTGTCCCCATTAGCTTGACCCTTCCCTCCCCTTGTCTCTTCAGTGTCTACGCTGATTTGTTTAATCTATATCCATGCATCCCCCAGAAAACCGGCTGTGCGGCTTGACTAGAAGGCATCGTGCGACCACTTCTTTTCCACCCAGCACAACGTTCGTGAGCTCTTTTTTTTTTTTTTTTTTTCACCTGCCTCTTGGTTTTCCCTGCTGCACAGCTTTCTGCGCCCACGTGCACTGCATTTTACTTCCTCTCCCCTTGACGGACACTTGAACTGCCTCCAAGACTCTCTTCATGCAAATACTACTATGGCAAGCATCCATGCACACACAGCCTGTGCAAACTCCACAGATTTCCCTGGCGTGTAGACCGGGGTAGGATTGCCACCGAGTGACTGGGTTTGGGTAAGAATTGCCATCTTGCTTCTCAGACGGCTGTATCCGTTTATATGTAAGGCTTCCCACCCATCTGCTCACCCGACTTTGTAAGCACCCAGAGGCCCTCCAGACTGCCGGCACTCCTCCCCACAAACCAACCCCACCTCCTTTGGATGATATAGTAAATTCTAATCTCTTCCTCGTTCCTTGCCAACACATCTCTCTTGCCTGCGATGAAAGTCCTTTTTATAATTTTCCACCCAGGTCTCACTAATGGGCCCAGAAACCTAAAACCTCCCATTATCTGAGGAACACAGCCCCAGCTTTTCAAAACTAAACCTCCTTTGTTTTCTCCCTTAATCTGAACTAAGCCCTTCCTATCTTCCTTCTCCACCGGTCAGGAGCCTCTCTGGCAGGTTCTGATGAATGTTCAGGAAAGGTGTGTTGCTTCACATGGTGGGGGTAGGACTCCAGCCCTCCCGGATTGCTCCTCCAGAAGCCAGGTTTGGCACTTAGTTAGCTCTGTTTAAACTGTGACCATGCTTGCAGGTGGAAACCAACTGGGTTTATCTTCTGGGGCTAATGACAGGAAAAAGAATGCTACAAATACTTCCCAGCCACCAGCCCAAGACAGATTCTCAGTCATCACTGTTCTGTGATATCTCTCTCACATTGCTGAAATGGACTATTATTGGCTTTGCTTTTTTTCCCTTGTCCTTTTATTTCTTATTATTTAAAAATTATACTTATTTATGGTTTGTTTAGAGTTTTGTTTTTATTTTATGGTGTGGATATTTTATCCGCATATATGATTGTGTACTATGTGCATAGCTGGTGGCCCAGGAGGCGAGAAGAAGTTATGGGAGCCCCTGGAAATAGTTAATTATTTGGTTGTGAGCCAAGAACATGGGTGCTGGCAACCTTGCTCAGGCAGTCTGGAAAATGTGCTTAACCACTGGGCCACCTCTCTGGCTCCTGTCTTTGATCTCACTTTGCCCCTTTACCGTGAGGCATAGACGTGGCGTTAGATCCGCTGTCATGTGCCTATTACATGCTCGCCTGAGTTTTCCAGTTATACGGTGAGCTGCGTGTCTTCTCCCTGCACACCTCTGTCTGGGCCCCACCCCCCACCTCGCTCCACAGGGCTTTTCACTTAGCTGATGGTCGGTAAATACTTGCTGGGTGGTTGACACAGATTGCATGCTATCCATCATCTTCAAAGGTTGGGAGCAGACCATTAAACAAAAAATAAACAAGATCTTTCTTTGTAAAAAAGAGGCATTACCTCCTGCCCTTCCCTTGCAAAAGTTTCTTTTAGTCTTATTTATTGCTTTTCTGGGGTAGGGAGTCTTAGGAGAGTGACTCAGAGAGCCCCTTTAATTTAAGAGAGCCGTCATAAATCACACCCATTACGGAGGGATCCGATGCCTGCATGCGTCCCATAAGTGGATTAGGGGCACACACTTGGGATGGCTCCTCTGTGTGTCCCCCCACCCATCTGCAAGGCTGGCCTTCTCTGGCAGTGCGTGGTATCCTCCCGACTGCCTTCCATTAAACAGCAGTCCGTCGAAAACCTACTGTGAGGGGAAAAAAAAGTGCCGTCTGTGTATTGTATTGGGAGAAACTAAATATTATGGGAAAGGCCAAATATTTCCACCGTGTTAAGAAAATAAGATCCTGGCTGTATGGAACTTCCCTCTCAGTGGGCAAGAGACTCGGTGGAGACTTCAAAGAGGGAAAAGCTGTCAGGGCAGTGGCTCCATTCAAAAGGAATGTGTGTGTGTGTGTGTGTGTGTGTGTGTGTGTGTGTGTGTGTGTGTATACGCATCTTACACGCGGCAACACTGCTACCTCTGCCCCTGGGAGGACAGTGGGGTCTGGGTGATAGAGCAATAGTGGAGCCCTTGGTATCCGGGCAGCGCCTGAGCTGGAGGGCCCCTGACCACACGTGGTATATCCGATGAGTCTCTTCTGGTCAGTTCCCCCCACCTCTCCTCACTGGAGCATGTGGGTTGGGGGTGGTAAAGGGGTGAGGGGGTGTGGAGGGTGGGAGTGGAGGGGTGGCTGACTTTCATTGGAGAGAGGCCTAAAAATCCTTTGGCCTTTACTAAGAAGTCAGGCTAGGTTATCTGAGGGCCATCCCCAGGGAGGGGAGTTCTGAGCCGCCGGCCTGCATGTTTTAATGGGCTGGGGGAAGCTGTTTGAGGAGTGGCTGTAAAATCGCTCACCAGACCCGACATATGAGAACGTTGTCTATGAGTCACAGGGAAGCGCTCCCAGGTGGAGAGAACGAGCTCTTGTTCTGCAGGGTGGTTGAAGACCTGGCACTGCCTTGCCGGGGTTCTCCTCAGCAGGATCGTCCCCTCCTGCCATCCCTGACTAGGAGCTGTTAACCCAAGTGCAGAGGTCGAGGAGCCATTGCCTCTCCACGGAGACTTTCCTCTTCCTTGCTCCCAGAGGATGTGCCAGTGCCCTGTGATGCAAGCCCTGTAGGGGCGACAGCCATGCTCTCCAGCTGTGGGAATGCCTAGGGACGGTGCAGAGTCCTGAACAACTGTACCTTCAAGAGCCTCCCTTCAGCCAAGGCAGTTACTGTCGATCTCATAGACACAGAGGCACTGAGAGGGCTTGAGGATATTACCCTGTAGTCAGATACATGAGATGTGGCAGTGCTAGAATTCAGACCTAGGTCCTGTGACATCTTAGCATTCCGAACAAGATGACTCCTCCTTCCCTGTTGGTGGTACCACCTTCTGTACCTTCTCTTCTTCCTCTCCTCCCCCTTCTTGGGAAAATGTGTATTTGTTGTATGTGTATGGGTGTTTTGCCTGCACGTCTGTCTGTGCACAACATACATCCAGTACCTGAATGGGTAAGCGGAGGGCACCGCACCCCCTGGAACTGGAGTCACAGATGGCTGCGAGTCATCAGGCAGATGCGAGGACTCGAACTTGGGTCCTCTAGAAAAGCAGCTAGTGCTCCGATGAGCCCCTTCTCTAGTCCCACGCCTTGACTTCTTAAACCGCAGTCTTAGTTGTAAAGAGAAGACCACCTCCCAGGGACAGACAGTTCACTGGGTCCAGGAGAAGTGGGTATTACAAATTTTAAGAGCATCTCTCTCTCTCTCTCTCTCTCTCTCTCTCTCTCTCTCTCTCTCTCTCTCTCTCTCTCTCTCGGCTGGTGGGAGGGACAGACAGTTCACTGGGTCCAGGAGAAGTGGGTATTACAAATTTTAAGAGCATTTCTCTCTCTCTCTCTCTCTCTCTCTCTTTCGGCTGGTGGGAGTGGCCGTGTGTTGAGTGTGCTGTGCACCAGCTGCAAGCTCTGCCTCCTCATCCGTAACTCCCTTTGATTCCCGCAGCACTCCCGTGAGATTTGTTTTACCAAGGATCAAGACTCAGACGTTATGTAGGTCTTTCTGCCCCATACAGCTCAGGGGTGGTGGAGCTGGGCCTTTGCTGGGCCTTCCCAGTGCTAGAACACATTCTCTTGGTGTGAGACCATGACAGATTGTTTTACCAGAGTGGTCGGGGAGGGAAGGCCCGGAGGGGTGTGGAGAAGGGATTGGAAAGAGTCAGTCCTTCATGCTGGGGGAAGGGAAGGGGACCTAGAGAACAGCAGGAGCTATCAGTATGAGACCAGTCTCCATCGCTCTCCCAACCACACAGCCTTAGTCTGCAACTGGTGCCTTGGCGCTGAAGGCCAAGCCTTCTTGGCTCTGCGGAGGTGACATCACCTGCCCTCTAATCCTCTGTGCTGACTCCTTGGCTAACTGATTAGATGTGGTCGTGGTGATGGATATGACCCTGTCAGGATGTCACATCAACCGTGGGATATCCTGGTGTGGAAGGAACTAGATTTATCCCTCGACCACTTCTCTGTTTACTGCTTCTTTGTGCTCAGTGGTGAGAATGCTCTTCCACTGGCCCACAGACCCCTCCTGAGCTGCGCTCCAATCTCCTTGATGACCTTTAAAAACACGTCACCGGCAATATCTCGTCTGATCTCCTCTCATTCATCCAGAAAGCATTTATGAAGCACCTACTGCGTGCCAGACACAGTTTCAGAGGCTGGAGACACATGGGTGAGCCAAAGTAGTCGCTCTCCGGAGAAGAGGGAGGCCCCGGGCTGACTGGTTGGACCAGCTTGAGTCAGAGCATTGCATTTTCTGTGGTAAATGGAGCAGGAACTGACCAGAGGGAAAGAAGCGACCTCTGAGCAGGAGTAGAAGCGGATTTGCATATTTGCTGTACTTGGCAGTGGCGGGTATATTCGGGGTGCCGGGACACCTGGCAAAGGCCAGTGGTAGGAGAAAGGGAAGGGGTGACTCAGTTTCCATTTACTGTTCCCTTATGCGGGTACGTGCCCTGGGTCTGTACCTCTGACTCTGAATGTCTGATGATGACCGAGGTGGGCTTCTCACACTACCCTGTTCACATTTATCAGTGACACAGGGAGAAAGGAGAGAGAGCGCTGTGGTTGTCAGACTTAGCTTTCAAAATTACCTTGAAGGAGGTTGGAGTGGAACAGGCCAGAGGAGGAAATTCAGCCTCGTTTATAGTAGCCTCATAGAATAAAAGACCCACATCATCCTTGCTGTGCCTTGCAGCTCTGAAACTGTCCCTCAAATAACAATCCCCATTCCCTCCACCGCAGCCCAACGGCTGCCCTCCCACCCTGGGTAATAATCCTAAAAGATGCTCGAAGTCGCACAAGTACAGCAGGGGCTTCTGGGACACAGAAGTGGGAGGAGCCAGCGGCCGGGTCACTTGCTCTGTGAGTGACTTTCAGATCCCGGGGATGTAGCCCTAGGACTTAGGTTTCTGAGGTGCTGTCCCTGGAGTTCAGGGTGGAGAAAGGCGAGGGGGAGACCATGTCTGCTCTGCCCTCTTTCTCCGCCTACCCCTCAGCACAGGTGAGCATTGCTTTCAGCCCCGCCCCAACCGTGTCCTACCCTCATGTACCTCATTTACCAAGATGAGAGCCTGGATAGAGAAGCTACAAGACGGCCCACCAGAGGCGGAAGGACTGTGAGGCATCCCTGGGCCAGGAAGGGGACATAACATAGGTAGGGGTTTCCTGCAGGAGCCGAGGAAGGGGGGATCAGATAGACTCGAAGACTGAGGCCAGGAAGGGGACATAACATAGGTAGGGGTTTCCTGCAGGAGCCGAGGAAGGGGGGATCAGATAGACTCGAAGACTGAACCCACGGTCACACATGCCCAGAGATGAATGGACCGCCTTACTTCTGACTTTCTTATTATTGACTCTGGACCAGTGCAGTCAAAACCTTTCTCCAAAGACCTGTGTCTCATTGACCTACGCACTTGAAACATCTGGTTCCCTCTGTTGAGAGTCCACTCGTGTTATGGAGTATGGCAGTGTGTGGGGGCCTTCAGGCAAGAATGGCACGCGTGGGCAATTGTCCTCCATACAAGCCTGTGCCCAGACTTGCCCCGTGTTTGCTTACCACAGGGCTACATTCTCGGACCTTGTGGGGATGGATCTGGGTGTGAACCTTAATCCCGGACTCCAAGTCTCTTTCTCTCATTCACTTGTCCCAGCCTCTGACTGGGGATGAGTTTCCTGGAGTGGAGGCTCTAACCTATTGTAGCCTTCTTCTAGGAGGTGTCCTCCCCAACACCCCAGAAAATCTCAAAGGCAGAGGACATTAGGACCCAGGGACACCCCAGCCCTGCTTTCTCCATTGACTTCTTATTTTAAATCAAGCCCCAAAGCCACTGAAAGAACAAACTCCATTTCCATGTCACTTCTGAATGGCCGCTTCTCAGTCTCCTGGAGTCTCTGTGAAAGGAGGCAGCTGGTCTTGAGGAGCCAATAGAAAGAGGTCACCAGGGAGTGCCATGTAGGACACTTGCCATGGGGCATCAAGCTTCCAGAATAGCTCTGTAAACCCATACACTTCCTTCTAGGCAGGGAGTGGCCGCCAGCTGCCAGGGCCCAGCCTGAGGGAGTACTCCCAGGAGGGCAGGACTTGGGGTGTGGGTCCCAAAGTGCCTGGCTTGGCTTAACTCTCCCCACTAAGGGTTGGCCCCACCTACTACCTGTTCTTTCCCTCAGCTTCGCACATCTGTCCGTGGGGTCCCCACCTCCCTCTCACTTCAGATACCACCAAGTCCCTTCAGTTCTCTAAGGTGCAATGACTCGGTGTAAGGTTTCGCCAAGAGGTAGGAAAGGACAGTCTCACAAGGATTGTGATCCCAGCTGGGCTGTTTCAGTCATGTGACCTTGGGCAAGCTTTGAGCCCTTTGGAAGTTCAGCATCTTCCGTTGGATAGGGTGAGCATCCCCGGCCTGCCCTGCGTGCTGATGTAGGAGCTTAGTGATTGAGGGCAGCCCCCTACAGAGTCAGGGCTGGGAGCTATTGGGTGGTGGTTTCTATCCCTTCCTGAAGTGTCCTGAAACGTTCCGTGATTGGCTGGGCTCAACTGTGTAAGAACAGAGTTCAAGGCCAGACCTCATAAAGGTCAGTGTGTGGGTGGAGGTCTGTCCAGATCTCCCCCAACCCCCCACTCGTATGGGAAACAGCTATTGGCGACTGGGATGGTGGAGGCCACACCTCCGTTAATGTGGCTGCCTGTGCAGTAAACAATTCCCAGGAAATAGCATGGAGGAGACACCTCTGTGTGTCTTACGGGCGAGGTGCACGATAAGGGCCTGGTGGGCATTTTCTCATTTAATCTTCCAAGCCATCAGAGTGGCACAGCAGATAAAGGCTGAGCAAACCTGGTGGCCTGAGTTTGACGCCCCCAGAACCTACATGAGGGTGGAAAGAAAGACCGGTCTCCACAGAGTTGTCCTTTGACCCCCGCCTGCATGCCACGGCATGTCTACTCACACACAGACACACACACATCATGCCCTCATGCAATATAATAAAAAACAACGTTTTAAAAACCCATCCAAGTCATGACCTCTCGCTACTCTTGTTTCGTAGGCGTGGAAGGCTCAGTGATCGGATACCTCATCCAAGACCCCTATACCAAACAAGACACAAAGCTAGGTTTAGCGTGTGTAGTTTGCACTGCCCATCAGACGCCCCCGTCTTTTCCGCCTAGCCCTGACCTGTGTGGTAAGGCTGGGGAGAGACCGCGTTTGGCAGTTTGTGTTTTGGCCGTGTGCTTTGTCCCCATTGCCCATTGTAGCACAGCTGGCACATCTACAGCGTAGGCTGGAACAGGGGTGGGGGGGGGGACTTCGTGTCTGGGACCTCAAGTGCAGCCTGGGAGGGCTAGAATGTATAGCTCACTCCTTTGCCTGCAAGAGTCTGGGTGTGAGCGAGAGGGGTGGGCCCTGGCCGAGTGAAGCAGGCTGAGGTCAGAGGGAGGGGACCACCCTCCCCCCGGGGAATGCCTGGATGACGTGACTTCGTGAAGCATTGATGGAAGAGGGCTGGCCACATGCCCTCTTACCTCCAGCCTCTGTCTGATGAAGAACTCGGATCAGGAGGGGAGGCCCAACCAGATGTAGTGCCTGGCAGACTGCCCTGGCCACAACACAAGGTTCTCCTCCAGCCAACTTGGCAGCCCTTTTCCCCAAGGGGACCTAGGAGCCTTGAGTTGGCTGGGACAGAGAGGTGGGTCCCTTTTGGGCACAGGCTAGGAAGGGGCAGAGAGATGAGGGAGGGGGAGGGTGGTGCATAAGGACGTGATGTGTTTTGTTACAGTCCCTCCGTACTTTAAGACAAGTTGTGTGTGTGTGTGTGTGTGTGTGTGTGTGTGTGTGTGTGACAGAGAGAGAGAGAGAAGGAGGGAGAGGGTGAGGGAGAGAGAGGGAGGAAGGGAGGGAGGGGGAGGGGGAGGAAGAGAAGGAGGGAGAGGGGGCAGATTTTCCTAAGAGCTTGTGCCTGGGAATGAACTAAACCTACAATAAATAAAACCATTGGCTTCTAGCATTTTGCCACTTCTGTTTTCAAAGCTGCTATGCCCTCTCCCTCAGATGCTCCCAGGTCCTAGTCCATGGCTTTCCCAAAGTAACTGAATGACTTCCCCATGTGATGGAGTTCCTCCATCCTCTTCCTCCTCCGGCTGCTTTGAGTCTTTCCAGCATCCCAGGTCATGTGGAGCCTCAGAAGCCTTTGGTGTGGAGTTTCTTCACCTTCACACACCCCTTCTCTGGGATCCGGTATCACCTTTTGTTTTTAGGGACACACCCCCGACACACACACACACACACACACACACACACACACACACACACACACACACACCATGTTGCTTCCCAAGGTTTCTCACCACTAGGCCCAGTTTCACCAATGTGCCTGCCCCAGCTTGGGGTTCCCTCAATTCCCTCTGTTTCCCACCACATCTGTTTCTTCAGTTACTTCAGGGCTCCCCAACACCTGATCTTTGTTCCTTTAATACTCCCGACCTATGCCATCTTCTCTGCCTAAGAAGCCCCCTGGCTAGCTCCTGGCCCTGGCTCGGTGGAATGCTACACACCCACTTTTGCCTCTATCTTTCCCTCATCCTCAGAACTGGGACTGGAGTTCTCCTTGCCTGCCTCCTTGGGCTCCAGCCACCCCAGCTTTCGCCTCTTCTTTGCCTGGGGGGTCCCCTTGCCAGTATAGGCTTCTCCTCTGCTGCATTGTGATAACTTCTA
Organism: Rattus norvegicus; assembly: GCF_021556685.1. Classification (NCBI taxonomy): domain Eukaryota; kingdom Metazoa; phylum Chordata; class Mammalia; order Rodentia; family Muridae; genus Rattus; species Rattus norvegicus. The sequence goes on along the minus strand of NC_141534.1, from coordinate 259,667,737 downwards.
GGGAACCCTTTGAGTCTGTGATTTAAGAACCGTTTGTTCCCACAGAAGCTTATTTGAAATCTGTGCCACTGTGGCGGCTTTGAGACCTGGTGCCCTCAGAAGGTGATGGAGCCGTTGCGAGATCTTAGTACCCGTCTCGTGGGAGTGGCTTAGTTTGGAGGCGGCTGGTTATCAAGCAAGGTTGCCCTCATCTCCCCCGTGGTACCACTAGAAGCTGAGCTTGTGTTCTCCGGCTTCCCAGCACCCAGAATCTTGAACCAAAGTAAACTTCATTTATTTGTTGATTTACTTTTACTTTTTTGAGATGGGCTCTCTGGAGTCCCAGCTGGCCCTGAATGATCCTCTTGTCTCTATTTCTCATGGACCCAAGCCTGGCAACTTTGTTTCTTTATAAATTACCCAGTCTCAGGAATCCTCTTAGTGTAAGAGAAGATGGCTTCCCAGCACCTTAGCCATCTGGAAAATTGTTATTTCTCTATTTCTCGTGGAGGCCTGGGGGCCAGACTTGTACACCGTCTTGTTGGATTTTGTCTGACCAGGGTCAAGGGCAGAGCCCAGCACACAGTAGGTCCAGATTACTTTTCTGGGTGGACCTGATGAGCAGCTTAGTTACACTGAGTCTCCACTACCACATTCCCATTGTTCCATATTCTAGGTTAAACCAGGTAAGTTGAAGGTATCTGTACAGAGTGGCTCTGGGAATGGGTCGGGAAAATGGATAGGAAGGGTTTCCAGTGCTGTGGTAGGAACTGTGGTTCCGGGCCACCTATAATGACTTTTATAAAAGGGGAGGGGAAGTGTAGACTGGGGGAGGGGAGGGAAAGGGACCGTGGGATCAAGTGGAAGAACCTGGTTTCTAGAAAGGATGATGAGCAGTTCCCCCTCAGTGCAGGGGTCCAGTGTGGGGACAGGCTAGTAGAGAATCATCAGTGCCGTTTCCCTGTGCCGGACACCAAGGACATGGCAGTCTTCCCTGTTGGATTGGGCGATCTTTACGACACTCCAGGGTGTGCTCAGGCCTGCAAACTCTCCGGGCAGAGACGAGGGTGCAGAGCATTGGTTCCTTCCAGCCATGGTGTTAAAGCAGCTGGATTTCACCTTGCCCAGCCCGGGAAAGCAGGTGTGTCTTCCTGTAGCCAGGATTTCTCCTTGCTCTGGTGGCCATGCCTACTGTGTGCTGGTGCTGCCTACTGTGTGCTGGTGCTGCCTACTGTGCACTGTGTTGCTGCTGAGATTCTCTCTAGCCTAGATTTTTCTCCAAGCTTGGCGGGTGTCATGTGATCCCTGGTCACACCAAGTGAGGGACAGGGGAAGAACCCAGCCCGGAACCAGCTCAGGGAGGTTTCTAGGAGACAGTGGGCCTTGCCTGGAGTTTGGAGGAATTTGGCTGAGAGGATATAATAATGGAGTCAAGAACCCTTTAAAGGGAGATGGCTCAGGGGCAAGCTCAGTGGGCAAGAGTGCCTGCCGTGCAAGCATGAGGACCTGAGTTCAGGACCCCAGTCCCCAGAAAAAAAAAACTGGGTGTGGTGACACACGCTTGCAATCCCAGCACTGTAGGCAAAGACAGGCAGATCCTTAGGGCTACGTAGCCAGCCAGTCTAACCAAAACTGTGAAAAGTCAAAGACTGTCCCAAACAATTAGGTGAAGAGTGTTGGAGGAAGGCAAAATGGCCTCTGCCCCCACACACACTCAGATAAGTGAGCATACCTACACACGGACAAATGTATCTCACACACGCACACACCCCTATCTAAGTGACTTTTTCCTCTCCTACTTTTGAATGACTGCCTTATTGAGGAGTAACTTGTATACCATACAGCATGGTCTCCGAGCATCTCAGACTTACGTAGCTACGACCACAGTCAAATCTGGGACCTTCCATCTTCTGGTGGAGAAACGCCCGCCCGCAGCAGTCGCCCCACTCCGCCCTCAGTGCTGTCATGCGTGTTCTGATTTGCTCATGGATTTGCTTACTGTGAAGGTCTCACACACAGCCAGTCCCCAGGCATGGGTGGGTTCTCACTTATTCGATGGAACCAACTACAGGTCCCAGTTTCGAAGGTCATACGTTCTAGATACCAGTCCTTTAACAGACACATCACAGTTACAATTTTCCCCCATGCTCTGGGTTCTCTTTATTGCCAACACTCATTGAAGCATAAAAGATTGTGATTTTGTTGAGTCCCGGTTTGCCTGTTTTCCTTTCATTACTGTGTTTTTGCCATCGTAACTTTGAACTCACTCTTTGACGTCGCAAAGACTCCCTTGCAGCAAGGGAATCAAACTCAGGACCTCGTGTGTAATACGGTTCATCTACCACTGGGCTACTCATTGCCCTATTAAGACTCTGTCCTTCCGTCTCTCCCATTTGAGGCTCTGGTCTGTTCTGCATATGGCGGAGGGTGGGATGTTACTCTTTTCCAATTTTGAGTTGGGTCGCACTGATGTCCCACTGTTCTGTACTTGGTAATGCCCTGCCTTCCTCAGGTGGGTCTCAGTTCAAACACCTGGCCCCAGAGAGTTGTTCCCTGACCTTCAGCCTAGTATGTCGTCTCTCCTGTGGTCATATATCACTGCGCTCAGTCTCGGGGCCTCAGCATGGTCCCGTGTTTTCTGTTGAGCCCAGAGTAGCAGTTGGATGTCTGGCTCACTGCCTGGGTTTCCAGTGCCCTGCACAGTGCCTGGCCTCTGTGGGACTCAGGAAATTTCCTGTAGTTCAGAAGTTGCTTTCCCAGAGGATTTTGATTAAGAACTCTGAGGGGTGCTGGCCTCACGGTGTTGGACATGAGAGAGGGATGGTCAAGCAGCATTATATTTTGGGAATCTCCTGTCCCCTCGGCCCAGCAGTCCCATTACCTCACATTGGTGACTGGACATTTCTTCCTGACAGTGGACAGAGCCCTCCTTTCCTACAGCTCCCACTCATCCACGGTCTGCCTTGACAGGTCAGTGGACCTGATCCGAGGGTTGTGAGAGTCCTTTAAATATCTGAGAACACTTAACAACAGGCACTGCTGATTCATTTAGCTGTTCTTTTGAACCAGGAGGGGCTGATTCTGACCCCTCTGTCACTGATGGAGGCCCAGGGTTGGTGGGTGGTGCTCCCAGTGGAAACTCGGACATGGCCACAGCCCAGAGTGGAGGCATCTGATTCTGGTTGTCCCTTCCTCATTAGAGGTGAAGAGTCCCAAGCATGTAGGCAGGACTCCGGGAAGTCTGAGTCCAGACTCCCTGTCATCATAGACATTGAGAAGGCAAAGCTGAACTCTATAGGACACGTTCTTCTACAAGGATGCTTTCCAGTTAAAGAGATGTCTGGTTGTTCTCTTTTCTTTCCATCCAGTCAGTGGTCTTTGTAGGTTTGGTTGGTTTTAATGATTCCCAACTCTCACTAACAGTAGACCCACCCGGGAGCTCTTAAAACCTCCCAAACCACTCCCACCTTTCAAGGCTCTAGTTTAACTGGCCTGCAAGGCCAAGGCAGCGTGGTTTTAAAGGACCCATGGTGACTCTGTGTGGCCAGGGCTACAGACCTTAGTTTCAGGATCACAGGGTTGAACTTGAAACTCCCTACTGCCCCATAGGAATGAGCACGGGATGATGTCAGCACAGCATCCAGAACCAGAGCCAGGGGACAGGCTAAGGGGGGGGGGCACAAGTGTTTTTCAAGACCGGAATCTCATGTTCAATTATGAAAGCCATATACTTTCAAGCAAAAGGAAATAAATACGGAAATGTCGGAGAGTAGAAGGCAGGACTGCCCTTGTCTCTCCCCTGAGATCTCTTAGATAACCAGTTCTCGGGGAGCACGAGGCCCCGTCCACACATAAACCTGGCTGTGTGCTGTAGGCACTGCTCTGTGATCTTGGTTTTCCTTTTCTCAGCGTGCTGGGTATCTTACCATCAGCAGGTACACGAGCCATATAGTTTTAAACTTTTAAAGTCAGTGAACATCGAGTTTTCCTTATTTTTTGCAGCAGAGAATATTTCTGCATACATAGACCAACTCTCTCTTTCCCTTTCCTCCCTCCCTCCCTCTCTCTCTTTCCCTCTCACTCTCTCTCAGAGGTCCAGTTGATAAGTGCAAGAACTGGTAAGGTTAAGGATCACCACAAGAATGCTTTCTAAAAAGCTTGTTCCGGGCCAGACCAGGCGCTAACTTCCTAGTGACAGCCACTGGCCTGTGTCCACCAGTGAAGGTTTGCTGAGCACAGCGGAGAGGAAGGTGTGAGTGTGTCAGCTGGGAAGGAAGTAGAGAGAGAGGTCACGTCCCTGAAGGCTGTGTGTAAAGGAGCAGCTGACTTCTGGCCTTCCCTGACTGCCTCGTTGCAGCACGGGAAGCGGAACCGTGCTGTGCCTGTTAACCTTTGCCTGGCTCCGTGGTAAGACAAAGGCACAAGCACCCTGGCAGGATGTGTATGTTGAGGGCACTGGGCCAGGGCTGGGCGTTGATTAGGGAGCGTGTGGAGCCAGGAGTTCCCTTCCTAACTCTGCTAGAGCTGCTGAGTGGTGGCCAAGCCCATCGGAACCCAGGCACATAATGCTTTTGATGTTTCCAGAGCTCTGGCTCCAGCTCAGGCTCCTCAGTGTCAAAGTGCGTCTAGCAGACATGTCTGACATGATAGCTGTGAATGTGGCCAGATGCAAAAATTCATTTTTACTTTGTTTTACTCTACTGTAAGCTTGCTTAACATGTAAGATTTGTGTGTGTGTGTGTGTGTGTGCGCGCACACATGTGTGTTAGTGCATGTGTGTCCTTGTGTGTGCATGTATGTATATTCGTGTGTACGTGTGTGTGCATGTGAGTATGTATGTTCATGTGTGCACATGTGTGTGCATGTGTATGTTTGTGTATGTGTGTTCATGTGTGCGCACACATGTGTGTGTACATGTGAGCCCTCGAGTGTGTGTGCCTGTGTGTGCATGTGTGTTTGTGCGTGTATTCATGTGTATTTGTGTGTATATGTGTGTATGTGTGTGTGTGCCCAGGTGTGTTTTATAACTAGGTTGCACAGATCTCATGTGTGATCTTTGTTGATGACGGTCATGTCACTGTGTCAAAAGGTCAGATGCACCAACTGAAGTTTTTCACTTCAGATCCCTATCCTCCCAACTGGGCACAATGTTAGCCAATCCTCTCTGATGCCTAAGTATTACCTAAGATGCCCACTGACCGTTTCTCGGTCGGGGCACCCACCGGTCGAGAGTGACTCTACTCCTTTTCTCTGACGGGTTGGTTTGGCTGGAAGAAGGAAAGCACAGAGGGCAAGCACATTCACTCCGCTGCCCTGGAGATCGTCCTAGTGGGAATCATTCCCAGAAATCTAGAAACCCGAAGTGGATTCCTGTCCAGGCCCTGTGCACTTGGGTGCCCTTAGGATGCGCTAGAGAAAGAGAATAACACTCTTAGAGTACAAAAGACTGTCGGGCATCAAAGCATGGGGAGAGAAGTCACAGATACTGAGAGTCTCCATGCACTGGGTTCTTCACAGGATCTCCACCATCTTCACAGCGAACGAGGAGTTATTGCTCTTATCTATATCTATAGCTATAGATATAGATACATAGATAGAATGGGAGGCTCAGGGTACGTATTCACTTTTCGAGGAGCTGATCTAAAGCACAGAGATCCCGATGCAGGGCTCCCTACTCACCAGTGACATGGGCAGCCTTAGTCTTAACTGATTAATTGGTTGATTCCCTACTCAAGGAAAAAACCAACAGGCGGAGCCGCAGGTTGGACCCCAGGGTCAGTCCCTGTGGCCAGACAAGCTGGCGTTATTTAACAAGGATGGGGTATATTTACCTGAAAGACTGAGTCAATGTGTCGCAGAGATATTTAGACATGGGTGCTCACTGCAGATGTGTTCATAGTAGCTAAGTTATAGAACCACCCTAAGGGCCTAACGATCAAAGAATGGGCAAAGAAAATATGGCGTCTGTGCACAGCAGCTGTTTGGGACTAGACAGAAGAGCAGAGTTAATGTCGGCTGACGGAGAGTAAACTAACATGGCCAATAAAGGCTTTAAAGATGTGTGTTTATGCTTGTTTGTGGCCCCTAGATTTCATATAGATATGGAAGCCGTGTGTGTATGCACGTGTGTGTGTGTGTGTGTGTGTGTGTGTGTGTGTGTGCGTGCGTGAGAGAGAGAGAGAGAGAGAGAGAGAGAGAGAGAGAGAGAAGTAAAGTGGGTAAGGACGATCGAGGTGGAGGGGTGAGAAAGGAAGGGTACAGGATACAGGGGTGGGTGTACCCGCAACTTAGGATGCATTCTGATTTGCAGATGTCCTTATGAAACATAATACCATGTATAAATAAATATACACAATAAAAATTTAAAATAATAGCAAACGAACAGTAATAAAAAGGGGGAGGAGCTGGTAAGAAGGCTCAGTAGGGGAAGGGGTTTGCCTTCTGGTCTGATGGCCTCTGTCTAGCCTGGAATCCCACAGGCTAGAAGGAGAGGACTGACTGACTGACTCAGGTGTCCTCTGCCCTGCACACAGGCATGCAGACTTTGGTATGTGCGTAGCTCTACCCGGTGCCCTACCCCAACTAACCAACCAACCAACCAACCAACCAACCAACCAGTTGATTTAAAAATACAGTTAAACCTAAGAAAGAGAGAAGTGCTCATTGGGAGGGCTTGGCTTATTTAACTCTAAGCTCGTCAGTCACCGGCTGTGGGTCAGGCCGTAGCAGGTCACAGCTGGGACTCCCACCTCTTCTGGAAGTTGGAGGTGTTAGCACTGTCTTTGGAGGATGTTATGTGGAGAGATGATAATCAGAACGAAGTCTCTAGCAGTGTCTGGAACTTGGTGAGTATTCAGCAAACAGGAGTGGCTGCTGTTCTCCGTAGTCCCAGGGAGCCCCTTTTGTTTGCTTAGATAAGAGAAAGGTTTACCTAGTGACCTCTTCAGTCTCTCTAGCTCTGGGGAACTGAAAGATGGAGCTTTCATGGTGAATCCTTTCAGGTTCCTCAGCGTTCGTGGGTCCCAGGAGCCCTCAGCTTCCATGTGCATTTCCTTCCCAGGAAACATGAAATAAAACAAGAAAAAGACCCCTGGCCTCACAGCATGGCACCCTCTCAGCAGATGACACTGTTCCTGGTCCCCTGCAATGGAGTCTTGTTTTGCTCTTCTCCTTTCCCAGAACATAAGATCATTATATTTATATATAAAATCATCCCTGTCTCTCTCTGTCTCCCCCTGTCTCTCTGGATCCGTCTCTGTCTCTGTGTGTGTGTGTGTGTGTGTGTGTGTGTGTGTGTGTGTGTGTGTGTGACTTGAAAGTAGAAGGAAAACTGCCTAGGAGGACTAACAGAAGGATATGAAGACGTAGGGGAGGGAGTGTGCTCAAAATACAATAAATATACTTTCGTAAAAATTTTTTAAAGTAAATATATAGGCTTTTTTAAAGCCCCCTTTTTTTTCAGGACTGGAGAGATAGCCCAGTGGTAGAAGTTGCCTAGCATGCACAAGGTCCTGGGTTCAATTCCCAGTACTGTAAAAGTAAATAATGAATGGATAAAAAGCTCTCTTTTCCCCAAAAATGGGTGGCACTCATGAGCTTTGAAGTAGTAGGTAGATGTGGCTCTCCAGCCTTTCTGGTGGCTTCTGCATGATTCACTGTGATACTTCATGGACCAGGGTCTGAGGGCTGGAAAGGGGCTATAGGTTGGTCACTCACCCTTGTGGTCACCCCATAGGTGTGTGTGTTGGAGTAGAGATCTTCCTCTAAATCACCTTTTAAGTGGTGGCTCTTTCCCAAATCTTCACTGTCACGTAAAACAAATACCCAGTCAGAAGAGGCATTGGGATTTTTACCAGGGCCACCTCTGAGGGTGTTCAAGGTTTTCAGGCTAAGCTAAAAACTTTAGGGTCAGGAGTACAGCTCAGCTGGTAGTGTGCTCATTATGTAGTGAGCACAAAACCCTGAGTTTGATCCTCAGCACCATATAAACTGAGTATAGTCAGAGATACTTGTGGTCTCAGCAACCAGGCAGTAGAGGCAAGAAGACTGGTCGTTCATCCTTGGCTATTGTGAGTTTGAGGCCATATGGGTTAACAGATCTCTATTCCCACCCCATCCAACACTGCACCCCCTAAAATTGAGCCAAGTGGCAAGGTTTGGGATTGGCAAAGACCCTTGTACTGAATCAGAAGGATTCTTACTCTATCTCTTGCCCATTAAAAGTTTGGGTCTGGGGCTGGAGAACTCCCTCCAATATGTCTCTAGCCACACCTCGTTGCTACAAACCCTGGTACTTTCATTGGATGAACCAGTTGCTAGGTCAGGACCTAGTACCCCAAAGGCCAGGAGAGGGCAAGACAGCTTCTACTAATGGGGAGACCAGGGAGTGGATGGGCTCACCTATGTTAAACAGACTTATGCAACATATACCAAGCTCTCAGGTTGTGCTGTGCCAGCAATTAGCAAACGAGGGTGGATGGAATAGCCGGCTGATGGTGGATCATAAGCTTTGAGCACTCCCAGACACGGACAGACTCACAGGGCCAATGGAACCTAGGTCAGATGGTGGCACTCTTGGGGACTCCTTCTCTGGAACAATTAGTGGATGTGAATAGGATTTTTTTTTTTTTTTTGGTTCTTTTTTTTTCGGAGCTGGGGACCGAACCCAGGGCCTTGCGCTTCCTAGGTAAGCGCTCTACCACTGAGCTAAATCCCCAGCCCCGATTTTTTTTTTTAATATCAGGTCCATCGCTGCCATCTTGAGAGTCATCTGGAAGACAATATAACCCAGGCTTTGGCATAGCCACTTGCATTGGGAATAGCACCCCTGAAGCCCTCTGCCCAAGGGTGGTTTGAATTCAGAGGAGCTTGGAGATTTACAGGCCACTCTCTCTCCCAACCCTCCAAGGCAGATCTACTTATATGGGGCATTTGGAATGGGAAGGTGGGGCTTAATGTTATCTTAGACGGGCATCAGCTTCCTAAGGAAGAACTTAGCATTGGGCTCCCTCAACAAGAAGCCAGTGCAATAACCATGGCCCCTTTTATTGGCTTCTGGATCGTGTTCGTTCTGGTTTCTAGGGCCATCATTTTGAAGCCAGTTAACCCCAAATGGGAGGTCCGTCTTCATCCGTAGACTCCAGAAGATTGAGGTGATTCTGTGACCCACCCTGGGCTCTATAACCATGATACTCCACTCCAGGAGCAAGGCACCCCTTTGTGGTATGGCTACAGTCCCAAGGTAGTTTGCAGACTATCATGTAGACTAGATTCTTCCCTTCTTGGCCCCTTGACTGGGCAACCATCCGGTAGAGAATATAACTTGCCTAACCATGTGCTGCAGCCCTGGTCCTAGCCACCTGATGCCAGAGCCATGTGTGAGCAGGTTGGGGAACATTACTGTGGAGTTTCCATTTGGCCTGGGGCCAGGTCTGCTGGGCAAGGGGCCAGGGAAAATAAGGCCTTCCTCAGTAAATTGCAGCCACCATGTGCAGCACATAGGGGTGCGCAGTTCCCTCCCTCCACAATTCCAGCTCCTCACCTCTTGTCCTACTCTCTGGTGCAAAGGCAGCCACAGACATTAGTGTTTCTGATGAAACCCAAGCCAGTCTTGGACCTTCTAGGCATGGTTGAGCCTCATCTTTGCAATCATTCGTCCGGTCCATCCCAGATCCCATCTTGGCTGCCCCCTCCGGAGACTGGGTTTCTTTCTTGGTTCTCTGGAGCTGACCTGTAAGTGATTCGCATCCAGGTCATTCAAGTTTACTGACCTACATTCAAGTTCGAAAAGGGGCTTGGTTCATAGAGGGCAGCAGAACCCACTGGGCAGTCAAGGTCGGAGAGCACAGATCTGGCACAGGCAGTGTGTGTTCAGCAGATAGCATGACCTCGGAATGGGAGGTTGCCTGATGAGGTGCTGTGCTGATCGTCCTATGTGGGCTCCCTGCTGGGGGCTCTCACCCTTTAGACCTGAGCTGCAGTGGAACACGATAGTCTGGCTGGCCCACAGGAAGCTGGGCATGGCTACTGGTCTCTGAGGAGGTTTCCTAGTTGCCTACCATCTGCCTGAAGTGACTAGAGACCTTGAAATGGAATCCATGCATTTTTAAAATCCAGAAGAAAGGGAAACTCTACCCAGGAAACATAAACCCAAGTCACTGTGTTTGGAATCAGGGTGTTTAATTGAAGTCCAGCTGCTGGGTAATGTTATCTGGCAGCTCCTGAAACCAGAGGGGGGTTTATCTGTAGGGGTAAACAGAGCTGGCTTTCTCCAGTGACCTCTGCCCTCTCCACCCCAGACACCTGCTCTTTCTCCACAAACTATCTCTAAAGCGGGCCGGCCGGCCGGAGCGACTTTAAGAAGCTCTGGTGTTGGGGTGAGGGGTAGGACTGTGCTGGGCAAGGCTGGAATTCTTCCTGTGTGTCCGTCGCTCATCTGGGGTGATAATCTAAGGTTGGGAAGAAAACAGAGCAAGCGTCCTGTCACGATAGAGCCTGGGGTCTGTCTGCAGATTTCTGGTCTTATCTACAGGAGGACACTGTCTGCTTCCAAGGCTACCGACCTATGGCGTGCCCCAGAAGTTTGGTAAAACCTGGGGATGGGAATGTGAGTGGTCTCACAGCCAATGAGGTGGGTGCTGTGAGGGAGATCCAGCTGGGGCTGGCTCCAGAATTCTCTCCTCACTTGGCCATCTGCCACTTGACGAGTCGCTACTGACTTGCACCCTAGATCCCACCTCTGCCAAAAAGGCCGCCTCTTACCATGTGCCCCTTAATGAGTAGCAGACCTCCCTGGATCTCCCAACACTAGGCTTCCCGAGTCTCCTGACTACCTGCATCTTTCCAGCAGCCAGGCCGGGAGCTGTGATTTAGTCTCCCTGGGAGGTGAAAGGGAAGCCGGTAATTACCACAGAGGAAGGAGCATGGGTGCTAAGCCCCAGTTAAGTCCTTCTCCAGCTCCAATTCACAGGCCCAGGAGAATGGTCAAGTTTAATGACCCTCAGGCAAGCTCTCCCTCTTCTTTCTCTCCCTCCTAATGGGCTTGGCCACTTGGGGACACCAGGCAGCACCTGGTGCAGGTACACATCTGCTCCCCGTGGAGCAACCTGCAGTGAGGAGGCATTCAGGCGGAAAAGGGGCAGGGTGGTGGGCAATTATGACTCTGAGGAAAACCCAGCTCCTCTTCCAGGGCAGCAAGGAGCTGCTGTGCTGAGGGTTGCCTGGCTTTTGCTACCTGCCTGAACCCTGGGCTCTCTATCTGATCCCCAAGTTCTGTCTCTGGTTGTTCATGGGCTCTCAGTGTGGCTTTGACACTTCTTTGGTCCTCTAGGCCAGCAGTTCTCAACCTTCCTGATGCTGCCACCCCTTCATACAGTTCCTCATGTTGTGGTGACCCCCCCCCCCCAATCATACGTTATTTTTGTTGCTACGTCATAACTGTAGTTTTGCTCCTGTTATCATAGGTAAATATCTGTGTTTTCCAATGGTCTTAGGGATATCCCTTTTGAAAGCGTCATTGGACCCACAGGTTGAGAGCCAGTGCCCTAGGCCCCTCCCTGCCCAAATGTATCCAGATTTCTCTGTTGTCTGAATGAAGCTTTACTTTAAAAGCTGTTTAGTTTCTATCATGTCATTTGCTTTAGATATTGCAGACCTACATTTACATAGAGAGCACTAGGCCTGTGGCTGCTGAGTGAGTATTCTCTCCAAAATTAAAATCTAAATACCGTTGTAGCAGTAGGAAGGGGAGGACCATTTGTCACGGAACTGTCAGGAAGCATGTGGAGTCTACAGTGAATGTCAATACACACACACACACACACACACACACACACACACACACACACACTCCACATACCCGAAGAAGCATTCACTGAAATTAGAATGAAGAAATCTCTTAGTAGAGTGTTAAAACAAAAGGGGTTAAATGTTTTCTGTCAGTGAGCCAGGCCCGGTGACAAATGAAGGAAACTGGTCTTGGCTGGCCCATTCCTACAGTAATATTAAGCTGTGCCTGCAGCCCAGCCTGTCCACCTACTCACCTGCTCCTCTTCTCCCATAGGTGTATATTATCAACGTGACCTGGTCCGACTCCACCTCCCAGACTATCTACCGGAGATACAGCAAGTTCTTTGACCTGCAGGTGAGTCGGATAGTGGCTTGAGTCTCTGAGGGATTCCTTGTTCACGTCCACATCCCACTGGAAGGCCCTGGGCAGAGCTGAGGGCCAGAATCCAGTCTGGCAAAGAGGGACAGATGAGAGACCCCCGTCGAGCAGCCAGGCTTTTTCCTGTCTTGGCTGCCGCATGCAGACGCTTGAGTGGGACTTTGCTTTCCACCACAGCCCTTCACAGTCTCGCTTAGTCATCCTCCCTTGGCCTTGGGGTGCAAACCGTGGGGAGGCGAGGAGGCATTTGTGGGTGCTGTGTGCCTGAAGCAGACATATCTATAAACATCCATGATGAGACGCTAGCCACCACATCATTGCTGGTAAAGAAAAGCAAACACACAGAGAAGACCAAAACTAAATAAGCACTTTATAGAACTACATGCTGGGCATACCTCCGGGTCCGCCTGTCTACCCAAACAAGGAGCTTGCCACCCAGTTCGTACATGTGGACGGGCAATGTGTGTCTCTAACTCACTGGCATGCTTCTTCAGCAAGACGGCAGTATGTAGCCACACCGTACCATTAAACGCACCCCTTGGACGATGGCTGATTCGTTTTAGGGTCTTTTGGTGAGGAGTGCTCACACTGGGCTTAGACAATAACATTTGAGAAGTCCGTGCGGTTGACCAGATGGTGAGAACCACAGTGGGGTGGTGGGGCTTCGGCAAAGCCCAAACTAGGATCAGCTGTCACTGTTTAGCCCCTGCTTCTCTCCAGGACTGTCCTTGTTTGTTTGGTTTTTTTTCTTTTTAGATTTATTATATTTATTATATAAGTACACTATAGCTGTCTTCAGACACACCAGAAGAGGGCATCAGATCTTATTACAGATGGTTGTGAGCCACCATGTGGTTGCTGGAATTTGAACTCAGAACCTCTGGAAGAGCAGTCAGTGTTCTTAACCACAGAGCCATCTCTCCAGCCCAGGAGTGTCCTTGTTAATTCACACTCTGATGAACTTAGCTGTCGTAGCTCTTGAATTTTAGATCTGTGGCTCCCGACATCATAGACACTGACTAGCTAGCTCCCTTTTCCAAATTGGTAAGTCCCGGGGAAGACTTTGGTCAGTCCCTTTCTTTGGCCCAATCAGGATGCCCAGAGATAGAGAGGGTCTTGGAGCGTAGTCATGGGCCTTGGCAGGGTGAAGGGGGGTGTCACCCTGGTGCATCAGAAGCAAGCACCAGAGTATTGGTGTTAATAGGCAGGCACCCTTCTTCTATCTGGAGGGGAAAGCCGAGAGGTGGAGAATTCCTTAGAACGTGAGAGTGATTTAGAGCAACGAAAACACAAAGAAGAGACATTGGTTCCTAGCCTCACACCCAGCAGCCAGCCCTTCCATTTAGCCCCTTAGCAGTGGGCCATCCTGGAGAGGGAGACGCTTGCCTGTGTGTGTGCATTAATACCTGCTTTGATTTCAAGATCCTTATCACTATGAGACAAACCTTTTAAAGAGCCGGTTCCCCAGAGCATGGATCCTTCCGGTTCAACAACATGGGGTTGAATTTGTCACTGCGTGTGGGAGTAGGAACACTCATGACTTCTGCCTGCTGCCTCTTCCCCTCTCAGCCCTGCCTAGTCTCCTTAGGTCTTTCCAGGATATGGTGGGCTTTGCCTGCACCCCATCAATGGGTACAGTGTGTGGGGACAGGAAATGATAATGCAGTTGGGCAGCGTCTGGACCCTGAAAGGACTCATTGATCAGCTGGAAGGAGTCTAAGAAGCCCGGGGAAACTTCCAAATCAGAATTTCTATTCTGGTCCCACCCCCTCCCAAGTTATAGAATCACACAAGAAAGGACTGCTGCCCTCCACCCCCCACCCGAGGACTCACTCTCTCCCGATTACTGTTGGAAGGGACACAAGCAATGGAGCAGCTGTGATGTGCTGGCCCTGGAATCACTATGCTTGTGGCCAAGCTTGTCCCGAGTGGGCTGTCCTCTGTCCCTGTGCGTGCGAGTTCCACACCTACAGGTCCAGGTCCTTTTGGACCAAAGATTATTTATTTGTGATGAGGCATGCTATACCACATGTAGGGGATAGAGGACAACTGGAGGGAATTAGTTCTCTCCATCCACTACGTGGGTCCCAGGGATCGAACTCAAGTCATCAGGCTTGGCAGCAAGCACCTTTACCCGGTGAGCCATCTCTCTGGCCCCAAAGGTACTTTTAAGCCAGGCAACGTAACACGGATCTACGATCCCAGCACTTGTGAGGTAGAGGCAGGTGGATAAGGAGTTCAAGGCCATCCTCGGCTATATAATTAGAGGGCAGCCTGGGCTACTTGAGACCCTCTTTTTTTTTTTTTAAAAGAAGACACTGATTTTCCCCTTCCATGCTGAACATGTACCGATTCTTCTATTTGCCATTATCCCACAGTGCAGTGTAGCAGCAACTTGCATAAGACGGGTTTTTTTTTTTTTTTTTTTTTTTTTGGTTCTTTTTTTCGGAGCTGGGGACCGAACCCAGGGCCTTGCGCTTCCTAGGTAAGCGCTCTACCACTGAGCTAAATCCCCAACCCCATAAGACGGGTTCTTAAGGTGTCCCTTTTCATCTTTGTGCTCACAGCCATGGCTTTTTCAGTCACTGGGGTTGCTGGCCTGAGGAGATAACTTCGCAGGCAAAGGTAACCTCCATGCTTGGCGGCTTGGTTCTGTCTCCGGACTATCAACTTGGAACAGCTGTCCCAGAGCTCCTGGGAAAGCCAAGTCGGATTCCAGAGAAGTCTTCAAGAGCGTTTTAGATGTCAAGGTGGAAGCAGGGCTTTGTTTCTTCTAAAAATAGCTCACAACTCAGCCTTCTATGAGCAGAAGAGGGACCTTCCCCACAGGGAGCTGCTCAGGTTATGGTCTCATGCCCAAGTTTGGTTATAAAGGGTGTGCTTGGAGATGCCCGTAAGTTAAGCAGGAGGCAGGCAAGTGGCCGGCCACACATGCCCCTTTAAGTTCCCATATTTTCCCCCATGACCTAGCCCCACCAAAGGACAGGACAGGGAGGCTTCCGGGTCCTGGCTCAGTTGGTGACTGTTTCACAACCTGGCCTGCCAGCCACTGGGCTGCAGTCATTTCTCTGCAAACATTGGCTCATGTGCTGTTGGCCCCGGAGAGGGGACCCCTGGCAGTGAGTGCCACTGGGTCAATATTTGGTCAGAGCCAGGAAAGGCCCTTAATCTTCCCCCGAACCACTTGGAAGACAGCCGAGTGAGGGAGAGAGCCGCTTGACGCTACTTATTTGCTCTAAGGGCTTCAGCTGTGTCGAAGAGCTTTTATCTCTCTTCCGTATTCATCTCTTCTGCACTTCCCACCCACGCACGCACGCACGCACGCGCATGACGCAGGCACGCACGTACGCACGCAGCGCAGCCGCACTCAGCCACCAGCGCTTGAATAGTCTGGTTAGTGATGGGTGAACCAAGCTATAATCCCTGAGCCATTAATATTCAGCCCTGGACTGATGTGCTGTGTGCTGTGTGTTATAATATTATTGATGGAGACTCATGGATCATTGCTTCTTTTAGAGTCAGAAGAGTTCCTTTCTGTAATGTGTACGTGGGTGTGTATCTGTGAAGGTGCTGTGTATGCGGGGTACGTAGGTGCACACATGCGTGTTCAAGTGTGCAGAGACTACAGGAAGACATTAGGTGTGAGCCTTCCTCTGCTGTTACTCTCCACGTTATTCCCGTGAGATGAGCCTTTCACTGAGCCTGCAGCTGGGTTGGCAGCTCATCTTCGCTCCTATCCCTTCCTGCCCCTAGCTCTGGGCTTGGCTTGCAGACTCGGCAGCCATACTCAACCTTTCCCATGAATTCTTGGATCCAAACTCAGGTCCTTGGTGCTCATACGGTAAGCACTGTTAGCTACTGAGCCGTTTCTGAGCTGCAGGCTCCAGAACTACAGTCGGTTATTCTAAGGTCTTTGCCTCATAGGGAAAAAGCTGTTAAGTTTTGTGGAAAATGTTGTGTGTTTATATCTGTGTGTGTATGTATATGTATATATGTGTGCATGTATGTGTGTATGTATGTGTATATGTATGTGTATGTATATGTATTTATGTGTGTGTTCATATCCGTGTATGTGTATATGTATGTATATGTGAATATGTGTATGTATATTATGTATATATATGTATGTATGTGCTATTTATGTATATGTGTATGTATGTGTATATGTATGTGGGTATGTGTATGTATATGTGGGTATGTGTATGTATATATTTGCGTTTATATATGTGTGTATGTGTATGTATATATGTGTATTTATGTATATGTGTATATGTGTATATATGTATGTATGTGTTATTTATGTATGTATGTGTATGAATGCACATGTGTGTGCAGGTCGGAGGCTGACACTGAGCGTCTTCCTCTGTATCTCTTCATCTTGTTTATTTTGAGTCAAAGTCTATAATTGAACCTGGGCCTTGATGATTCTGCTGTATTGGTTGGCCAATATAGTAGAACACTGAGTCTAGATGAGAGGCAGCCATGTGTGCGCGCGCGCGCGCGCGTGTGTGTGTGTGTGTGTGTGTGTGTGTGTGTGTGTGTGTGTGTGTCAGAGGACAACATATGGAGCTCAGTTTTCTCCTTGTCTTCTATGGATTCCAGGGTTCTAGCTCAGGTTGTCAGGCTTGGCCTGCTAAAGGGTCTCACCCATGATGTATAACTATTTTTAAAAGTTCTAGAAGGATGCACTCCAGATTGGTGACCAGTACATCTGGATTGGTATTAGGGACATTGATGGGAGAAAGGCTTAGTCAAATGGGGAACTTCAAGCTTATCTGTGAAAAACAGAATAGTAATCAAAGAGAAATCTGGGGAGAGGTAGAAAAGTGGGAAATCTAAAATAAAATTTAAAAAATGTCTCTTGCAGTTGTTACAGTAACAGAAAACAACGGGCTTGGTAAAATTGTATCGAGAATGCATCTTATAAGAGAAAGAAAGTGAAAATAATAATTTAACTTACATTACCTCATTTTCCCTGGACCTTCATTCTAGATCATTCCTGTGGAATGTAACTAGTTAGATCTCATTATAACCCTAGGGACCTATCCAAATTATCCTGTCAAACTGGAATCTTGCATTCAGATATGACTTAAAACCCGTGAGCCAAGCATTGGAAGAGGAAGCCTGTTGGTAGCAGTGTGTTGGTCCTGATGAAGTGGTGGTGAGCTGGGGAGGGACACAGTAATTAGGAGGAGTAGTGTCCAGGACAGAGATGGCCAGGTTCCAAAAACCAAGCTCCAGCAAGCATTACCAGTGATAAACCATCTGAAGCGTTCTTTAACCTCCCTGTGTCCGTTTCCTTATCTTAAAGTGAAGTCATTATAAAGACCTGTCTCCTAGGATAATAGAAAGAACAAAATGATAGATTCCACGTAAAGAAAGCCATTAGAAAAGGGATTGTCAGGTTCTTAGAGAAGGAGGCAGAAGCGTCAGGAGTTCAGCTTTCAGAAACTTAACTCCAGGAGGAAGTAGCCAGAGCTCCCCACCCCAACTGGAGACACAGGCTTCTTCCTGTGCCCCTTAATTCAGATTTATTTCACTTTGGCCAGATAATGTGTGGTCTGCTCTTTGGCTGGAGAAGCAGATGGCAGCGTGAAGGATTCCCTTAGAGAAACAAACACTTTTCATCTCCACAGTTTCATTACCAACCCGCTTCCTCGCAGTCACTGTTAGGAAAACACTGGCTTTGGATTTTTGTTTTGTTTTGTTTTTAAGCAGTTATTGGTCCACAGTTTTTCCTTACCCTTCCTGGTGATAGAATATGGAAGGATTCTCAGGAAGCTCTAGGGGACTCCATTGGTCCCTGGTAATTCCCTTCCCGCTGGGAGCTGGCTTCAGCTCCTTTCCTAGGCCTCTGGGGCTCTAAGTGAGCTCCAGCCTGTCTCTTTCCACTGGCTGGTCCTGCCTGAGGGAGGGCATGCGTGCCGGGGGAGAGGGTGGGATGGAACAAGAGGCCTGGGGCGATAGGATCCAGGAGGTCAGCTCAGGGTGTGAGAGCTGCTAACTTTTCGCTTTTGAGTTACTCCCCCTCACTCCCATCCCGGACATGAGGCTTTCGGGTTCCTGTGCAGGTTCTGAATCCTGTGGGTTTAGGAACGCCCTTCTACATACAGCTGGCGCTTCTCAGATCCAGAGGCACTCAGGACCATCCTGACTTAGAACATACAGAAAGGATGGGGCAGGAGGGGACAGTGTTGGAGCGGGTTCTTACACATCTGTGAGAAAGGGAAAGAAGACCCAGGTGTTGGCTGAGGCTTGAGAATGGTGTTCAGAGTCCTGCTCTCCGGACGATGATCTAGCTAGGCTCTTTGGATGCTCTGAAGCAGGCAGAGTTGGCTGGCTGCCCCTACACCTCGAAATCAGTGAGCTCCTCTTTGAGACCTGTGCACATTGGATCCAGGCACCCACTTCTTGGTGGGTGTCAGGTGTCAGGTACAGTAGCATGACCCCTCCGGTGTGCGCTAGGAAATCCAAAGCTATTTCTGCCTTTGCCACAGCCTTGGCTCTTCCCTGGGATCAAGCTGGACTTATTAACCCACACTCAGGAAGTTCTTCCTTGAACAGGAAAATCAGAAATGGTGATTTTTGTCTCCTATCGGCATAGACTGCTCGTTGGGTCTAGGGCATGTTTTGTGAGTGAGGACACGGGGAGGGGTGTTGCCTACACCCTAAGTCTTGCAGAGGTGCTGAGAATGTATCTCAGCTGGAGAAGTTATCTATGTGTGAATGTCACACTATGAAAGGTACGTGCTTTTCATAAAACTGGCTAATAGTCTCACAATGAAAAAAACCTTCCTGTTCACTGTGAAATGGGTACAGTTGTGTTTTATAGTTAGAGGCCTTCAGAGACAACAAAAGGTGATTAGTATCTGACATTCGAGTTACCTTTTCCTGACATGCCCACAACAGACAACACTCATTGATCAGACATACTCCCTTACCAAGTCTGTGAC
The DNA here is from genome assembly GCF_021556685.1 of Rattus norvegicus. Classification (NCBI taxonomy): domain Eukaryota; kingdom Metazoa; phylum Chordata; class Mammalia; order Rodentia; family Muridae; genus Rattus; species Rattus norvegicus. The sequence goes on along the minus strand of NC_141534.1, from coordinate 259,648,639 downwards.
AGACATTGTTAATTGATCATGAGTTCATATGCATCTCAGAATCTCTAAAAGAACAAAACCAGGTATCTTCAGGATGTCATTCCTAATCATTTAGCAAGTGACCTTTGAGGTGAAGCTGACTGGGCCACCTTCTTTCTAATCTGTCACCATCCTCTTAATTGATAAATGAGCAAATTAGACCCCAAGTCTAATTTTGGCGTTCTCCAAAAATCATAGCACCAGGGGCATGGGGAGGCCCAGTGGTCAAAGAGCTTGTTCCGCAAACATGAGGGCCCAGTGTTCGATACCTGGATACCCACATAAATGCCAACTAGTGTGGCCGCTCTCCTGTAATTCCAGCTTTGGAAAGCAGAGACGGGATCCCCAGAGCAAGCTGGCTAGCAAGACTAATATTAGCTAGTCTTGATGGACAGAACCTGTCTCGTTGAATAAAATGGGAAAGCTATTAGGGATGATTCCCCAAATCAATCTCAGGGTGGTCTGCATGCACACACATTTGTATCTACACACATGTATAATATGTATTCACACATGTTAAAAAATGGGACAAAAGAAAACAAACAAAACCTTCCCTAAATCATGGCACCAACAAGACTCTCTGTCAATACCCTATCCCGCCCTACTCCCTACACCTGCAGCTTCTAGTTCACTCCAGTCGGGATCGTTCTGATTTTGGCAAGGAGGGCAGGAACTCTTGATGCCTCATTATCACACTGAGAAGGCTGCTAGTGGGGAGTTGGGAGCCCACTCTCTTGACTGTGCCAGGAGCAGAACTCACTCAAAAGCTTCTAGAAAGGTCTTCTCAAGCAGTCTCTCCTTGGGCTCTGGTGCTGCCTGGCCCTCAGCCCACACCACCTCCCTCTTACTGAACAACAAACCCAAGCTCCACCAGGGACCAAGTCTGCGTGAGTCAGCGCACACCTCCTGTGCCTGCTTGGAGCAGCACACCTTGTTTTGCTGGTATAAGGTGTCCCGCTGGGGTGTGCTTGGGTGTTATGTCAGGGAGGCCTTGGAATGCAGTTGCCGCCCCACACACCTCCCTCCTCCTCTGTCTCAGGCTCAAAGGCTTGGCCTAGAAAATTCAGTTTGTCTTCACTGAGCCCCCTGTGGCACCCCTCTTTGGAGGGAAGCTGGTGAAGAAGTGCGTAGGAAGTTGGTGCACTACTCCGGGCTGGAGGATGAAGGGGAGGAAACTCTTTGGTGGTCAGGTGAGTGTGTGTGTGTGTGTGTGTGTGTGTGTGTGTGTGAGAGAGAGAGAGAGAGAGAGAGAGAGAGAAGAGTTTGAGTGTGTGTGTGTTAAGAATGTATGTCTGTAAGTGTGTATGAGTGTGTGTGTGAGAGGGTTTGAGTGTGTGTGTTAAGAATGTATGTCTGTGAGTGTGTATGAGTGTGTGTGAGAGAGTGTGTTAAGAATGTATGTGAGTGTGTATGAATGTGTGTGTGTGTGTGTGTGTGTGATTAGTTCATAATTTTCCTGCTAGAGGTAATTTCATGTCTGTCCTGGTACCTCCTGAGGGTCTGAGGGAAAGAAGCAGGTTTAAGTGGAGCATCAGCCAGTGGAAGATCCAAGTAGGGTAGGATGAGTGTTGCCTTGTTGAGGATGCTGTGCGGTACCCATATGGGCCTGTGTGCTGGAGCAACCCGTCCAAGCAGGTGCTCCCTATTGGAGGCCCAGAGGTCATGACACCCTGTTCTTGCAAGCTCCAGACAGGGCAACAATTAGTTTCGCTTTTGACTCTGATGGAACTCTACCTTGGATAAGGGATAACAACCTGCGTTGTGGGCCTCTAGGGGGAGGGTTGGTCGGTCCTTTGGGGAGATATGAGCTGCATCACCCCCCGTTCCTCAGCAACCAGCCGTCAGGGCCAAGCCTCAGCTGCTGTGCATGCCTGGGTCTGAGGGATTTGAGACTCACAGGAGTTGCTGAAGAACTGAGCTGCTTCTCCCACAGCTGGACTCAGGGAAAGGAATTCGGCTCCCCATGGACCTCCTACCGTTAGATGACATCTGCCTCTCAAAGGATTCCTGGTGCCAAATTCCTCTTGTCCTGAGTGGGGTGACAGAAGCTCAGCCAGTGTTAGGTTTACTTGGGTTTGGGCATTGGCCCCAACCTCTTACTGCTGATCGTTTCTGGGTCACTTAATCTCTAGAACTCTGCACAATCGCGTCTGCATTGGTGGTCTCTGCAGAGCCTGCCTCTGTGGCTGTGAAATATTTGAAGGGACAAAGCACAGGAGACCCTCCTTACTGACCATGGAGTGTCCAGAGAGCGTTACTGTCACAGGATTGTGGGTGTAGATTCTCTGGAGGAGAATGCAGGAGCTCCAGGTGTCTGCAGACGCCTGCCTAACTGGACTTTGGAAACAGTTTCCTGCTACAGAAGGGTATTGGGCTTCTCCAGCACTGATGAGCGGGCATTCCTGGGTTGACTAGGGGACAGCTCTCCAGGCAGACAGGGCCTGGCGCTTTCTGCTAATTAGGGCGCCTTCATCTGTTGCCTGGCAGAAGAGAGTGATCAGTTCAGCCTCCCTGGAATGCTGCAGGACCGGGGAAGTGGCTCAGCACCGAGGTGGGGGAGGGTAGGCTAAATGGATGACATTCAGATTTACAAAATAAAATTGAAAAAAAAAAGAAAGAAAACTCAAACAGGAAGCATGCGGCTGGTGTCTGGGCTGGTGTCTGGGCTGGTGGGGAGATGCTTGTAGAGGTGGCTCTGTGGGTGACAAGCTGGCCATTCTTCCCACTGTGTCTCCCAAAGGCACCGCTGTGAAGGCCAGCCTGTCTCTCTCCCCAGTGAGACAGGCTTCTTTTGTCTTGGGTTTCCCAGTGCCTCACTTCTCGACTTGGAGCCATAGGAGGAGGACTCCCTAGTGGAAGGGTGGAGAGAACCCTTGGGCATGTGCCCAGTGCGCCTTTCTCCATCAGGGCCCGTTCAACCAAGGCAGAGGGTCTGGGTAGAGGCCACAGATCTAAGGAACCTGTGCAGGAGGACTCAGAGCTCCAGATGCCATCTATGCATCATCGGGTTTTAGTGCATTCTGGGAAAGAACCAATGCCTTTGGAGCGCCCTTCTCTCGCTTCCAGGGGAGGAGAATGGCTGCTCACTGCCCTCTCTGGGCCGTGCTGTCTGGGCTCCTGTGAATGCAGCGGGCTGATAGTGACCTCTCCGACTTCTCCCTTTTGAGCCTAATGGGGTCACCTAGCCATTCCCCTGACTAACATCTTTCCTCCTTAGCTGCTTCTCTAGGGTCATGCTTGTGCTGTTGTGAATGTAAACAGAGCAAACAAGCCAGGAGTAGGCATTTGCCCAGTAAACAGAGTGACTCTTGCAGGGTCAGGCTGGACCCCAAATTCCCACAACTCCCCATCAGCCATCCGAGTCAGGTTTCTAGGGTTTACCTCTGCCGGTGAGTGGAAGCTTTTGCTAGGCCCAGCTGCTGTCATCACCTGGAGGGTGGGGAAGGGTGAGCGCCCCAGGGTATTTGTGGAGGACTAGCTAGGGTCAAATCATGGTGCCTGGATTAGGCCACAGGGGAGACAGCTGGGCTGTAGACTGGCCTGGAGGCGGATGACGTGTCCAAGTGGATGCTCCAGTAGGTAACCCTTATGTCACACTTGTGCATCTATGGCCCCATGCTCCTAACCCAGCTGTTGATTAAACCTTTCCCCACATGCTCCCTTCTCCCAGGCCTTCCTCCCCACCCCCTTCCTCCTCTCCCTCCTCCTCTCATCCTCTTCTTCTTCCTCTTCTTCCCCTTCCTCCTCCTCTTTCCCTTCTTCCTCAGAAGAAGAATAGAATACGCCAGGCCTCAGTGGTCCTCTTGCCTAGAGCTAACACATGAAACATTTTGCTCTGTTGCTGAGAAGTGTCTGTGGATGGAATGTTAGATCGCCTTCCTCCTGCCCTGGGTAGAGAACAGGGCTGGGAGGTTCAGCAAGTGGGACCAGGGGAGGGGCTGAGGACCACAACCCTGAAAAGAGGCGGGGTTGAGAGTCTCGTAGGGAGCAGACATACAGAAGCAGGCCTGCCTGGTGTGTATTGGGAGGTGTTCAGGGCCCCCGACTGCCGTGGCCACCTTCGTCTGGATCGCAGTCAGCCCTGCTGGCAGGTGCCCGTGATCTCCCCCGTGCTCCCTCTTCCTTCTGCACCTCACTCTCGGTGGATCGAAACTCCTGCCACTGGGTCAACCAGAAGGCAGGGCAGCTACTGGAGGGGTGACCTCTAGCTAACCTGCAGGGTGGGCTGGAAGGCACCCAGATGGTCAGGGACATTTTCCCCTGTGGCGTTTCCTGGTTCCCTGGCAGGAAAGTCTCTGAGCTGGGCCCAGCTGGGAAGGTGGGCAGAGGCACAGCTCACTGCGTGGGCTGCTTCACAAGGCTTCTCCAGGCAACTCCACCCAACTTTTATTTCCTCTCCGGGATTTCTCTTTTCCCATCTGAGTTCAATTTTCCCCCTACTCCACCCCACACTCCCAATGTGGACAGACTGCAAGAAGCCCTTGGCTGAAGGAGACTCCTGCGGGCCACAGGTCAGCCTTACTATGCAGGGTCAACACAGCTTTGAAGCCATCAGACTACCAGTTCATAGGAGCCCATGGCGTAGGACAAGAGATTCAAGGCCAGTTGGGAACCACATAGACCCTTGGCAGACACCAGAGGTCCAACACAGAGAAAGGTGACTCTTCCTCTCAGACCACCTTCAGACAAAGACACAGCTCTGACTACTCTGTGCCCATCTAGGCAGCCAGGACACCTCCTTCATCTCCTGGTCTCTTTACATCCGTCAGGCTTTCTGCCAACCACACTGTTCCTTCTCAGAGTGACAGAGGCCGTGTTATACCATGGCCCTGCGTATAACCATCCTGAGAGACCTACTGTCTTTTCAGAATAAACTCTAAACTCCTGCCTGCCCTGACCCTTAAATGGTCAGTTCATGTGCCCTTTTAACTGACCCTGTTTCCTTTACCGCCCCCAGCTCCTATGTATCACCTGTGCACTTGAACACGTGAGCACGCACGCGCGCGCGCGCGCGCGCACACACACACACACACGCACACACACACACACACGCACACACACACACACGCACACACACAGAGCCATGGCCCAGACATGGAGCCCACCACTACCTCAGAGCCTTCACCCCTGGCTTCGAGGTTCTCTTTCCTCCAACCACCTTCCCCAGACCTTTAACAGATCCCTGAACACACAGGCCTCAGGTCCTACAACTTGTCAGTGAAGCCTCTTTTGACACATCTGCCTACCTTGTCTTCAAATCGCTTGTCTCAGCCTGTGTCATCCTGTCAGTCATTTGTTCACTGACTTTCCCCCACAACATGGGAGCTTCAGGAGAAGAAATAGAAGAAATAGCTCAATAGCTCCCCGCCCCCCATTTGCTAGAACAGTGTCAGCTGGGAAATCCTTGTCAGTGAGTTATAGAGAGCCCTGCATGGGAGTGGGAGTGGTGCCGAGAGGGCCTGCACCCTCTTCCACTTTCAAAGGCAGGTGTGTTAGTTTCTACTCCTCGGGGCAGTTCTTTGTGTACAGGCTGCTACTGAGTCATTTGTTAAAGATCTGATGGAATCTTAGGTGCGTGCGTGTGTGCATGCGTGCATGTTGTGTGCGAAGAACATCACGGCTCCTAAAATTCTCAGAGCGTGGAACCACTCAGGGCCGTTCTTCAAATATAGGTTTGGGTATAGCCAGTGTGCAGGGCGATGTTGCATTCCACCAGGCTCTTAGCTGATGTCCATACTGCTGCTCTCAGGATCTCACCTTGAACAGCAAACGGGTCCCTAAAGGACCCATCCGAGCCCCCTTTCTCCGTTCTTTTTGTTTCTTTTTTCTGTTCTAGCGTGATCTTTGGGCAAGCTGATCGCTTGAGCAAGGTGATAAGGAGGGAACTGGATCTGAGGAATTAGGGCTCCGTGAGGGCAACACTATCTGGGCCCCTCGAGAGGCTGCCCAGGGAAGAGGTGGACTGCCTTGGAGAAGTTGGACACGTGAAATGTGGGTCACACGTCAGGAGTGTTGCTGCCTGGCTGAGGAGGGAGGAGGCAGCCGGCCCCTCCCTCCAGTTCAGCTTTGTGTCTCAGTGCACTTGCTACAGGCTTGTCAGACCAGGCGCTCCAGCTGTGGCAGGGGCTAGGGGAAGAATGGCTCGCCTAGTGCGGAGGGAGGCTCAGTACAGGCATTGTGCTGCCGGAGTTGTGTGGATTCGGAACATTTCCCGGAAGATTCTCTACATCTTGCAGTCTTCCCGCTTTCAGTTTGGTTTGGGGGACCTTGATTAAAACCCTTCCTTTTACTGGGATAATCCAACTGCTATCTAACTGAGGGTTCCCAGTGGCTTAACATAAGAAAACGTTCATTTTCTGTTCATGCCCCAGACCAAAATAAGTCAGCAGAGGGTTCAGCCACAGGCAGCCATGCAGGAGCTCGGCGCCTGCTGTCTGCTGACCTGTCTTCCTGCTGGAAGTTGCTAAGGAGAATGCGGGGGAATCATCCAGGGAGTTCTTCTACTGGTGGCGGAGGGGTATGGATCCCCTGTTCAAGCCTCATCCATCAGGACTCAGTCGCGTGACTGTACTGCCAGCACGGGAGGGTGGGAAGTGTGGGTTAGATGTGCCCAGTCGTGTTTGGCCGCTGTGGTGGACTTTGGGCCTTTCGCTTCTGAGACACAACGGTGTTGACAGGCGGATAAGTGTGTGAAGCGGTCATTGTGACGAGAGTGACCTTTAGGAAGCTTGCACGGCCGGCCGCTCTGCAGAAGCCACCTGCAGAGGGGGGAGCTGTAGGGCAGTGTGCTGGTGAGGACCCTGAACAGCCGTGCAGTGCAGGATGCATGTGAGGTGTCGGGGCACGCGACAACACAGGCCAGCGGTGCAGAGGCAGCGAACACGCTATGCTGGTACCACGTGGATGGCCGGGAGTCATCCAGCATTTACTCGGCGCCACGATCACTGGGATATTGGTGATGTTTGTGTGGTTGTGAAATTTGTAGTGGGAGAAAGGGGAGCATTGGGAAGGTGGCCCTCCTCAAGTTACAGTTCAGATAGTGACCCCGGCCAGAACTCAAATGGCCTGTGTGCCCTTTGCTGGACTCCCCTGAGGAAGGCCTGAACCTTACACTACACCCCCTGTGCTTTGGCTGACTAGAAAGGCCTGGTTGGGTCTAACCCACATTCACAGCTGCTTCCGGCCCCAGACATAGAGAATCGAGCCTCCGGATAGCTCAGGCTCTCGTTTCAAGGGGAGGCTGGTGAGAGCTGGGTTCTGCCCGGTTTACTCTTGTCCTTTCTTCAGCCTGTTCTTTGTCTTTCGCTTTAAAAACCCGGAAAGACCTCCACCGGTGCCTTTAATCCCAGCATCCAGGGAGGCAGCAGCAGGCAGATCTCTGTGAGTTCAAGGCCAACCTGGTCTACAGAGTGAGTTCTAGGACAGCCAGGACTACCTAGAGGGACTTTATCTCAACACACACACACACACACACACACACACACACACACACACACACACACCACGCACCCCCACAAAAGAAAAAAAGTTGATTGGAGCAAACGGTAAGAGGAAGAAACCACTTGAGTACAGAAAGAAGAAAGTGGAGTGGTCTTGTCATTTAAACATGTCCTGCCTGACCTCTTCCCTCAGGGAGGGCACCAGAGAACAGACTAGAATCTCATTGCCTCAGATAGCAGTTTGGCTCCAGGGATTGGCCTTGGCCTCATCTCTGCTCTATGTCCCAAACTTTGGGCAGAATTTGACCCCATGGTGCCCAGGGCAGTTTGGGAACCGCAGACTTGGCCATATGGAAGGTTAGAATGAGAAGCTAGGGCTGAGGGAAAGGCTCCATGCTGGTCACCTCCCTTCTCCCATCCTCAGAGCCTCGTCCCTCTTTCTCGTTTTTTTTTTTTTTTTTTGGACAGGGGTGGGGGGTGGAGTAGGGAACATTCTGGAAGGTTCATGCGTGTGTGGGAGAGAGAATTGTTGGTTTGGGGGGAGTTTAGAAATCTCAGGAGGGGTCTCTGGCAAGGTTAAGGGACTTCAGACCCCTGGGAAGAAGCTGGGTGACCATAGCCAGGACCCAGCAGACTTTACCATTTCTGTGTGTGCTTATATTACCAGCCTTACCCTCTGGCCATCTGTTCCCTTCCCCCAGGATGTCTCTCTCCCGCCCCCCAGCCCGTGAAGGGGCCAGATGTGTCTTTCTCTAGAAGTCCACTCTCTGTCTCTCTGTCATTCATCCTCCGCTCAGTGTCCTCCAGGGACTCCCTGCTGCCTTGAGCAGGAAGTCCAATTTCCTCCTCTCTGATTCAGCCACGTCCCCATCACCCTGCTGGCCCAGCACACTCCTGCCCTCCTGAGGGTCAGGACCCTCTAGCACTGGACATCGAAGGAGGAAGAGCCAGGGAGTGCCAGCACGGGCTCCCTGCGGGCTTGGGAACAGGGAGGGAAGCCATGTCCTACTCAATGCCCATGGCCTGCTCCCTTCTCCCAGAGCCAGGCTAGAAGCCAGCTGAGCCCACACCTCTGCCTACCGGCCCCATGGCCACTGGCTTCCCCAGTGGGCTGCTTCCTTAACTTTATGCCTGCTCCTCCCCTCTTGGCCAAGGAGAACGGGAGTTGTGTGAGGATTAACA